>NC_064430.1:18601250-18941875 GCF_023375975.1 Astyanax mexicanus | reverse complement strand
AATTGGTCAAAGACAACACAAGTAAACACAAAATACAGTTTTTAAATGAAAGATTTTATTATTAAGGGAGAAACAAAATCCAACAACTGTGATCAAGCGTTTTCAGTAACTTGAAATCAGTCTTTCCCAATGCTGTGGAGGAATTTTGGCCCTCTCTTCTTTTGCAGAACTGTTGTAATTCTGCAACATTGGAGGGTTTTCAAGCATGAACCACCTTTTTAAGGTCATACCACATCATCTCAATAAGACTCAGGTCAGGACTTTGACTAGGCCACTCCAAAGTCTTCACTGTGTTTTTCTTCAGAGGTGGACTTGCTGGTGTGTTTTGGGTCATTGTCCTGCTGCAGAACCCAAGTTCGTTTCAGCTTTAGAACTTTTTGGTAGAGAGCGGAATCCATTGTTCCTTTTTTCACAGAAATTCTTTGAGGTTCTGATGCAGCAAAACAGCCACAGACCATCACACTACCACCACCATGTTTTAGTCTAGGTGTGATGTTCTTTTTTTCTGAAATGAGGTGTTACTTTTACACCAGCTGTAATGGGAAAAACATCTTTCAAAAAGATCCACTTTTGTCCACAGAGTCCAAAAAAGTATTTTCCTTAAAGTCTTGGGGATTTTCACATTTTTTTCGGGCAAAAACTGAGACAAGCTTAACAGTTTTTTTTGCTCAGCAGTGGTTTGGGTCTTGGCACACTTCCATACAGGCCATTTTTGCCCAGTCTTTTTCTTATGGTGGAGTCATGAACGCTGAGTATAACTGAGGCAAGTGTTGTGTTTTTTTTTTTTTGTGACCTCTTAGATGAGTTTTCGCTGCACTCTTGGGGTCATTTTTCAATTCACTCCTGGGAAGGTTCACCACTGTTTTATGTTTTTGCCATTTGTAGAGAATGGCTCTCACTTAATGGCTTTATAACCATTTCAAGACGGATAGAGCTCAATTAGTTTCTTTCTTATTTGTTTCTGATTGTATTTACTTTTGAGTATCTTTTGGTCTATGTCACTTTGTCAGGCAGGTCCTATTTAAGTGATTTCTAGATTAAGAACAGGTGTGGCAGTAATCAGTCCTTGGTGTGGTTAGAGAAATTAAACTCAGGTGTGATAAACTACAGTTATGTTTTTTTTTTCTTCCTTTATAATAAAAGTATTCATTTAAAAACTGCATTTTGTCTTTGCTTGTGTTGTATTTGACTAATTTAAATTAGTTTAAATTAGTTTGTTGATCTGAAACATTTAAAAGACACAAATTTGCAAAAAACAAACACTTGTTTACACCACTGTATTACGTTGTGTAATGTATAGTACAGTTTATGTACACTTTTATTATTTAATATTAAAGTATTGTAGGGTCTGATGATGTGATTCTTGTTGGTTCTTGTATTCAGAGCTGCGTGTTGAAGAACACTCAGAGAACAGTTTGTCACGCTTTAGATAAATGTTGTATTTTCATGTCTGTAATGAGGCTGCCACTCAGCGGATCATAAAATCCTGATCATTTACAGCATCACTGAGCACAGCATCTGTCAGCTGGTGGGAGAAGCTAGGAGAGAGAGAGAGTGTGTGTGTGTGTGTGTTTTGATGTCTGCTGTTTGATAGTTTTTTTGTTGTTCTTGTTTACATGCATTGATATTTACAATGATTGTTGCTATTAATAGCACCACAGTTCTGTCTGATGTCTTCTAATTGCTTCTCCAATACTGCTGTAAAAGCCTTCAATACAGCCAGCTAAAGAGAGAGAGACAGAGAGGGAGAGAGAGAGAGAGACAGAGAGCGAGCCAAAGAAAGAGAGAAAGAGAGAGAGAGACAGAGAGGGAGAGAGAGAGAGAGACAGAGAGCGAGCCAAAGAAAGAGAGAGAGAAAGAGAGAGAGAGAGAGAGAGAGAGAGAGAAAGAAAGAGACAGAGAGCGAGCCAAAGAAAGAGGGAGAGAGAGAGGGGAAGAGAGAGAAAGAGAGAGAGAATAATATCATAAACTGCAGTATTGGCACTCGTATGGTCTTTAAGTTAAGAAGTTAAGAAGGTTTAAAGGATTCCAATAAAAGATTATTTTGCTCTGCCAGACCACTCTACATGAATCCTGGGGGGATTAATAAACTAATATTTCATATTCTAGTGTAGAGAAGTGTTTATGTACTAATATCTCCTATTCTAGTGTATAGGAGTGTTTATGAAGGTGTTTATGTACTAATATCTCCTATTCTAGTGTATATGAGTGTATTCGATGTGTTTATGTATGAATATTACTTGTTTTAGTGTATAGGAGTGTTCATGGACTAATATTTCTAATTGATAAATATATGTTTTAGTGTATTACAGTGTGTATTAAGACAGTTTATAAATAAAAAAAATAATGTTTTAGTATATTACAGTGTTTATTGAGGTGTTTAGGAACTAAAATCACTTGTTTTAGTGTAAAGGAGTGTTTAGGGACTAATTCCTTCAGTTCTTAAGTATATGTTTTAGTGTATTACAGTGTTTATTAAGGTGATATATATATATATATATATATATATATATATATAATATCACTTGTTTTGGTGTATAGGAGTGTTCATTGAGGTGAATTTGAACTAATATCACTTGTTTGAGTGTATATGAGTGTTTATTAAGGTGTTTATAAATTAATATCACTTGTTTTATTGTATAGGAGTGTTTATTGAGGTGTTTATAAATTAGTATTACTTGTTTTAGTGTATAGGAGTGTTCATTGAGGTGTTTATGAACTAATGTCACTTGTTTTAATGTATAGGGGTGTTTAGTGGGGTGTTTTTGAACTAATATCACTTGTTTTATTGTTTAGGAGTTTTTAGTTACAGTTCATAAACTAATATTACTTGTTTTAGTGTATAGAAGTGTTTATTGATGGTGTTTATAGATTAATATATAATTTTTTTAGTGTTTATTGAGGGATGTGTCTCATTATCAGAGCTGTAGTTTGTGTCTGGCGCAGATCTGTGTGTGTGGGGGGGGGGGGGGAGGTAAAGGTGGTCTGATGTTGTGTAGATTGTGTGAATCTCTCGGGAAGTCTTTTTGTCTGATATCCTGCTCTTTATTGCCTGCTCATGTCTGCGTGTCACTTCCTGTGTGATGTAGCGTGTGTGATGATGGATTAGTGGTTATGACTCCGGGTCTGAGCGCGTTTGCTCTCGTTTCCGATCCGCAGCTCCACACCAGGAGCCGTCACTCACACACACCCAATACTACTGAATTATTCAACAGGTCATTAACACTCACACACTCACACAGAGAGAGACAGAGAGAGAGAGAGAGAGAGAGAGAGAGAGAGAGCAGTATATTGGATAGATTGGTAAAAGAATACATTGAATGAAGGAGTGAGGGAATGAATGAATAATGCTTTATGAAACAAACAGATAAATTAATATTTGAAAGGAATGATGAATGAACGGATGACTACATTGATGAATAAATTAATTAATGAAGTAGATCAATTTGTAAATGAATTAATTATTAAAAAAATATTTAATTTTTAAATGTATGAATGAATGAATGAGTAGATAAATTAGCTAAATGAATAAACCAGTAGATGAGCATGAGTTAAATGAGTAGACAAATGAGTAGATCAAAAAATTAATGAATGAATGAACCAGTAGTTAGATGTGAGTTAAATAAGTAGAAAGATGAATGAATGAGTGAATGAATGAATACAGTGATTAATAATTTAGTAGATAGGTCAATGACTAAGTAGACAGATGAATGAATGAATGAAAGAGTAGATAAACTAAATGAATGAATGAACAAGTAGATGAGCATGAGTTACATAAGTAGATAAAGGATTGGATCAAAGAATTAATAAATTATTGGATGCTAAACGAGTAGAAGGATGAACAAATGATTGAATGAATGAATAAATGAATCAATGATTCAATCAATGAATCAATTAATTATTAGATAGATGATTGAGTAGACAGATGAATGTAGGCATGAATGAATGAGTAGATAAACTAGAAGAACGAATGAAGTAGAAGATGAATGTGAGTTAAATAAATGAATACATTTATAAATAAATGTTATAAATGAATAAATGAATACAATAATAGAATGAATGAATGAATACATTTATTCATTTATTAGATAGATGACTGAGTAGACAGATGAATGTAGGAATTAATAAATGAATGAATGAGTAGATCAAGAATTAATGAACCAGTGAATGATTGTGAGTTAAATAAATGAATGAATTAATTTATTAATAAAATAATAAAAATTGAAAGAATGAGTTTGTAAACTCTTCTGCTTGTGCAGCTGGATGTACTGGACGGACTGGGAGGAGGACGAGGTGAACGACAGCAGGGGAAGGATAGAGAAGGCGTGGATGGATGGATCTCATCGTCAGACTTTCATCTCCTCCAGGGTTCTGTGGCCCAACGGACTGACCATAGACCCCTCCAGCAGCGTGCTGTACTGGTGTGATGCTTATTACGATCACATCGAGAAGATCTACCTCAACGGAACCCACAGAACCGTGAGAACACTCTTACATTCTCTTCCAATAACTCCCACACTGCAGAAACACCTAGAGCTGCTGTGCTCCATCTGCATCCATTTCAAAACAACCGTCTGATGAGGGTGTAAGAAATCATTGCTATATCAAAGTATTGTGATATTTTGAGTAGCAATACTGTATCAATTGGATAAAAAGTAAACATAATAATAAGTGCATAATACCTTATAATGATTGTCTTAAGCCTGTATAATAATTACACCTTACGCATAATACATTATAGCGCATTGATAAGCCATTTCAAATATGGTTATACATATTTATAAAAATAACATTATAATACATTAAATAAATGAATATAAGCTTTTATAATTCAAAATAATTATTGCATGCTTTGTTAAGGGAGCTTTGTTAAGGTTCTTTTTTTATTTACATACTTTTTTCCCCCATTATTTTTGTCTTTTAAACTCTTCAGGTCCTGTTAATAACTGGAAATGGTCCAAATCTAATCTAATCTTTAATAATGATTACTGTATGATACATAAAAATAATATATATATATATATATATATATATATATATATATATATATATATATATATAAATAGTATATTGTAAAATTTTATTGTAAAAAAAATTCCGGAGATACTGTTTTTTGGATTTTTATTGTCTGTAAGCCATCATCATCAACAATAAAGGAAATAAAAGTTTAAATAGATCATTCTGTAGTAAAAATAGTATTTTATAGTGACTTTACAGTACTTTATATATATATTCCTCACATTTGAATTTACCAAGGTCACAATATGTGGACTTTGCCTATAGTATCACAATATATTGTAATATATTGAATCGTAACCCTTGTATCGTGATACGTATCGTTCTCCCCAGTGCACAGCCCTATACACAGCCCTACTTTCTGAGTGGAGGGTTCTGATTGGTTGCTGATCTGAGTGTATTAATCTCCTGTCTCCTGTTCTGGAAGGTGATCTACGACGGGAAGGAGCTGAATCACCCGTTTGGAATTTCACACTATCAGAACTCCATTTTTTGGACGGATTATATGAACGCCTCCATTTTCCAGCTGGATCTGCTGTCGGGGAAAGTGGCGCTGCTGAGGCGGGAGAGCCCCCCGCTGTTTGGACTGCAGGTGTACGACCCCCAGAAACAGAAAGGTAAATCTTGAAATCTTTTCAAAAACTTTTCAGCCTGAAGCCGCACCTGTGTGCAGGACATTCCTATTGGTCGGTTCTCACCTTTGAGCTTAAGTTGTCTAGCTAACCGAGTTGTAGAGGTTCCTAATGGTGTCCTGCAATTAGGGCTGGGTATCATTTAAAAAGGTTTGATCTCAAAACAGATACAATTGAGCAAGAGAGATTGTCGGCAGTGTCAACGATTTGTATAATCTGTGTTTTTGCAAACTATTAAAAATAGATATCTAATTTTTCTAGACCTTTCAGTACTCTGTAATACAGAGACATTTCACTCAGTGACTTTTGGGTATTACATTGTGAAACCTAGCCCTACTTTTAATAGTCTATTCCATTTAAATAGCATGTCTGGCAATGTGACTGGCCATGGCATAGCGTCTGTGTCTTCTAGGTAAAATACTGTAGTTCATTCAGTGCAGATTAAATATTCTAATGCAGTTCTTGCAGATTTTATGGTATGGAGTGGAGAGTTGACAATGCATCAAATAGCATCCCACACATTTTCAGTTAGGGACTGATCTTCTGATGCGGCTGACCATAGCAGAGCATCTGTGTCTTCCATGCACGCTTTTGAAATAGTATGCAGTATGTGGATGAGCATCATCCTGTTGAAATAGCACACCAGAGTGTATGTAGAGTGTATGTTTGGGCTACTGGTTGCAGGAGCTCAGTAACAGAATGTTGGGCTGTCTAAGTGCCAGTAATGAAGATCAAAGGTGATCAGGCATTGCACATAATTACTTACCACACCATGACACCAGGGGCTTGTTTCACTATAGGATATTTAATAGAGCCAAACTTAGTTGTGTACCCTGTGTTTCAACATTGAATATTGCCTTTTCCTTATTTCTAAAATCGTAGAGTCGTAGAATCACGGATATCGCAGGAGAGGTAGGATCTCTGCAGCTCTTCCAAAGTTTCACATAGAGAAACATTTTCACTAGTACAGCCAGTGGAGCCAGTTTTTTTTCCTTAATAAATGACATCATAATTTAAAAACTGCTTTTTATTTTTACTCAGGTTATCTTTGTCCGATATTCAAGTTTGATAATCTAAAAAAAGAAAAGTATTCTAGCAAAAGCAAAAAAACAAAAAATCTGTAGGGAGACAAATACTTTTTACAGCACTGTGTGTGTGTGTGTGTGCACTGAGTAATTGGAGGTTCAGAGCTGCAGTTCTGCTGAAACACTGAACAGAGCTGTGAACTTTATGCTGCTGATGGTTTTAACCTTCAGATTTCCTCCACTGAGCACTTTTCCCAGCTCTCTTCACTGGCAGGGATGGAACTGCAGTCTGCTAGTTAGCAGTCTTGTTTAAGTCAAAAGTCTGCACATAACTTTAAGGTAAACAGTTAAAAAGCTGTGAAAAAAAAAAAAACATGTAGGCCTTTTTTCCTTTTTTTAGTTTTTTTTTCAACATAGATTTGCATAGCTGTATATTATAAGGCACATTATGCGACACTAGTAAGGAACAGTGGTGTCACCATGTTTTCCTTCTAACTTAGCAGGTCTCACAGCTGGGGGTGCCTAAGTAAACAAAACTGTAATAATAAAAAAAAATAATAAAAAAATTTCAAGTCAAACAAGCGCTGGATGTGAATCTACACAAATTCCTCTCCTGAAAACTGTTTATTTGGGTGAGTAAATCGCTTTTGTTTATTTACATTAAGCTTAGATGGCCACATTTCCACTAAGGCTGGGTGCAGCAGCATTAGCATTAGTGTTTCAGTAAGCCAGGATGATATTTGCTAGTGGCTTGTTTTAACATGGTAAACATGCAGGCTACAGTTCAATATACTCGCCTATGAACAGCGAAAGAGCTAGCGCTTAGCGCTGTTAGAAGGTAATGCTAATACTGCTCCAGCAGCAGGCTACAGTCTGATAATATTTACCTTTGAATGGCGAAAGAGCTTGCACTTAGTGTGGTTAGCGAGTATTGAAGAAAAACTTCACTAATACACCTCTATATCACTGCATCATCAAAAGTAGTAAGTTAAGAATAACTTATATAATCACCAAATAAAGTTTTAGAAGATTGAATTTTTTCTCATAAAAAAATGAATAAATATGAAACAAATACAAATTAATAAACAAAACTACAATAAAGTTAAACTCGAAGAAGCATTTTATGAGCATATTTTTTTTTGCTCCTGAGCTCCCTCTACACTCTACAGATAGTGTAATTGACTTTTACTCCACTGTAATAAAAATAAATCATGCTATAGATTGGTGGCCTGTCCAGGGTGTATCCTGCCTTCCGCCCAATAACTGCAGCGATTGGCTCCTCTGAAATGAATTTAGCGATTGAGAATAAATGAATGAATGAATGAATGAATGCTTACAGCACCTTCTCATGCACAGCTGAACACATGCATTTGTTGACAAGCTGAGAGATACAGAAACATCACCTGAAGTGAAAGAAGCATGTGGACTGAGGCAGTACAGTAAAATTACAGGAGTTTATACCAGTATGAATTGGGTTACACAGAATTACACAGTTCTGAGAAAAGGTCTTGTGCAGCTCCAGACATAACAACCTGCAAAAACTTCATTCCTAAAGTCCACAATGATTTTAAACTCACTCATCCTGAATGACATCAATAGAGCAGCACAGCGAGCAGCGAGTTTTTGTTGCATCTGTTTGCATCTAATTTCTGAGATATTGTAGATCATTTACAGCTATTAGAGAGCTGCTATCCATATATGGTATGGATGGAGTGGGAATGGTAAAGAAAACCTTCACATTTGAACAGCCAGTGGAGCTTCAACCCAGATAACAATTTTTGGTTAGTAGACGTTTTCTGAACATTACAGATAACATTATTGCAACGTTTAATCTGTCATGTTTATGGATGTTCTTGGAATGCTTTTAAATGTTCTGGTAATGTTTAGTTTTTTGGGAATGTTACTTTTAAGCTTTCCTATAGTGTTAGTATTTGTCTAGCTGGGAATATTATTTAAGAAACATTTTAAGAATGTTTTGAGGCAAACCATTTTAGAGTGACGTGTTTTTAGAATGTTTGTGTAACATTGTTTCTGAAACGTTTGAGGCTAAACATCCTGGAACCTTTTCAAAATGTTGCTAATTGCCATTGTAACGTTCTCTGTTAGCTAGGCACATGGTCCTGAAGCTGAAAGTGTTAGATGCAGCAGAAGATACAGAATGTTGTGGTTGTCAGTTTGCCTTAAAGTAACGTCTGTGTGTGTGTGTTTGTGTGTGTGTGTGTGTATACTATGCGTCATGCTGTGTACAGATGCTTCTTCTCAGTCTCGCTGACCATCAGCCTGATAAACACTTCAAGCAGTTTAAGCTTCATCTTCTCTGTCTGTCTAATAAAGTACATTAGATCATTTCAGCAGAAACATCTGAACCACACCGTTCTCACTATACAACACATCAGAGCAGAACAGAGGATCCTTTACTGATCCTTCTAGAACGTTAAATTAGCATATTTCCTGAATTATCCAATCACAAGTGAAGAGTTGTTCACACCTGCTATTAAATGCGTTTCCTGATCTGATTTCTGCATCGTTTCTGCTGAAGGAGTGGCCTGTTTTCTTTTTACCATGTTTACCATGTTCTTAAAGTTTTTATACTTCTACAATATATTTTTACTATGTTTTGATCACTTTAACATGTTTTTTTTTTTACCATGTATAAAACCAATTAAAACTGTAAAATTGTATTTTTTGCCATATATTTATAGTTATTCCCTGTTTTTTAAAGCTGTACTGTGTTTTTCACTTTTGTTTTAATCATTTTTTATCATTTTGTCCTGGCTTTTTTTGTGATATATTTTACAATGTTTTTTTTAGTTTACCATGTTTACCATGCTTCCCCATGTTTTTTTTACCATTTTGTTTACCGTTTTTAATTTGACCATGTTTGTTTCGTTTTACCATGTTTTACCTTGTGTTTCATCACATTTTACCATGTTTCACCATGTTTTTTATTTCACCATGTTTTACTACATTTCACCATGTTTTTTATTTTATCATGTTTTTACCACATTTAACCATGTTTTTCATTTTACCATGTTTTTTATTTTACCATGTTTTAAGACGTTTCACTATGTTTTACCATGTTTTTACCATGTTTTTACCATGTTTTTTACCATGTTTTTACCATGTTTTACCATGTTTTACCATGTTTTTACCATGTTTACCATGTTTTACCATGTTTTTACCATGTTTTACCATGTTTTTAAGACGTTTCACCATGTTTTACCATGTTTATCACGTTTCGCCATGTTTCACCACGTTTTACCATGTTTTTACCATGTTTTTATCATGTTTCACCATGTTTTACCATGTTTACCATGTTTTTACCATGTTTCACCATGTTTTACCATGTTTTTACCATGTTTCACCATGTTTTACCATGTTTTTTTATTTTACAATGTTTTAAGATGTTTCACTATGTTTTACCATGTTTTTTTATTTTACAATGTTTTAAGATGTTTCACTATGTTTTACCATGTTTTTACCATGTTTTTACCATGTTTTACCATGTTTTTCATTTTACCATGTTTTTTATTTTACCATGTTTTTAAGACGTTTCACCATGTTTTACCAGGTTTTTACCATGTTTCACCACGTTTTACCATGTTTTACGAGGTTTTTACCATGTTTTTACCATGTTTCACCACGTTTTACCATGTTTTACCAGGTTTTACCAGGTTTTTACCATGTTTTTACCATGTTTCACCACGTTTTACCATGTTTACCATGTTTCACCATGTTTTACCATGTTTTACCATGGTTTTACCATGTTTCACCACGTTTTACCATGTTTTACGAGGATTTTACCATGTTTTTACCATGTTTCACCACGTTTTACCATGTTTACCACGTTTTGCCATGTTTCACCATGTTTTATCATGTTTATCACGTTTTGCCATGTTTCACCATGTTTTTACCATGTTTTACCATGTTTTTACCATGTTTTATCATAATTTCACCATGTTTGCCATGTGTACCATGTTTTTTTTACCACATTTTTTACCATGTTTTACTGTGTTTACCATGTTTTTTTTTTATTTTACCATGTTAACCACTTTTTACCATTTTATTTTATTTTTTATTTAAGCATGTTTTTTTATTTTACCATGTTTCACCGTGTATACCATGTTTCACCATGTTTACCACGTTTCACCATGTTTCACCATGTTTCACCATGTTTTTACCACATTTTACCATGTTTACCATGTTTTACCATGTTTTACCATGTTTTACCATGTTTACCACGTTTTACTATGTTTTACCATGTTTACCATGTTTTACCCTGTTTTACCATGTTTTTACCACGTTTTACCATGTTTACCATGTTTTACCATGTTTACCATGTTTCACCATGTTTTACCATGTTTTTACCACGTTTTACCACGTTTTACCACGTTTTACCATGTTTACCATGTTTTACCATGTTTTACCATGTTTACCATGTTTCACCATGTTTTACCATGTTTTTACCACGTTTTACCACGTTTTACCACGTTTTACCATGTTTACCATGTTTTACCATGTTTTACCATGTTTTACCATGTTTACCACGTTTTACTATGTTTACCACGTTTTACCATGTTTTACCATGTGTTACCATGTTTACCATGTTTACCATGTTTTACGATGTTTTACCATGTTTACCATGTTTTACCATGTTTTTACCACATTTTACCATGTTTACCATGTTTTACCATGTTTTACCATGTTTCACCATGTTTCACCATGTTTTTACCACGTTTTACCATGTTTACCATGTTTTACCATGTTTACCACGTTTTACTATGTTTTACCATGTTTACCATGTTTTTACCATGTTTTACCATGTTTTACCATGTTTACCATGTTTCACCATGTTTTTACCACGTTTTACCATGTTTACCATGTTTTTACCACGTTTTACCATGTTTACCATGTTTTACCACGTTTTTACCACATTTTACCATGTTTACTATGTTTAACATGTTTTACCATGTTTACCACGTTTTACTATGTTTTACCATGTTTACCATGTTTTTATCACGTTTTACCATGTTTACCATGTTTTACCACGTTTTTACCACATTTTACCATGTTTACTATGTTTTAACATGTTTTACCATGTTTACCACGTTTTACTATGTTTTACCATGTTTACCATGTTTTTACCATGTTTTACCATGTTTACCATGTTTTACCATGTTTACCACGTTTTACCATGTTTACCATGTTTTACCATGTTTTACCGTGTTTTACCACATTTCACCATGTTTTACCATATTTACCATGTTTTTACCACATTTCACCATGTTTACCATGTTTTTACCATGTTTTTACCACATTTCACCGTGTTTACCATGTTTTTACCATATTTCACCATGTTTACCATGTTTTACCATGTTTTTACCACATTTCACCATGTTTTTCATTTTACCATGTTTTACCATGTTTTTACCACATTTCACCATGTTTTTCATTTTACCATGTTTTTTATTTATTTTACCATGTTTCACCATGTTTACCATGTTTTACCATGATAACCATGTTTTTCATTTTACCACGTTTTTTTTTATTTTACCATGTTTAATTTTTTTATTTTACCATATAATTTCACCATGTTTTACTGTTTTACAATGTTTTTTTATGTTACCATGTTTTTACCATGTTTTATCATAATTTCACCATGTTTGCCATGTGTACCATGTTTTTTGTACCACATTTTTTACCATGTTTTACTGTGTTTACCATGTTTTTTTTTATTGTACCATGTTAACCACTTTTTACCATGTTTTTTCTTTTATTTTTTCTGTATTTCTGTTTAATCTTCTGCCTGGTCCCCTGTTCCATCATATATCTTGTCTCCCACAGTCTGTCTTGTCTATCTTATGTCTTGTCTCTCATCAGTGTTGTGTTCCGTCCTCTGCCCCAGGCCCCTGTACATCAGTCTTGCTCCCTGTCCTGTATCTCATAGTGTCCCTGATCAGTGTCCTGTCTGCTGCACTGTTCCATCATGTGTCCTTACTTTCATACAGTTATCTGTCTAATCTTCTGCCCTGTCTCCCACGTTATCATCCGTTTCATCTCCTTGTCCTGTGTTTCTGATATCATTGGTCTGTCTTGTACCGTATCCCTGAAGAAAGTTTTGCAGTTTTTTTCTTGTGGTTTATAGAGTTTCAGAGAAGATTTGAGTCAGAAATAATGAATGTAAAATTACAGAATGCTCCTGTCATCTCCTACGTCTTAAATAAACACTTTTCTCTTCCACTCTCATCTGCTGTTGAAACCTGAAACACCGTCTGCCGCCTTTTATCTCCAATTCCATTACCTCAAGCTCGCAGAATGAAATATAGATCTGTTCGTATAAAATCGACTACTTTATGCTGTTTGAGTTGATGTAATTCAATACCATTACAGAGAGAGAGAGAGAGAGACAGAGCGAGAGAGAGAGACAGAGAGGGAGAGAAACAGAGAGATAGAGAGAGAGAGTGAGACAGAGGGAGTAAAGGTGAATATTAGCCTATTACTCACTCTCTCATTATTTATGAAGCTACAATCAGTAGTCTGTGTTTCTGGAATCGATCGCTGTGAGTTTGGCCGGCTGGGCTTGCCGTAGACACACTGTTTCACATTTCTCATGGAGGACTAGAAAGATTACCGTCAGTCGTTCTTTATTTAAGACTTTATTCAGGTTTTCCCTGTTCGTCCTGTTCCACACACAGTAAAGCTTGATGTTTGAAGCAAAATCACGTTTTTATACCCATTCTTCCTTTTTAGGAAATAGATTCCTTTTCTGAATAGATTAGATCAGCCAAGACCTCAGCTACTTTTTACCAGCTGTTTCACACTGGAGCTATGAGGCTAATGCAGCTAACAGGCAGTTAGCTACATTAAATTAAATTAGCTTAAATTTAGCCTAAATTACTCCTCAAATTAGCACTAGAGCTATGAAGCTAATGTAGCTAAAAAAAATAAATAAAAGTGATTACTTAAACATTTAGCACTGGAGTTATTAAGCTAATGTCGCTAATAGTTAATGAAAGTAATTAGCACTGGAACTACAAGATGCATGCAGTTAATAAGTGATTGATGTGTTTGCCCAACCAATTAGCACTGGAGCTATGAAACTAATGTAGCTAATAGGTCATGGAAGTGTATTCCCCACCAATTAGCACTATAGCTATGAAGCTAATGTAGCTATTAGGTAAGTAATTGATTATTTGTAAGTTATACTAAGTTATACTAACTTATAAATAATACAAAAATGACAAGTAAGGCTATGAGGAAAGTGTAGGTTATAGGTAAGAAATTAATTATTAGTAAGTTACTAAGTTATACTAACTTAGAAATAATGGAGCTATGAGGCTAATGTAGCTAATAGTTAATGGAAGTGTATACCCCACCAATTAACACCGGAGTAATGAGGCTAATGTAGCTAAAAGGTAATGGAAATGTACACACCACCAATTAGCACTGGAGCTATGAAGCTAATGTAGCTAATAGGTAATGGATTGGTAATAAATGTATTGTTTGTATGTTATACTAATTTATACTAAGTTATACAAGCATATATATAATAAAAATGACCAGTAAATGTAAGTAATGAGTAACTGTTTCTAATAAAGTGGCCACCAATGAAACAAAAGGCAGGCATTATTCAGTAAACTTACCTCAGGTCATTCTAACCTCTCTGTAGGTCTTTGACCTTCCCCTCCTTCCTGGATAACTGTAGTTAGTGGAAAGTGTTCTGGATTCCTGAAGCTGAGATTTATTTTACTTCTCCGGTGTCAGTAATGAGATGTTTCTGCAAAGGTCAGTATTAGTTTGTGGTTATTATGAGAAAGCTGTTATGAGACGTTCTAAGATGTGGGTTCTCCATGCAGAATGCGAGATTGAAATCAGACTCTGCCGTATCTGTATGATGTTTATTATGATTTACTTCACGCTTGTGGTGCTGATGGTGATTACAGCGTTCAGTAAAACGGCCTGGATTTACTTTAATACCTGTTTTCTTCCCGGATAAACTGCTGTTGTGTTCCCCTGGGGTGCAGATACAGCTGATTGAAGTCGTTTCAGCTGGTCAGAGACGCCCCTTGCTAACTTCCTACTGCTGATCAGATGTCTCCGGGAGCCAACACAAGCCTTTGCACACTGAACTGCACTTTATCTTATGGGTTAAAGCCAGAAAAATAGCTTTTTGACTTTATAAACTCTTGTACATAGGAGCAGGAACAAGAGTGGGTGTGGAAGGATAAGGGTTTTTTAATAATGCGACTGGAAATTAAGCATTAAACGGACTAGGAGCCCTATTTTAGCAATCCATAAATATATATTGATTTAGGGCATGTCAGTGTGTCTTTGCTATCGTAACGACAGGAAAATATGCCTTGCATGACTTGAAATGCAAAAAAAAGGCATGTATTAATTCTATTAATTAATTAAGGGTGTATTTTGGGTGTAACTATCAATAAACCAGCGTGTCACTTAACATTTTTCGCGATCTGATCAAGCTTCTGTGAGAAATTCATTGTGGAAACACTTAAAAAATAGGCTTGCCTTCAAAGGTTATTTTTTGATCAAAGTATGGTCAAATTCACACAGATATTTAAATTCTATTGATTCTTAAATAGTATTTATAGTCAATGATCTTTTGAAAATAATAATATCTGATATGTGTGACTGTTTTCTATAAATACTTGAAGAATGAAGGAATTTGTACATAAAATTGCACAGCTGAGGTGAATGTATGGTTTAAATTGTACTGGTATGAGGACAGTGTTACTACAGAGGTAGCTAGTCTGAGTGGTCCAGTGGTTTAAAGTGCTGGTTTGAATCCCGGTCATGCAGCTTGCTATCAGCTGACGGAGCCCTGAGGGAGCACAATTGGCCTTGCTCTGTTCGGGTGGGTAGATGGCACTCTCTTCCCACATCACTTCTAGGGTGATGTCGATCAGCACAAGGCATCTGTGAGCTGATGTATCAGAACCAAGTTGCTGCGCTTTCCTCCAAATGCGCTGTGATGCTACTAAGTAATGCTGCATCACTTTATATGTATTGGAGGAGGCATGTCTCTATCCTCCTTGTGTTGTGGCATCACTAGTTTAATTTTCCATTTATTTTATTAAATAGTGAAAAAAGTGGTCAATTTAATCTGTGGAAAAAACATTTTGAGCATTTTTTTAGTATGTTAAATTTGCCTCTGTTTTCATTTCAATGAACCCCTATAATATGAAAACATTAATTTGATATTTTTACTAACTCTCTCTCTCTCTCTTTTTCTCTCTTTCTCTCTCTTTTAGGGACTAACGCTTGCTCAGTCGATCATGGAGGGTGCGGTCTGACTGCGCTGTGTCTGACTGTACCTGGGGGTCGGGTGTGTGCATGTGCAGATGGTCAGCACCTGCTGAAGGACGACCTCACCTGCTCAGGTAAGACAGAAGAGAAGTATTTCACACTTATACTCAGTGATAAAACTCTTGCATACGGACTGCAATTGAAAAAACAGGAGGACCAGTGAGTTTTTAGGCTTTCTCGGTCATGTGACATGGCGTTCAGTAGCTCCTCCATTTCCACTCGCTGCTGTGTTTACGTGGATCTCCGTGGATACGCGCAGCCAAAGTGTAATTACGGTGCATGGCTGTGGACAAATAGCTATTTTATTAAACGTGAGGAGAGGAAACTCAGAGATGTGTGTCCATGGACCCCCCATAAAAGAGAAATTTACCCCAGGACTGCCTAAGAAACTAATTCCATCCAGAGAGGGCTTAAAATGACGTACAACATTTTATTCAACTGAAAATACACTTCTTAAAGGAGCTAGTTTTTTTTTCCCAAACTAACTCAGCTCACCTACAATCTGTAGACACAGATTCACACAATGTCCGGTTTAGACTGGTAGGAGAGGCAGAGAAATATTCAGACTCACTGCCAATATTTACTCTTGTTTTATTCCTTTCTTTTTGAGACATGCCGAGGCTTTTTAGGCTACGCTGCAGCTAAGGTTTCAGCTGAACCAAACCTGCTTGCTAGCTTCCATGCTGCAGCACCGCTCACTCGCTGTTATGTGTTGTAAACCTCAGAGGTGGAGTTAGTGTTGGGGAACGAGCAGCAGGCGGAGTCTGGGGCCAAAACAAACACAGATACAGTGATGCACTGCACAGTCCAAATAGGAACGTACTGGCCGGAGCCCTGCTGAATAAACTTGAGTGTATTATCAGTCATAGGCCGCGAAAAAGTGAAGGTCAGGTCAGGGTTAGTGTTGAGGGTGAAGCAAATTCCGAGTCTCAGTTTGGGGTTAAGGTGAGGTCAGCGGAGTGAGACTGAGCCATTTGTGTGTGTGCTTGTGTGTGGGGCAGGATTAGTGCTGATCAATACTGACAGCGGCGTTCCTGCTGCACACAGCCTGATCAATACCAGCGCCGGTCAATGGGAATATGCCGGCTGATCAGATATGTTTACACAGCTCTGAATAACTGGATCGATCAAGATTCTACAAACAAATAGAGCTGTTTGTGTGTGTGTGTGTGTGTGTGTGTGTGTGTACATACACATGTGTTGCTGATGAATGAATATCTGAATATATGAATGTGACCTTATTAAACTCAACTTAAACTCAAATAAACAGCATTGTGTGCACACAAATATATATATACGGTAAATATATATATACACAAAAAAGAACATATATTACAAAAATAAATAAATAAATTTACCTTACAGTTATTTGAAGTAAAACATTTAGTTGTTGGGAAAGAAATTTAAATAATAACACAGTTATAATTACAGATAATAATAAAAAAGTTATTTTACATACATATCTATGTAATTTAAGAACATGGAAAAATACCATATAAATAATAAAGCAATATAGCCATAAAAATAAGAGTTTTAACCGTAATTTCTTATTAATGTCATAATATGTAAAATTAGAACAGGGGCTTGTAATTATAAAAAAAATGGCTGTAATATTACATAATTAGACTGCAGTAACAAAAAAAGGATTTTTTTTACAATGTACTGTATAATTTATTGCAGATAAATACTCTACCTTTCTACATAAGGTAAAAATAATTATGATGAAATTTACAGGTTTACATTATATAAATACTGTGAACATATCAGCCTATCAATCATCCAATTGTTTCTACTGGTCTGACTATTCAGGAATTTAGCATAAAGCCTAGTTTAATATTTAATATGGTTTAATATGGTTTATTAACAATAATAGAGATATGTGTTTTAATAATATAACCATGGTTATGTGTTCTTGTGATCTGTGTGTGTGTGTGTGTGTGGGTGTGTGTTGTCTGTAGCCTCATCCGTGCTACTGCACCCTAAGCAGTGTGGTCTGCAGGAGTTCCAGTGCAGGAATCAGCGCTGTATCCAGCTGTCCTGGCGCTGTGACGGTGATGATGACTGTTCAGATGGCAGTGATGAAGAGCCACATCTTTGCTGTACGTATTATATAACCTTAACACATGACTGACATACTGCAATTAATCACAGGTAGTGGCATAATGAATTCTGTTTGCATTCAACTGTTCCTCAGCCAATCGCAGCTGTCCCCTCGATCAGTTCCGCTGCCAGAACGGACGCTGCATCCCAAAGAAGTGGTTGTGTGACGGAGCCAATGACTGCGGCAACAACGAGGACGAGGCAAACCTCACCTGCTCAGGTAAGAAACACTCTAACCTACACCTGCTCAAGGTGAGCAATACTCCAACCTCACCTGTTCAGGTGAGAAACAGTCTAACGTCAACTGCTCAGATAAAATGTTACTTTTAAATTTGCCTGCTCAAGGTGAGAAACGCTTCAAGCATATCTACTCAGGTGAGAAAATGCTTTAAACCCACTTATACACTCTAAGATCACCTGCTCTTATTCCATCAGCACAAGTTGTAACTACTTTAATCTCATCTGCTCATATAACAAACTTTTTAAATTGACCTGTTCAGAAGCCTTTAGCTTACCTGATCAGGTCAGAAACATTCTAAACGCATGTGAAAAAGACTCTAAGCTCACATTTTTGGTGAGAAACACTTTTAACTCACATGCTCTTGCTCAGATGCAAAACAGTTCCAGCTCACCTGCTTAGTTTAGATACACTGTACCATCACCTGCTTAGGTGAGAAATCCTCTAATATCACCTGCTCTGGTGAAAATCACTCTACCATCACCTGCTCAGGTGAGAAATCCTCCAATATCACCTGCTAAGGCGAAAAACTCTTTCAGCTCATCTGCTCATATGCAAAACACTTTACCATCACCTGCTCAGATGAGAAATACCCTAATTTCACCTGATCAGGTGAAAAACTCTTCCAGCTCACCTGCTCAGGTGAGAAACACTGTAAAACGCACCAGCTCTGGTCAGAAACACTCTAAACCTACCTTCTCAGTTGAGAGACACTCAAAAGTTCAGTTCAGAATTACTGTAAATCTCACCTGCTCAGGTCAGAAACACTGTAAATCGCACCTGTTCAGGTCAGAAACACTGTAAATCGCACCTGTTCAGGTCAGAAACACTGTAAATCGCACCTGTTCAGGTCGGAAACACTGTAAATCTCACATCCTCAAGTGAGAAACACTGTAAATCTCACCTGTTCAGTTCAGAAACACTGTAAATCTCACCTGTTCAGGTTAGAAACACTATAAATCTCACCTGTTTAAGTGAGAAACACTGTAAATCTCACCTGTTCAGGTTAGAAACACTGTAAATCTCACCTGTTCAGTTCAGAATCACTGTAAATCTCACCTGTTCAGTTCAGAATCACTGTAAATCTCACCTGTTCAGTTCAGAATCACTGTAAATCTCACCTGTTCAGTTCAGAATCACTGTAAATCTCACCTGTTCAGTTCAGAATCACTGTAAATCTCACCTGTTCAGGTTAGAAACACTATAAATCTCACCTGTTTAAGTGAGAAACACTGTAAATCTCACCTGTTCAGGTTAGAAACACTGTAAATCTCACCTGTTCAGGTCAGAAACGAAGTAAATCTCACATGTGCAGGCGAGAAACACTGTAAATCTCACCTGTGCAGGTGAGAAACACTGTAAATGTCACCTGTGCAGGTGAGAAACACTGAAAATCTCACCTGTGCAGGTGAGAAACACTGTAAATGTCACCTGTGCAGGTGAGAAACACTGTAAATGTCACCTGTGCAAGTGAGAAACACTGTAAATCTCACCTGTGCAGGTGAGAAACACTGTAAATGTCACCTGTGCAGGTGAGAAACACTGAAAATCTCACCCGTTCAGGTTAGAAACACTGTAAATCTCACCTGTTCAGGTCAGAAACGAAGTAAATCTCACATGTGCAGGTGAGAAACACTGTAAATCTCACCTGTGCAGGTGAGAAACACTGTAAATGTCACCTGTGCAGGTGAGAAACACTGAAAATCTCACCTGTTCAGGTTAGAATCACTGTAAATCTCACCTGTTCAGGTTAGAATCACTGTAAATGTCACCTGCACAGGCCAGAAACACTGTAAATCTCACCTGTTCAGGTGATAAACACCTTAAACTTACCTCCTCAGGTAAGAAACTCTATAAAATGTCCTGTTCAGGTGAGAAACACTCGACGCTCACCCCCCTGTGCTACTAAGAAAAAAAAATGATTCTGTCTCATCGGCTTAGGTGAGGAACACTAAAGATCCCTGGAGTTCTGGCCTAGATGGTGGAATGAGAGAGAAAGAGAGAGAGAGAGAAAGAGAGAGAGAGGGTTTTTCTGATTCTACAGTATAATTTCCCTCGTTGGCTCGGGCCTGTATGTCACTCGTCCCCTCCGGTGGTAAAGCCTGTGTGTTGAAAAGCTTCATGCTTGCCAGCGTAATTCATCACACACTCGCGTGGCTGCGCACGCAAACACACACACACACACACACACACACACACTCACACACCCCAATCGGTTTCACATCAGTGGGTTTAAGCCTCTGAGAGAGTGGATGCCGTGTACAGTGTTGGTGGCCCTCAAACAATTCCCTGTTGTTTTTCTCTCTTCTCTCAGTTTCACTGCCCCTCCTTCTGTCCAGTCCTTTATCTCTTTAAAGATCTAGAATTTTTATTGCTATTTCTACAGAAAATTTAATGAAAATGACATAATTATACATAGTAATACCAGAAGATTAATACTACCTGCTTATTACCATACAGGAACACTTTGTAGTTCTATAATTACAGACAGGGCAGGTATAATGTGTGTGGTGGGTCTTTTTCAGTATTGCAGTGTCTGTACTGACATGGTGGGTGTTGTGCTGGTACCAGTGGGTCAGACACAGCAGTGTTGCTGGAGTTTTTAAACACCTACTGTTCACCCTGTTGGACACCTTTGTCTAGTTAGTCCACTTTGTAGATGAAAAGTCAGAGGCAGAAACTCTATTTGAAACTTTATTTGCTGCAAAGTTTTTGTTGGTCATCCTCTAGTCCAGCAGGACACTATTGGTTGGATATTTGTGGTTGGTGGACTATTGGACACTTGTTTACAGTTACACCACCATACTTCACTGAGGAATATCATAATATCATCTCCACAATATGATGCTGCCACCACCATGCTTTACTGTTGGTATGTTGAGGCATGGGCAGTGGGGTTTATCATTTTGTGAGGGATTTATTAGTTAGTGCTATATGAGTATAAACAGCTTCACCTAGTTTCTCCCAAACTGCTTAACTTTTGTAAATGAAGATTTATGTATCTTCTCTCCTCTGATTGATTGGTTCCCAAACTGCATGAACTGTTCAGATGAATTCAGAAATGAGCCAGGAACTTGCAGATACAACGTTACCGCTCTTGGATTGCTCAAAGCCCTACCAACATAGACCTCTTCTTTGTTGATGTAAAGCTAGAGACAGAAGCTCTGCATCTGTTCCAGCACAGTTTGTGTTGGTCATCATCTAGTCCTTCATCAGTCATTCCAGGATGCTGCCCACATGATGACAAGTTGGCTGGATAGTTCTTGTTTGTGGACTTCCAGTTTCCAGTCCAACAGTTACACTTACTTACAGTTATACCGCCATACTTTACTTAGTCCCCACTGAGAAGCATCATCTCCACAATAGATGCTGCCACCACCATGTTCCACTGTGGGCATGGTGTTTGTTGAGGAATGGGCAGTGGGGTTCATTAGTTAGCTGGTTGGTCAGAAAACTACATACAAACTACATTCCCCTATAGTATATGATTAGTGGTGAAGTGGTGACTGTATATAGATACAAAGTGGTCACATCATATAACATTGATATTACATTGTATTACTATTACTCTATTACATTTATTATGCTCATTATATACAGGGGTTGGACAATGAAACTAAAACACCTGTCATTTTAGTGTGGGAGGGTTCCTGGGTAAATTAGAGCAGCCTGGTGGCCAATGCATTGCACCAGTAAGATCAGAGTGTGAAAGTTCCATTAGCAGGGTAAGATCTCAAAATATTGCAATGCACACAACATTATGGGTGACACACCAGAGTTCAAAAGAGGACAAATTGTTGGTGCACGTCTTGCTGGCACATCTGTGACCAAGACAGCAAGTCTTTGTGATGTATCAAGAGCCACGGTATCCAGGGCAATATCAGCATACCACCAAGAAGGACCAACCACATCCAACAGGATTAACTGTGGACACAAGAGGAAGCTGTCTGAAAAGGATATTTGGGTGCTAAACCGGATTGTATCCAAAAAAACATAAAACCACGACTGCTCAAATCACGGCAGAATTCAATGTGCACCTCAACTCTCCTGTTTCCACCAGAACTGTCCGTCACCACAATAAATTATTGTGGTCTAAAACCAGGTGTTTCAGTTTCATTGTCCAACGCCTGTAGCTGTATAATGACATAATCTACATTAAATGGCTGAGAGAAAAAGAACACTATCAGCTCCCTCTTAAAGGGTTAAATTGTAGAGAGTGACCAAGCTCAGAGATAAGGAGAAGCACATCCGTGTCCCTGAGCTCCGCTGTTTAAATCTCTGGGAGACTGACCCGCAGGACTGCAGCTGTAATCCTCTGAATGGAGAGGGCAGCGATGGTCTGTGTTTACGCTGCTGTGTTTCATTACAGCTGTAGAGTTACTGCCCCCGGCTGTCCATCGCTGGCTGTACGATAAAAAGATTCCAGACAAATTGCGGCGTCTGACCTACAGGTGTTAATCGATTCAATTTAGATAGTCCTGAGCCGGAGCTTTTCTTTAGGAACAATCAGCTATCTGCCTCTAATCTGATCTGAGAAGCAGAGAGAAACAAAAGCTGATTCCTGTTACAAATCAAAATATTTAAACATGAAAGTATTTGATCCCTGTTTAAGTCATCAGTTTTGCAAGGATTACAAATTGCACAAAAATAATGCACCAAGAGGGAAAACTGTTCTAGTAGCCTCTAGCCTGGACACAAGACAAGATACGGTTGGGCATGGAGGCTTTCAAGTTCGTTATGACATCATTCGTCGTATTGTCCAATAATGTTGCAGCTGGGCTTGTAGATCCTGCGCACTCGTGGGTTGCTGAAGCTGGCCGTCCATTGGTCAAAGGCAGGATTGAAGTTCTCACAACAATGCCTCAACACTTAAACCTAATTATTGTCGGATCCCAAACATAACCTGGTTTATGCTGACCTTATACCAGACGATTTTCGAGCAGTTTAACTGTTGCAGACAAATTTCCAAATTTCGGGATAAAATCAAGAGAGTCATACTAGTATCGACTTCGGTCGCATCATCTCAATCAATCAGTGTAAGATGGTTAGGATCAAAGTTTAAGTCAGTCTTTTTTTCTCACTCTGCCATTCAGATAAAATCAACCGTGTTTAATATTATCGTAAGTCTTGAGACTTGGCTCTCGCAAATAGTGACGGTAACAATGTCAACAACCCATGTGGCTTGGAAACCACGATTCTCCTGGAGTGTACGAGAGGAGGAGAAACTGGTAGAGCCGTGGAGAAAGCAGGAGTGTCTCTTTGACGTGTCTTCCCATTTATAATAATAATCAAAAAAATAATAAAATAATATTATAAAGAATTGAGTTGCAGTCTTGCAAATAGTGACCCTGCAAGATCCCCAGCCTTTGCAAAACCTTAGCTTGAGACTTGTCTGTGATAAAAAGTCTGTGACTTGTCTTTAGACGTAAGAGGGTGTCAGAACTCAGTCTATTAAAAGTCATTTCAGAGTCCTTTCGAAGTTGTCTAGTGTATGGTTAGCATTAGTTACTAAAGACGATGCAATTCCAGACTGTAGCAGTCCAGGTTTCTTGTTCACGAAACCTGATGGATGACCTAGATGGTGGGCAATTAATCAAAATCACCTTGACCATGCTTCACTTAGTCCAATGATGTGAATACTTTAAAGCCTGTCAGCTGGGCACAATGCCTTTGAGACCATAGTAGATGCATGTCTAGTCATGTGTATTGACCTCTCACCAAGAGGTACACTACTCAAAAGTCTCTACTCTACAACATAATGCTGCAACACCATACATTACTTAGTCCCCGCTGAGGAACATCATTTTCAAAATCTGATGCTGCCACCACCATGCTTCACTGATTGTATTGAGTATATACAGCTTGACCAATTTAAATCAGAACATGTGTGTTCTATCCTCTGATGGATTGTGTCTTAACCTGGGGGAACTGGTCAGATTAAGACTAATAAATAAGCTGTAAACTTGCAGATACAGTGTTAAAACTCTTGGATTACTCAAAGCCCTCCAGTATAGACGTATAGTTCATATTGCTGGGATATCAGTGGCGTTATTTTAACCCCTGCCGTGCTCCCGCTAAAGCCCCTGAGAAGAGGCCGATTGACTCAGCAGGGGAGGAAATTAAAGCCGGTCATTGTGCCGAGTTCTGCTGCCGAATTACTGTAATCCTGAGTGTGTCAGGGTGGATTCGACACACCTGCACTCTTTGATAACTTTGACCTAAAGCCTGCCACTAAAGAGGTTTAGTCATCAACCCTCTGCTGTTTGCCACTTTAGCTTAAGAACATTCAAAGAGTCGTCATTACTGTGAAGTTTAGGAAAAGCTAACACAGGGTGGGTAATTGTGGGTTTGTTTTTCCATACGTTAGTGTTGATTCATGCTTTTTAGACTCTGCAATAGTAGCTTTTGTTATTGAACTACACAGGAGAGCCTTCCTAGTAGTATGTGAAAGAACCGCTGAGAGCTTAAAGGATCTCTGAAAGAGTGTGCGGTAGAAACACTGAAATTAACTCGAAAGGAGAATATGACAAAGAACTATTTGAAATATTTTCATACTTGCCTGATGCATGAATGTCATCACCACAACATTATGCTTCCACCACTGAGAAACGTCATCACCACAACATGATGCTCCCACCACCATCATCAGGCTTCACTCAGTCCCCTCTGAGAAACATCATCACCACAACATAATGCTCCCACCACCATCATCAGGCTTCACTCAGTCCCCTCTGTGAAACGTCATCACCACAACATGATGCTCCCACCACCATCATCATGCTTCACTCAGTCCCCTCTGAGAAACTTCAACACCACAACATGATGCTCCCACCACCATCATCAGGCTTCACTCAGTCCCCACTGAGAAACGTCATCACCACAACATGATGATTCCACCACCATGCTTCATTTAGTCCCCACTGCGAAATGTATTCACCACAACATGATGCTCCCACCACCATCATGCTTTACTCAGTCCTCTCTGAGAAACTTTAACACCATAACACAGTGCTCCCACCACCATGCTTCACTCAGTCCCCATTGATAAATGTGATCACCACAACATGATGCTCCCAACACCATCATGCTTCACTCAGTCCCCATTGAAAAATGTCATCACCACAGCATGATGCTCCCGACACCATCATGCTTCACTCAGTCCTCATTGATAGACATCATCACCACAGCATGATGCTCCCGACACCATCATGCTTCACTCAGTCTCCACTGATAAACGTCATCACCACAACATGATGATTCCACCACCATCATGCTTCACTCATTCCCCACTGATAAACATCATCGCCACAGCATGATGCTCCCACCACCATCATGCTTCACTCAGTCCTCATTGATAAACATCATCACCACAGCATGATGCTCCCACCATCATGCTTCACTCAGTCTCCACTGATAAACGTCATCACCACAACATGATGCTCCCACCACCATGCTTCACTCAGTCCCCACTGAGAAATGTCATCACCACAACATGATGCTCCCAACACCATCATGCTTCACTCAGTCCCCATTGATAAACATCATCACCACAGCATGATGCTCCCACCACCATCATGCATCACTCAGTCCCCACTGACAAATGTCATCACCACAACATGATGATTCCGCCACCATGCTTCACTAGGTCCCCACAATCTGAGCGTATGGAGCTCCCAGTCCCCCCACTATATAGAAACTCCTTTTGAGACGACACTATCATGGCTGAGGCACATTTTCTCAAACTTTCATGAGACAAGATCTCTAAATCTCAACATGCTTGGAGGAGAACACTGATCACTAATACTATTACATCAGCTAACAGTCACCCACATTGGGTTGCATCATCCACGCTGAGTGATTGGGGAGAGGGAGAACAGCACTACTTACCAGAGGCAGAGAGAACAGTAATTACACTCTTTGAGACATGATGGTCACTGATGGATGGCTATGGCATCACTTGATCGATTGAGCCTGGGAAAATTGGAAAGGTACTGCCAATGGAATAAGAATTTCTGGTAAATAAATATGAACCTTTTGGCTCCATGCCTTATGCCAAGCATACTGATCTGGAACTGTATTCTCTTCCACACTTCAGTACTTTTGGGATCAGTTGAAGTTGGGCATGATGTGGTGGGATGGTGATTATCCAACATTCTGAACTAACTTCACTAAGTCACTGAATACCATCAAATCATCACACTAGTGCTCCAAACCCAAGCAGAAAGCCTTGCATTCCCTTGGTTTTGAAGGAAAACGCTTGGATTCAAGTCTTTGTCAAGTTCAGGCATTTAAACATTGTGAATGTAATTTGATTTCTTTCCATGTTATTAAAGACTGCAATTCCGCAAACGTTGTAGCCCAGTTGTACAGTAGAAACTGTAGATTTGTAAAAGTCAGAATCTTTTTTTCCTCCTCCTCCCTCTCTCTCTCTTTCCCCTCGGCTCCTCAACTCTGTGCCAGTTTCCATAAAACAGATTCTGTAGCAGTGGCTGTAAAACCAGTGTAAGGTGTAAAAACCCTGGAGTCCAGCCCGGTGTTTGATCTCCACAGAGGATACGACTGCTGTTCTGATTTCACCTGGAATTAAACCCACATGGATTGAAAAACAGAAACACCCAGCAGCTCTCCTACACTCTCACTGAACCTGTTCTCCATCGGGTTCTACAGCACTGTAACACACTCGCAGCCATAAATACGGTTTATGATTTATTCTCCTTTTGAGTTTTGATCTGTTTCAGCAGTTCTTCTGCACCTTCTGCAGAAAAGTTCTGGAGTTCTGGAGCGTTGGAGTATCGATACTTGAAGTTTTTCCTTTAGAGTTTCGATTCTTCTCATTGGTTCTACCTCTTTTCTTTTATAACTCTGGTTCTTGAACTGGTTCCTTGGTAGAACCCTGGTGCTTACCTACATCTGCACCAGTTTTAGTGGATCTGAAGATACGTCACAGAATACAGCATGAACTAAGGGAGTTGCACAACAGCTCTCAGATCAGACTTAGTGCTTCTATATCAAAAGATCTCTTGTTCTTGAACCAGTTCCAGACAGGCTTATAAGAACTGTGGTGCTTTTCAGTGAACCAGCACACGTTTCTGCCAGTTTTATTGGAACAGTCGAAACATCACATTAAATGTCATCAACAGAGGGAATTGCACAGTGGTGGTGAACACAGTTTGAGCTAAAGAACCTAGTATTCTTTGGTTCCCACTTCAATCGATCGTTCCTAGTTCTGGAACCTACTATTGTTGGTGGAAATGTGGCAAAAGGTTCAAATTCTGGTTCGCAAACCAGGAAGATACAGGTTCCACGTTGGTGGAACCTATTATTTTTTGGATCCAGCTGGGAACAAACTTTTCGGGTTCCAGAACATATTTTCAATGCTTTAAGGGCACTAACCATAACAATGCCCATTCCACATTGGTGGAAAATTGGATGTATAATTAGAGGGGTTATGTACAGTATGTTACAGTCTCTTTAGTGAATGTGCACAAGAGTTTGCGAGTTAGTAAATTTAGAGCATTTTCCCCTTGGTTTGGTAAATTAGTATCCATGGAAAAAGAGTCTTCTCATTGGTCTGGCTTATGATTTTAAGGAGGAGGAGGGGGGGGATTTAAAATGTATTAAAAAAAAAACATACTTAACGTACATATGAAAAAAGCATTCAAAAGCACAATTTAACTAAGCTTAATTACTGAAATACTGAAATATACTTAAGTTGCCATCCATTATTCCACAATAGTACATGTTAGATATGCTTTTTAAAAATATATACCCAATACACTTTTTTTTGTAAGGGTTGGTTGCTGTTTGTAGTCGTTTTCACTGCTTTAGGGAGGTTCTTCTAGGTTTCTTTCTAAGTGTTTCTTCCTCATTATTTTTTAGGTACTTTTCTTTTGACTCTAGCTCTTCCCTGTGTTCTTAACAAGCACTTACTCCCACACAGTTTCTACTAGTGAGTTCTACAGATCAGTAATTCTACAGAAAGTAGGAAAAGGTTTTAGACCACAATAATTGATTGTCCCGACGAATAGTTCTGGTTGAAACAGGAGAGTTGAGGTGCACATTGAATTCTGCTGTGATTTGAGCAGCCGTGGTTTTTTGTTTTTTGGATACAATCCGGGTTAGCACCCGAACATCTCTTTCAGACAGCTTCCTCTTACAGTGTCCACAGTTAATCCTGTTGGATGTGGTTGGTCCTACTTGGTGGTATGCTGACATTACCCTGGATACCGAGGCTCTTGATGCATCACAAAGACTTGCTGTCTTGGTCACAAATGGGCCAGCAAGACGTGCACCAACAATTTGTCCTCTTTTGAACTCTGGTATGGCCACCAGGCTGCTCCAATTTAGCCATGAAACCTCCTACACTAAAATGACAGGTGTTTCAGTTTTATTATCCAACCCCTGTTTATATTCTGGGCACCCAAGATCCAGGTTATTTAAGAACTCTATTTGACTGCAGTTACACTTTAAAGGAAGCTTTGTTTGAAGACATTCAGCTTTGCTTGCATATTTATTTACTCATATTTCTATGTGTTTATTATTTCCAGCCCAGACATGCCAGGCCGGGCAGTTCTCCTGTCAGAACGGCCGCTGCATTCCCGAGAACTGGCGCTGCGATCGAGACGATGATTGCGGAGATCATTCAGACGAGCCGTCGTCTTGCGGTGAGTCTGTCACACCGCGAGCCTTCAAGGTCCTTATCTCACAATCCTTCGCTAATTCGACATCACACTGCGCGCTCCCGTTATTCCTAAAAGCCTTTCCCTTTATCTCCTGACTGCATTGCTCGGTCAGCGAGGCAATAACACGGCCACTCAGATAACTCCAGCCGGCCCTTATTTCAAACACGCTTTATTAGAGGAAACAATCCGAGATCCTGCAAAAACCCCTCCGCAGGGGCATTTAATGAATGCTCGGGTGATCTTTTATTCCCGTCACTGCAGGCTCTCAGATACAGAACCTATTTTACATTTTTTTGGTGGCCAAACAAAAGCTTTATCTTTGAGCCTCTGGTTGAATACGTTTTCCGGTTATTGTGCGGAACCGGACCCAGCTGCGCTGTAATTCAGACGGAGGTTAAAGGATTTGAATGCGGTTTTGTGTCTGGATGAGAAGGGTATCACAGCCAAAAGAGGTTTTGTGCTTCAAAGTGGAGGATAACTTTCTCTTCCCGCGGTAAGATAAGAACACCGTTAGATAAGATTGTATGATATGGACCTAAATTTTGTTTAACTCTAAATTAAGAGACTGCTTCAGTTTCTGAATCAGTTTCTCTGATTTTGCTATTTAAAAGTAGATGTTTGAGTAAAATGAACATTGTTGTTTTATTTTATAAACTACAGACAACATTTCTCTCAACTTTCACATAAAAATATTGCCATTTAGAGCATTTATTTGCAGAAAATGAGAAATGACTGAAATAACAAACAAAAACAAAAAGATGCAGAGCTTTCAGACCTCAAATAATGCAAAGAAAACAAGTTCATATTTATAAAGTTTTAAGAGTTCAGAAATCTAGAAATATTTGGTGGAATAACCCTGGTTTTTAATCATAGTTTTATGCATCTTGGCATGTTCTCCTCCACCAGTCTTACACACTGCTTTTGGAAAACTTTATGCCACTCTTGGTGCAAAAAAATCAAGCAGTCCAGCTTGGTTTGATTGCTTGTGATTTGTGATCCTCAAACTTCCTCTTGAAATTGATTATATTCCAGAGGTTTGTAGCTGGTAAAATCAAGAGCTGTATAATGTTCTGCACATCTCTGTACAGTTAAAATATGGGCTTGAAATAGTGGGTGTGATATTTTAATTATAGAGAGAAGCTATATTTAAAACTAGGAAATAGGAACTTAAAAAAATATTATGATTAATCTGTCAAAAGGAACCCCCCTAGCTCCCATAAAGTAGGGTAAAATAAATTCCATGCTACCGAGGGTTAAGCCTCTCAAAGGTTATTTGGCACGGCTGCAGTCATTTTCCCCAAGCTAACAAGTAATTTGGTGTAGGCATTCACTGTGCACTTTACTATAGATCTTTACCTCACTATACCTTACTCTACCTCACTCTACACCCAGCCTAGTTAAGTCACAAGAGCAATATATGCACCCTGTAGAGCTCCCTCTGTTCCTGTACATAGATAATGTGCTTAAAGTTTGCTGCTTTTCACAATGTTTTTTTTTTGTGAAAACTGGTTGTTTTCACAATGTTTGATAACAATATAAATATGATTTATCTTACAGCCCTACTGTTAGGGTGGACATATAATTGCTATACCCGTGGTGCTGCGTGTTCAGCGTTTGTTAAGTTGTTAAGCATTCTGCAGCATCATTACCAAAGAAAGTTTAGAAAAAAGGCTACCAGCAACTGTGTAACGTGACAATACCCCTAAAGCAGGTGAAGACCCCTAGTTGAATCCTCCTGTAACCAGAGCTGTATAGTAATGTAGTAGAACTACGGGTAACACTTTCTATGAATGTCATCTTTATTAGACTCTATAACCACATTCATAATATATTATAATGCATTCATAAGGCATTATAAACATGGCTATAAATATTTATAAAAATGCATAACCCACTAAAGCCATGTTTATTAAGCATTATGACTTGTGATCATAATACATTATAAGTTATGCTTATGATAAACATGTTAAAAAAAGTATATATCTATCTTTAATAATTGAGTCCCACAATGAAAGTCTGTCACTTTACTTAGAGCGCACAAAGACCTGTTATAATACATTATAATTGACCATAACTAATGTTATATTCAAGACAAGTATAATTTATGAGTGGTTAAAAATATATTTATAGGATTACTGAGGGTGTGTTTATAAGTTGGAAGCTTTTTTAGTCATGATACAGATGGTCTACAAGGTGGGGATGAGTTTCTTGGTATTGATGTATAACATGTTATAAACACAGCTATTAATGCATTATAATCACAGTTCATGATGCATAATAAACATGGCTATGATGGATTATAGAGTTTTATAAACATGTATAGACATGTTTATAATGCCTTATAAATGCATTAGAATGTGTTATAAGTATGTTTATTGAGCCTTATAGAGATGACATTCATAGAAAGTGTTACCGAACTACGTCACTACTGTACTTAAGTAGTTAAATGCTGTATCTGTACTTTATTGGAGTATTATTTTTCTTCTCCTACTTATACTTTTTCCTCACTACATTTTTTCACTGAGTGTAATAGTTTTACTTTGATACATTTTTACATGCTGCTTCGTTATTCGTTACTTGTGTGTGCGTGCGCTTGTGTGCATGCGTGTCTGTGGCCAGCCGGTCAATCAGCCAAACACAGAACTTTTGACTTCTTTCTGTAATAACTACCCAACACAATTCTTGTACTTTTACTTATAGTACTTGAGTAGAAAATGGTTTAATAAAGTACTTGTAATAAGTAGATTTTTTTTTTATACTTTACTACTTTTGCTTAAGTAAGATGTTTAAATAACACTTCAACTTTTACTTTTTTGATAGATTACTTGTACTTTTACTCTAGTCTGGATCTCTAGCAGTTTAATACATGTAACACATGAGAAGGTATGAACCATAAACCGTCACATGCATGTCGCAATAGGTTGTCTACAGTGTCTACGATGACTAAACAGCAAGTATATCTCTCAGCAAGTATATATCTTCAGTCCCTGCTCTCTCATTGCACAGCTTCAGCAACACCAATGTTGCTAAAGTACCACATGCCAGTTACTTGGTGTTTTCTGTAAGTGGTCAAGTAATCAACCCCTTCATTGAGGGGGCACAAAGGCATAAATAACGACCTTGCTCTTTCTGATTGGACAAGATGACCCTCAACACCCTTAGATAAGGTTACAGAATCAGCATTTAGTGCTCTCCTCTAAGTGTGTTGAAGCTGCATTGATTAAAGGCAATTTCAGCCCTAGCTGATTCACTACAGTTGCATACTTTTGAGGCTTTGCCAGCTTTTGCCGCCACACAGAAGTTCTTGGAAGCAGAAAAAGGAGTAATTAAAGTCCATGCTTGGCTTCCTTGAATCACAGCCAGTGTTGTAAAGCACTTTTTTTGTGTTGTTGGGGGATTCTGCAGACGCTGCGTTTGAGACGACTAGCCTGGTTTAGGCTCTCCTGAGCTTCGGTTCGGCCTGAGAGTTTTTTCCCCAGCTTTTTTTTTTTCGATGCACCTTCATTAATTCTGGCACGTGCTTCAGTTTACAATTCCCCTAAGCCCAGATGAGCGAGCCGTCAGTTTGTTTCAGGACGGCGTTCCTGTCTCTGAGGAGATAAGGGCGAGGTGGCAAAGTTCAGCCACAAACCAAACAGCCGTGTTTGTTTTTTGTGGGAGAGGAGAAAAAAAAGCCGTGAGGAAAGTTTTGTTGGTTGAGGATTTAATCAAAAGCTTTCACTGTAGTTAATTACATCTATGGTGACATGATTAGCTGTGGTAAACTCAGGATAAGGATTGTGTGTGTGTGTGTGTGTGTGTGTGTGTGTGTTTGTTTAAGCAGGCCTTTAGGCAGGCCTGCGTTGAAAGACATTTTAAGGGGCATTCGTTGTTAACACTGGTGACAAAATGCTAATACAAATAAAACCTTTTGTGTACCTTTTGTGAGTACTTGTGAAAGCCTACAGTCACTATTCCTAGTGCCAAGCATCAGGTAGAGAGGTATAAAACTGGTCAGTGTCCGGCTTAAAAGCAGTTAAAGCCATTTCCCAGGTCAGTAAAGGTCTCAAACATCTAAAATCTTTAAGATTGTTGAAGCAAAGAAGCTTGTTTGGAAAGCATGGGAATGATGGAGCTTACTTGGGATGTGGTGGAGTCATGGAACTTCATTGAACTTCCTTGAGATGATTTGTAGTTTTGGAATTCTTAAGGGATGATTTGTTTCTTTCACTATCTGCTATATCTGTTACTAACTCTCATCTTTTACAGATTTTCCAACCTGTGCTCCACTCACACAGTTCAGCTGCTCCAATGGAAGATGCATTAGCAGCAAGTGGCGCTGTGATTCTGGTGAGTTTTAACTGTCTAACTAGGGTCCTGGTCCAACAAAGTTTCTTTCCCAATCAGGGTCCTGCCCCTATCATGGTTCTGACGCAATTGGTGTCCTGGTCCAGTTAGGGTCCTGCCCCAATCACAGCCCTGATTTAGAAAGGGTCTTTCCCATAATAGATTCTTGGTCAACTCAAGGTTTTAGTCAAATCAATGTCTTGAACCAGTAAGTTCCTATTCTACTTTGACTAATGTCACTAATCACAAACTCATGTCAGTCAGGGTGATCCCCCAATCAAATCAAAGACCTACCTGAATCGAAACAAAGACCTGTCACAATTGGAGTCTTGTTCTAAAAAGAGTTCTCAAGCAATCAGAGTCTTGATCGAAAGAATTCCTTGTCTCACTCAAGAGCATTCCCAAATCAGGGTCCTAGTTCAATTTGAGTCATGTCCGAATCCAAATGGAGTCTTAATCCCAACTGAATCCTGCTTCAATTAGAGTCCTGCCCCTATCAGAGCCCTGATCCAGTAAGGGTTCTACCCCTAACAGGATCTTGGTCAACTCAAGGTTGTTGTCAAAATAGGGTCCTGACCAAGTAAATTCCTACTCAAGTCTGAGTCATGCCACAAACTCATGCCAAATAGGGTCAAACACCCAATCAAGGCCCGGGTCAAGAAAGGGTCTTACCCCTAACAGGGTCTTGGTCAACTCAAGTTTGTAATCAAACTAGGGTTCTGACCCAGTAAGTTCCTACTCTAGTCTGACTCATGCCACAAACCACAAGCTCATGCCAAATAGTCTCAGTCTTGACTCCGACTCGACTACTAATAATCTCTGTCTTGAGTCAGATTTACCACTACAAAGTCTCAGTCATGACTGAGCCTCAACTACTACAAAGTCTCTGTTTTGACTCAAACTCCACTGCTTCAAAGTCTCTGTCTTGACTCAGCATGACCACTACAAAGTCTTAGTCTTGACTGAGCCTCAACAACGACAAAGTCTCTGTTTTGACTCAAACTAAACTACTTTAAAGTCTCTGTCTTGACTCAGACTTGACTACTACTATATCTGTTTCTTGATTCAGACTTAACTACTACACAGTCCCTGTTTTTACTCAAACTGAACTACTATTAAGTGTCTATCTTGACTCTGACTCAATTTCTACTAAGCCTTTTTCTTAACTCAGGCTTCAGTACTACAAAGAATCTGGCTAATACTACGTCTTTGTCTTGACTCGGACTTGACTACTACAAAGTCTCTGTTATGACTCAGCCTTAACTACTATTGAGTCTCTTTTTTTGATTCTGTCTCAAGTATTTTTCTTGACTCAAACTGAACTACTACTAAGTGTCTTTCTTGACCAATTGGTGTCCTGGTCCAGTATGGGTCCTGCCCCAATCAGAGCCCTGATCCAGTAAGGGTCTTGCCCCTAATAGAGTCTTAGTCAACTCAAAGTTTTAGCCAAATCACTGTCCTGATCCAGTAAGTTCCTACTGTAGTCTGATTCATGCCACAAACCACTAACGTATGCCAGTCAGGCTGATCCTTCAATCGAATGAGAGTCCTACCTGGATTGAAACAAACAGCTGGCCACCAACATCATTAGATGTTAATTTCAGGTTGAGTGTTGATCATGACGTCAGATAACAAATATTTTACATCAGGATAATGTCTAATACTGTTACATGCCTGAAGGGCTGCCACAAACAGAGTTTTGTTCTTAACAGAGTTCTTAACCAGTCAGAGACGTGATCGAAAGAATTACTTGTCTCTCTCAAAGATTCCTTGTCTTGGGCGCCGAGTGGTCCAGCGGTCTAAAGCGCTGCCACTATGAGCATACAGCTTTGCCATCAAGCTGCCGGCGCTGGAGGGAGCAAAATTGACCCTGCTCCCTCCGGGTGGGTAGATGGCGCTCTCTCCCCACATCACTCCTACGGTGATATCTGCAACACAGGGCATCTGTGAGCTGATGTACCGGAACCGAGTCGCTGCGCTTTCCTCCAAGCGTGCTGTGATGCTGCTTGACAATGCTACAGCATCAGCAGCAGCTCAAAAAGAAGCGGTGGCTGACTTCACATGTATCGGAGGAGGCATGTGTTAGTCTTCACCCTCCTGATGTGTTGGAGCATTACTAATGATAGGGGGAGTCCTAATAAGTGGGTTGGGTAATTGGCCGTGTAAATTGGGGAGAAAATGGGAAAAATTAGAAATAATATTATAATAAATAAATAAATAAATAAAAGATTCCTTGTCTCTATGTCTTGACTCAGACTTGACTACTACAGAGTCTTTGTTTTGACTCAGCCTTAATTACTGCTGAGCCTCTTTTTTATACTCTGACTCAAGTATTTTTCTTGACTAAACTACTAAGTGTCTTTCTTGACTTAGATTCAACTACTACAAAGTCTCTGTCTTGATTTAGACTCTCTCTCCCTCTCTCTCTCTCTGTCTGTAGAGGACGACTGTGGTGATGGCAGTGATGAGGTGGGATGTGTTCATGCTTGTTCAGTGGCTCAGTTCCAGTGTTTCAGTGGGAAGTGTATTCCGGAGCACTGGCTGTGTGATGGAGACAATGACTGTGGAGATTACAGCGATGAGAACATCACCTGCAGAGGAACAGGTGACACACACACACACATACACTCAGCCACACACATACATATGCAAACACACTAGCTGTTCTGGCACATGTAACCGTCTCTATATCGCTCTCTCCCACAGTGCTGGCCTCTGTCAGTGACTGCAGTGAGGAGGAGTTTCGATGCCGTAGTGATGGCTCGTGTATCCCTGAGCGATGGCGGTGTGATGGTGATAAGGACTGTGAGGACGGCAGTGATGAGGTGGCGTGTGAGGGGGTGCGAAGAGCGTGTGACCCCAAAGCAAAGTTCACCTGTAAAAGCTCAGGTAAGAAAAATATTTGTGAAGTCAATAACCAGCACCTGCAGCAAAGTGTAGCTCCACCCACTCTACAGTCTACATCAGTTTAGACTCACCCATTCATTCAGCCTACAGCAATTTGGACTCAACCATTCATTCAGTCTACAGCAGTTTAGACTCACCCATTCATTCAGCCTACAGCAATTTAGACTCACCCATTCATTCAATCTACATCAGTTTAGACTCACCCATTCATTCAGCCTACAGCAGTTTAGACTCACCCATTCATTCAGTCTACAGCAGTTTAGACTCACCCATTCATTCAGTCTACAGCAGTTTAAACTCACCCATTCATTCAGTCTACAGCAGTTTAGACTCACCCATTCATTCAGTCTACAGCAGTTTAGACTCACCCATTCATTCAGTCTACAGCAGTTTAGACTCACCCATTCATTCAGTCTACAGCAGTTTAAACTCACCCATTCATTCAGTCTACAGCAGTTTAAACTCACCCATTCATTGTCACATCTTAGCCCTGTCTCATGTCTCTGTGTGTGTCCCACGTGACCTGTTCCCCTGTGTTCTGTCTCAGTACTTTTCCATGTGTGTCTCATTTGTAGCTCCGCCCCTTCCCCAGGTGTTTCCAATTCTAGTGTGTTTTATGTTACTATAAATAGCCCTCCTCTGCCACCTTGTCCTCCGTCGGTCTTTGCACCTTCCCATGTCGTTTTGTCTCTCAGCATTTCTCTGTGTTTTCATATCCCGTTTCCTGGTTCAGTGTTTATCCCGTTTTACTTCTAGCTCCTTGTTTATTTTGCTTCTTTTCTCCCTTGCCCAGTTTAGTTAATCCTGTCTTGTTTTAGTTCCTTGTTTGGTTTATTTTATTATTTGGTTATCCTTGTTCTGTTTAGTTATTTTAGTCTTGTTTCAGTTACTCGTTTGTTTCTTTAGTCTCCCTGTTTTGTTATCGTTAACCCCTTATTTGTTTTGGTTATTGGTTATTTGTGTATCTTTGTTTCATGTTACTTGTTCCTTGTTTTCTTGTTATTTATTTATTAAATTATTATTTATTTTCACCCTACCTGCACTTGTATCCGCCTCCTCGTCTCCCTGCCTGGGTCATCCGTGACATTCATTCAGCCTACAGCAGTTTAGACTCACCCATTCACTCAGCCTACAGCAGTTTATACTCACTCATTCATTTATCCTACAGCAGTTTAAACTTACCCATTCATTTAGCCTACAGCAGTTTAGACTCACCCATTCATTCAGTCTACAGCAGTTTAGACTCACCCATTCATTCAGTCTACAGCAGTTTAGACTCACCCATTCAGTCTACAATCTTTAGCTTAATCTTTGGTGCCACAACTTAATTCCTTTAAAAAAGCATCTAAAAGCTTAAAACAACTTTTTCATATAGAGGAAAACATCCTGCTTGCAGTCTTATCTCAGTCCCGCTATAGAAACATCTTCAGGACAGGAAGAGTGCGATCAGCTCTCAATTTACAGTGACAGGAAATCAAACGTTGGGAGTGCTGGAGGGAGGAGTGTGGTGAAGTTTGATGTAAACAGAAGTGGCTGTGTAAATCCCTCGCTCTGGCTTGGAAAGGGCAGCTAGGCTTACAGCTCTCTGGAGGCCCAGGACAATCTTCCCTCATATTGATCTGACACTGCTTATCGTGGGCAAGTGTAATATCCGAGACGTGAGGGTAAATGCTAGAACTGTGGGATAGTCACCAAACTCTGCATTGCAGCTGTACTGCTTTCTGTTCTCACTATGATACAGGAATAAGCATGTGTATGTTGACGTATTGTCTACATTAGCATCATCTACATCTACCCAACATGATAGAACAACTGCATAGTCATTCAACTACTTTTGGATAACTTAAGAACCATCTGGAGCACCAGCACAACCAGCGAGCCACCACATAGGAATCCTATAGAAACAATTTTGCCACCCTTAGGGCCCTATTTTAGTGATCTATAGGTGATTCAGCTTCATTCAAGATAGCAATATGCCAGAAATTTACCTAAGCATGCCACACTTCCAGACCGCCATGCCCATCAGCATAGATACACCTCTGGAAAAAAAATAAGAGACCACTTAAAAATGATGAGTTTCTTCGATTTTACCAGAATAAAAACCTGGAATATAATGGATGAGGAAGATAGATGATCACAAGCCATTCATCCAAGCCATCAAACCAAGAATTTTTGCACCAGAAGTGGCGTAAAGTTATCCAAACTCAGTGTGTAAGACTGGTGGAGGAGAACATGCCAAGATACATGAAAACTGTTATTAAAAAACAGGGTTATTCAACCAAATACATATTTCTGAAACAAACATGCACTTGTTTTCTTTTAATTATTTGAGGTCTGAAAGCTCTGCATCTTTTTTGTTATTTCAGCCATTTTTCATTTTAATATTTTTTCTAAACTTAAACTGTATTTTAATAAAAGTAAATAAAAAAAAAAACAGTTTTAAAGTTTCAGTTAAACAATTTCTCCAAAAGGGCATGAACAACTCATCCAGGAAGTCCCAAAAGACCTTGACTCAGTTAACATCAGTGTTCATGATTCAATAATAAGAAAGAGACTGGTCGAAAATGGTCATAAAACATCTTGTCTCATATTTGCCAACAAACATCTTTAATGATCCCCAGGACTTTGGGAAAATATTCAGTGGACTGATGAGACAGAAGTTGAACTATTTGAAAGGAGGGTGTCCAGTTACATTAAATTAGTAATTTCGGGAAAAGAGCATCATACTGTGTGTAAAACATGGTGGTGGTAGTGTGTGATGGTCTGGAGCTGCTTTGCTGCTTCATGATCTGGACAACTTGCTGTAATAGATGGAACCATGAATTCTGCTGTTTACCAAACAATCCTGAAGGAGAATATCCGGCCTTGTGACCTCAAGCTCAGGTGTACTTGGGTTCTGCAGCAGGACAATGACCCAAAGCACATAAACAGGTCCACCTTTTAATGGCTCAAGACAAAACAAAAGGAAGGTGTCTGTGTCTGATATTAAAATGTGTTTGTTAATCTGAAAAAAAAAAACTGTAAGTATGTAATTTGTTACATTAGATTATTACAGAATAAAGCACTAGATTATTGTAAGCAGTTGCCTACTGCTCACAGCAAGTTACTGTATAACCCTGGAAACCCAGGGCAGACTGATTCTGATTTGAATCAGAATGAATCCTGAATTATCTGAGCTCCTACAGAAGCTCATCTGGCCCTGTGGTTGGTCAGGATGATCAATTATTTCCCTGATCAAACACGTCTCCTATAGCTGATAATTACTGTTTGAATAGACTATAGAGAATTTGAGGGTAGGTATGTTTGAGCAGAGGAAGCTCTGAGCTCTTCTGGACTGGATTGTTCTGCTCCTACAGGACCGGCAGCAGTTGCCTCGGGGTCAGAGGGCTCATTTGCATACTGCGGCCTTCTGAGGACTCGGCTCTGGAGGGGCAACATCTCAGATAACTAATGATACAGTGAATTAAAGGGGAATGGAGTGACCCTGACTTGTGTGGGGGGTGTTTATGGGGCTGGTTCAGGGTTCATTACTCTTACCTTGAGTCGGGGGAGGAGGTATTTATGTATGTGTGTGTGTGTGTGTGTGTGTGTGTTTTATCTGTTTGTGGGGACCAAAATCCCATTAGTATGATGTAGTCACTGGTATTGTGTTGTTGTGAGATACATCCACACACCAGTACACACACATCCACATGCACTAGAACACAAAAAGAGGTTATTTTATTGAGTCAAAACCCTGTTTTGTTGGCATTTAGAACCATATTTTCTGTATATTTTTAAAGAACTATTAAAGCAAGAAAAGTAAAGTATTGATAATGATATTTTAAGTATAACTCTGAATACACCAATGCTGTATACAGTTTTTGGAGGTTTACAGTGGTGCTTAAAAGATTTTCACACAACTTCTAAAAGTAGATAAAGAGAACCCAGTTAAACAAATGAACACAAAAAAACACACCTTGCCCATCTCAAAACGTGCATAAGTCATAAGTCATGTAATTTATATATAATTTATTATATTATATACATATACCTAATTTCACCAATATTTAATACAATTCAAATATATTTTTGTGAGCTATCCAAATAAACATTAAAAACATAATAAAAGTGTGATTAAAGTATAGATTTCAGATCACATTAAGGAGTGTACTGGTAAACTGGTAAAAACAGCATGCTACAAGAAAGAGAGAGGAGAGATAAAAACAGTTGTCAAACTGTATACTAAACCCTTTCAGACCTGAATTATCTCCAGTGAGGAAATAAGGTAGAATGCTGTTTTTTGTCTGTAATGTGCAGAAAAGAAAGCTCTAATATTCTATAAATGGATGGTTCATGGTCTATTCTGATGGAAAACAGCCCTCAAATAGTGAAATGTGCAACAACACATTTAAAAATAAAAAAATACATGACTTCCATTGTAATGAATGCATGATCTGAAAGGGTTAAATTATGCCGAATTAAATTGAAACCAATAATCTGTATTGATTACTACTGATTTGTAATTAGAATTATATAATATTTTAGCAGAGGATTCTGACCTGCGTGGTTCAGGCTGTGAAGGTACGCCAGCAGCTCATTTAATGGAACAGCAATCTTATTTTATTCTATATGGGACATTTTTAGTCATATATTTATTAAATACAGGTAACAGACTATCAAAAAGTTTCATTCGTCAAGCTCAGGTACCAAAGCAGTTTTTTTAAATTAGATAATGCAATATATTTGGTAACTTACAGTAACAGGGTTGCCAGTAACAGGGTTGCAAATTTAGGCTAATTTGTGGTTTACCTCAGGAACAGATGCTAACTGTGAAATTTAGCTATGTATACAAGATCAAGGACAAACATGGTTATAAAGTATAAAGTATATAAAGTATATAAAGATAAAAATTTGGACTCTACTCAACTAAACTAAACTCTACTCATTATTAGTCTTACAATATGAGTAACAGGGTTGCGTTCACTGAGTGACACACAACTTGGACAAACATATTTGGAAAAAAAAACTTGAAAATAGAGCACTTACCCTGGGTCTTACCTTGTGGGCAGAAAATGTCCTTGTGATGTCACTTCCTTTGTGCCAGTAGACAAATATTTTTAACTCTTTCTCTGCCAGGTAAAATTCCTTATGGTGACAGGGTTCTCCTGGAATCCTGGAATGTCCCACATTTTGTTTATTGTTGAGGTAAAAGCTGGATTATTATTTTATATATAAATTACTAAATAGACTGTCCACAGGGTGTAAGATAGCAATGAGCATTGCAATGCACCTTGCGCTGGGTGTACGATAGGGCTCCTAATGTTCATACATTAGGAAGGTTGTTTGACTTGTGGGAAGGTTGTGGGTTAAAGCACTTTTTTAGTACTGTATAGAACCTAAAATAAATTAATACAAGACATTCTCAGTCATAGAGATGTGTTGTTTGTGTGTGTGTGTGTGTTAACAGGGAAGTGTATTTCGCGGAGCTGGGTGTGTGATGGAGATCAGGACTGTGAGGATCACTCTGATGAGACGGGGTGTGTGTCGTCGGTGTGTAAACCGCCCCGGTTCTCCTGTGCCAACGACTCCTCCACCTGCCTGCCCCCAGAGCGCATCTGCAACGGCCGCCGCGACTGCGCGGACCACTCGGACGAGGGGCCGTTCTGCGGTAACGCACACACACACGCACGATCTGATTTCCTCGGGTTGCTGTTGTTCCTGGAACAACGTGAATAAAGTGGATCCAGGACCGACAACACTCACATCCAATCAGATTTAGCGTCTCTCACTGACGTCATTACAAGCGCGACTGTCCAAAAAGACCGCGGGGAGATTCAAACACCAGTAACTGCTGTGCCCCCTTGTGCGTTCAAGCTGTGCGGTGTGGAGGAAGGTAAGAAAGCTCCTTTATCTCCTATAATCAGTGTAAATACTGTTTTAATTGAACTAAAGTCTGGCTCTTAGGCTCTACACTTTTGCATGGATGCATATTTGAAAGTTTCCTTTCTGGGAAAATGTTTTAAGCATTAGCTAGTTAGATTAACTAGGTTAGCTTACATGCTAACGTACTTAGCTAACTAGTTTACATTTTAAAGACTGGTGAATTTAATTGAGCTTAGTATCAAACACTTGCTTTAATTACATGAAGATCTACAACTCAGCTTGCTTAAGTAAGCTAGCTGGATAATAATAAGTTAGTTAATTAATTACTTACTGTATTAGTTAGTTAGTTAGCTAGTTATCTAGTTAGTAAGGTTAAGTAGTTAGCTATCTACTTAATTACTTACAGTATTAGTTAGCTAGCTATCTAGTTAGTAAGGTTAAGTAGTTAGCTATCTACTTAGTTAATTACTTACTAAATTAGTTAGCTAGCTACTTTTAGTTAGTTAGTTAGGTTAGGTAGTTAGCTATCTAAATAGTTAATGTCTTACTGTTTTAGTTGGCTAGCTACTTTTAGGTAGTTAGCTATCTACTTAGTTACTTACTTACTAAATTAGTTAGCTAGCTACTTTGTTAGTTAGATAGTTAGCTATCTACATAGTTAATGTCTTACTGTTTTAGTTAGCTAGCTACTTTGTTAGGTTAAGTAACATAGTTAGCTATCTATTTATTTAATTACTTAATGTATTAGTTAGCTAGCTATTTTGTTAGTTAGGAAGTTAGTTAGTTAGCTATCTATTTAGTTAATTCCTTACTGTTTTAGTTAGCTAGCTACATTGTTAGTTAGTTAGGTAGTTAGCTATCTATTTATTTAATTACTTACTGTATTAGTTTGCTAGCTATAGCTATTTTGTTAGTTAGGTAGGTAGGTTAGGTAGTTAGATATGTACTTAAATAATTACTTACTTTATTTGTTAGTTAGTTACTTACTTAGTTAGCTATGTTAATTAGCTGCCTACTTATTTAGTTAACTAGCTACTTTGTTAATTAGATTATTAAGGTTAGTTAGTTAGCTATCTACTTTATTAGTATTATCTAATTTATTAGTAAGCTAGATATTTTGTTAGTTAGGTTACTTAGTTAGCTATCTGCTTATTTAGTTAGCTACATCCAATAACATACCTACTTTCTTAGTTTACTACTTACCTTGTTAGTTATTTAAATAGCCAGCTAGCATGCTTTACAATTTTATTTGGACAACTTAGATTTATTGCCCTATTTTGAAAAGGCTTTAATGCTGTCTGACTTGCTAATGTTAGTTTGTCACTTTAGATTACATTTTCAAAAAAAAAAGTTAATTATTGAAGGATAGAATGAAAAACTAAGCCAGGGCCATCGTGCGCGTTGTTGATCCAGGGCCATCGTGCGCGTTGTTGATCCAGGGCACTCGTGGCGTTGTTGATCCAGGGCACTCGTGGCGTTGTTGATCCAGGGCCATCGTGCGCGTTGTTGATCCAGGGCCATCGTGCGCGTTGTTGATCCAGGGCCATCGTGCGCGTTGTTGATCCAGGGCCATCGTGCGCGTTGTTGATCCAGGGCCATCGTGCGCGTTGTTGATCCAGGGCCATCGTGCGCGTTGTTGATCCAGGGCCATCGTGCGCGTTGTTGATCCAGGGCCATCGTGCGCGTTGTTGATCCAGGGCCATCTGCGCGTTGTTGATCCAGGGCCATCGTGCGCGTTTTTTTTTTTTTTTTTTAACTAACATTTTAATATGCTGATTTTTGTCTGCTCTGTATTGTAAGGTCACACTTCTGGCTTTATGTTTTAGTTTCATTTTAAACTAATAGTATAGTATAGCCATTTTTTTCTGAATTGCACCCAGAAGGAAGTGTGTGATAGCAATAATATTCGGAAGGAAGATAAACGTTACCAGGAACACATTATTCAACATTTAGACTAAAATCCAGTATTTCATTAAGCTGCACATACAGACTTAGTGTTTAACACACCATGTCTGCAGTTTCAGCATGGAAAAATGGTAAATTGGTGACTGAATCTGGTGAAAGCTTGCAGTACAGCGAGTAAACATTGTATCTTTTTTTCTTTCTTTTTTTTAAACTGATTTGATATGTATTATTATTGCTGATCTGGGCAAATTTTATTAGTAGTTTTGCAGTTCTTTTTAAAGTAATTTGTGGCAGTAATGTCAGTAGTAGCAGATTAAAAATAAATGTTTAAAATTATTGCAATTAAATAAGAAATTGGCGATGAGGTAAACAAATGTAAATTGATTTGTAAACATATATCTATTTATTTCTCCATGATATTGTATATTTTTATATCGATTTTTATATTACCTTTATTTTCTAATTTGTACAGTGTACAGTTGGACCAAGTCTTATAGCTGTATATTTATAAAATTGTACTTCTTTAGGTTTTTGTTAAAAATAAGAAATAAATAAAGACTTTTACATTGCTTTATAACTTTGATTTTATATGGTTTATATAACATATTTACTTCCTTCATGACTGGAATTCACTGTGTTGGTAATCCTTTGCACGCAATAAGCTCCAAACCCTGCCCGGTTTTAATGCAACCTTGACAAGGCTGGCAATAATTAATCAGTTAATTATGACCAGTTATATTTAGTCACAATCTTGTCATTTTAGACATTTAAAAAGCTTATAGGCTACTAATTGTGCATTTACACATTTGCAGTGATGAACCATAATTAAATATTATTCTTCCTTACCTTTCAGGTTTTTGGCTGGTTCTAGGAATAGGTGACTGGATGACCTACTTAATGTTGTCCTTAGTAAAGCTGATGATTACTTCACTGTGATAAAAGCCCTGCAGGATGCTGATCGTGTCAAGAATCCAATAGGTTTGGTTCTCAGAATCTTTTACATTCAGTTTCCCAGATGATGGAAAGTGGTTGGAGAGACAAAATAATTGTAAAGAGAGATCGGGGAATTTGTCAATATCAGGTCCCCTCTCTGTTACACACTGTGTACAGGGCCATCTAAAAAAATTAGAATATCTTTGGAAAAAAAAGTTAATTTATTTCAATAATTCAGTTAAAAATGTGAAACTCATTATGTAGATGTGTTACACATAGACTGATCTATTTTAAGCGTTTATTTACTGATGATCAGTGATGGTTTGGAGAGACATGTCATCTGCTGGTGTTGATCCACTGTGTTCTATTAAGTCTAAAGTTAGTGCAGTTTTGTTTTCCCACAAAATCTTACAGCACTTCATGCTTCAATCTGCTGACTGCTTTCATGGAGATGTGGATTTCATTTTCCAGCAGGACTTGGCACACTGCCCACACTGCCAAAATTACCAACTGGTCTTATATAATGTAATTTTCTGAGACACAGAATTCTGGGTTTTCATTGGCTGTAAGCCATAATCAACAATAAAAAAATTAAACGCCTAAAATAGATTACTGTGTGTAATACATCTATATAATATAAGAGTTTCACATTTTAACTGAATTACTGAAATAGTCACTTTTCATAGCTGAAATGATTTTAAACACACATGACTGCATTTTAAAAGCAGAACTGGAAACAAGTGTGGGATTATTCAGCTAAAGCTAACAACACAGATGAAAGTCAAAGATTTTAACCACAGTGTCAAATGTAAATATAAAACTAGTTCCCTAGCTCTGTAAACATAAACACTTTACTTGAAAATATTGGAAAATGTATCCACAGATAAAGAAAAGTCAGAAACAGAAGAACTTCTTGATTTTCCACAGAAAAGAAGAAAAGAAAACATTAATGTTGTTCCATTGGAGTATGTGACTATCCTTTAATATCTTAATCTCATGACAATATGAAAAATGCAGTTTTAAAAAGATTTCTCTCTACATGTGCATTTTTTTAAAAACTTTATAGCAGCTTTCATTTCTACGCCATGCACATGTAAGAGCTGAGTGTGTATATAACAAATATTGTTCTTAAAGAAAGCAAATAGTTCTTCTATGGCATCACTTGAATCTACTGTAAACTCTTAATTTTTAAGTATAGCTAAGATTAAATGTCATGATTTTTTATTTTAAATGTACAATATCCTAAAGGGTTTGATGTTTAATAATTAAAATTTATTGTGACTGGAAATGTTACAAATAAGATGCTTCCTGTTAAATTATTTTTAATCTTCATATTCATGTTTTTGTACTTTTAACTAGTTTTGTGTATTATACTGTATTTAACTAATGCCAGTGCATGAATGTTCTCTGATCTGAACATGCATAAATAAAATCAATAAATACAAATTCTTTAAGCAACGTTTTATTAAAAGAACAAACTGGAATAAGACACCTTTTTTTTATTACACACATTTAAATGACCATGGGGAAAAAAGTTAGACATTGGTAAAAGAATACTGCAACTAAAAAAACAAAGCACTAGGCTAACATCTCACTCTTACCCCTTAATACAGGGATGGTCTGATTTATAAGGGCTAACATGGTCTAATATTCCAAATTATGTAGAGAGAAAGAGACACACACACAGAGCGAGCTCTGGAAATGATTAATACACCACTTCAGTTTCTGAATCCGTTTCTCTGATTTTGCTTTTTATAGATATGTTTTATTCTAGAAACTACGGCAATATTTCTCCCAAATTACAAAAAAGTCATTTAGAGCATTTATCTGCAGAAAAGAAATGGCTGAAATAAAAAGATGCAGAGCTTATAGACCTAAAAAAAATCTATTTGGTGGAATAACCCTGGTTTTTAATCAGTTTTCATGCATCTTGGCATCATGCTCTCCTCCACCGGTCTTACACACTGCCTTTGGATAACTTTAGGCCACTCCTGGTGCAAAAATTCAAGCAGTTCAGTTTGGTTTGATTGCTTGTGATCAATCTTGATTTTTTTTTCCAGAACTTTGTGTGTGTCTTATACTATAAAAAAACATTTTTTATTTTTTTTTAAGAAGTTATTATTTAAATTAAATTAAACTAAACATTTCAGTTATTGTCACCAAGAATATCATTATCACAAAAATACTCTGTAGCTAAATGGCCTACCAATGTACTTGTTAAGCTACCTTTGACAGGTAATGTACTCACTACATATTACCTACTTTCACATACAGCACAGATGCCACATGCCGTATTCGAACATCTGTGTAGTAGCAAGCCTTACACTTCTGGCACTGCACCTAAACAAGAAATTGTTTTACTAAACAAGTAATAACTAAATTTGTTGCACAAACACATGTAATTAAAAAAGGTAGACGTACTGATAATGTTCTACCTTATCTTTTGCAGTCAATGGGTCCCAGGAACTGGAGCTCTTCTGAGTGCGATCTGTACAAAAATATAGAATATGTCTAGATTTTAATCTGTATCACACTCACTCTCACACACATACCTAAAACTCCATATTGTTCTACACAGCTTTTTCCTTCAAGAATGTTTTCTGCAAACTGTATCAATAAAAAACAAGCAAGATTAATGAGAAATTCTTAATAAAGTGAGTAAACATTGCAGATACAGTGTCTTTAATATTGTTGGACAGATTTTTCTGTATTTACTTTTGGTTGTGTGGTTTCCCCCAAACAATTTTTAATATTTTATTCCATTGTGAAGAAATCAGCACCAATGTATTAGAGAAACATAGAACAGTCATGTTAACGTACGACTAAAGAAAAAAACATTAAACGTGAAGGCTCTCAGGCAAGAAAACAAAATTCTGTTAAAGTTGCAATTGTTAGAACACAGGAAATACATCAAATACAAATGAATAAAGTAGAATTATTGATTGTACCACGTGTACTCCATACGAGTGTCCATCTTGCTGTTGTGGATGTTTGACACTGAAGATTGTCCAGTTGTCTTTGCAACCTTTGGCTGATGCAAATAAGCTAAAAAATTACACTGTGTTAACTAAACAGATAGACATAAGAAACTAGAATCATTATATCACTTCACACAGACCACAGGTGAAGAAAGCAAAGCTTTATTCAGATTAGATTAAGAACAGTAGAGAGCAGAGAAATTCATGGAATGCGTTTCCCTGACCAAGCAGCTCCATTCAAGCCTAATCACCAAATGCAATGCAGGATAATGGATACTTTTGGCAATATAATGCATATAATTGTATTCGTCACCTCCAGTTTTTCAAAACTGTCTTTCTATCCTCTCCCATAGAATTCATGTAAATGATTCTTCTCTGTGTAATGTCATAAAACTAAAAAGAAAGATAGATAATGTTTTAATATTCAATGTGGAAGGAAGCTTTTGTTTTAAAACATTTCCTACATTTAATCTGCTGTTTAAACCACAGTTCATATAGACTTTATACTAGAGTAAATAGTGCACTGAATACAGAATAAAATAATAAGATGGATGAATATGCTCCTTTTCTCAAAGAAAGTGGAAGTAGTATAAACATTTGTGGTACAGGTAATATACCTTAATATATTGGACTTGAAGGACCGTGTTGTACATTTTGCCTTTACATTGTTTTACCTTTAAGACAAAGAAATGCCTCTGCTGTACATTTCTTCCAGACAACAATGATTCCATTACATTTTATTGGATATATGTCTGCTTCTGGCAAAAGTCTATACAATTATAATTGGGTTGCGGTTTGGAACAAAAAATAATCAAAATCACATCCACACAAACCTTAAAATCAAGCTTTTAAGAAGCTCTAAGCAGAGAGGTAGATTACAGTTCTATCTGTGACAGAGTTACTATACTATGTTGGAGTGTATTTATCTTTTTGTTCTACAAGCTAGGATATGCATTTCCTTCAGGGTCAATAAAGTATCTATAAATGTAACTCACAAAAAGTATCCAGTGGTTCCCATTTTCCAGACAAGCTCCAATTATCCTCCCATATGTATTTAAAAGCAATATTTGTTGTGTTTATATACCTGTAAAAAGTATGTGCTTTGGCATCTTGATCCTGATAAGATTTTTGTGGTTATTTGGCTCACCAGTGGAAAAACTTCAGGATATTAATAAACAAACATTTATTATCTGGTCATAATGCCAAATGGGTAAATATATTTACATAGGGAGTGAGTGAATAGTTAACTTAAGGCTGAGGAGTTAAAAGCAGGACAAATGGAATTGAGATATTAAAACAGCCTGCTGGGTCAAAACATCTCCAAATCACAAGGCAGGTCTTGTTGCATTTTCCTAATTTGCAGTGGTCAGAACCTAACAAACGTGCTCCCTGGAAAGACAACCATAGACCTAAAAACAGGATCATGGATGCCCAAAGTTACCGAAATTAAGGATGGTGAGGTCAGCTTCAAACTTACAGAACTTCTACAAACTTCTTGGTCCTAGATATTACAGGACAGCCTGTGACCAATCTATACATTATTCCAGGGAGGCCCAGATACAATTTTATTTTGTTTATATTTAAATTTGAATTAAATTTTCCAGCTTTTAAAAAAGTACTAGTAAAAACAAACAACACACACATGCTAGAGTTTTTTTTTTTTATATATAAATCAAGGCATCAATTAACTGGATCAACAACATGCACGATGGCCCTGGATCAACAACGCGCACGATGGCCCTGGATCAACAACGCGCACGATGGCCCTGGCTTAATTTTTCATTCTAACCTTCAATAATTAACTTTTTCTTTGAAAATGTAATCTAAAGTGACAAACTAACATTAGCAAGTCAGACAGCATTAAAGCCTTTTCAAAATAGGGCAATAGATCTAAGTTGTCCAAATAAAATTGTAAAGCATGCTAGCTGACTAACTAAATAACTAACAAGGTAAGTAGTAAACAAAGAAAGTAGGTATGTTATTGGATGTAGCTAACTAAATAAGCAGATAGCTAACTAAGTAACCTAACTAACAAAATATCTAGCTTACTAATAAATTAGATAATACTAAAAGTATATAGCTAACTAACTAACCTTAATAATCTAATTAACAAAGTAGGCAGCTAATTAACATAGCTAACTAAGTATGTAACTAACTAGCTAACTAATAAAGTAAGTAATTATTTAAGTACATATATAACTACCTAACCTACCTAACTAACGTTAACTAACAAAATAGCTAGCTAACTAATACAGTAAGTAATTAAATAAATAGATAGCTAACTAATACAGTAAGTAATTAAATAAATATATAGCTAAATAAGTTACTTAACCCAATTAACTAAGTAGCTAGCTAACTACAACAGTAAGCAATCAACTAAGTAGATAGCCAACTACCTAACCTAACTAACTAAAAGTAGCTAGCTAACTAATTTAGTAAGTAATGAACTAAGTAGATAGCTAACTACTTAACCTTACTAACTAGATAGCTAGCTAGCTAACTAACTAATACAGTAATTAATTAACTAACTTATTATTATCCAGCTAGCTTACTTAAGCAAGCTGAGTTGTAGATCTTCATGTAATTAAAGCAAGTGTTTGATACTAAGCTCAATTAAATTCACCAGTCTTTAAAATGTAAACTAGTTAGCTAAGTACGTTAGCATGTAAGCTAACCTAGTTAATCTAACTAGCTAATGCTTAAAACATTTTCCCAGAAAGGAAACTTTCAAATATGCATCCATGCAAAAGTGTAGAGCCTAAGAGCCAGACTTTAGTTCAATTAAAACAGTATTTACACTGATTATAGGAGATAAAGGAGCTTTCTTACCTTCCTCCACACCGCACAGCTTGAACGCACAAGGGGGCACAGCAGTTACTGGTGTTTGAATCTCCCCGCGGTCTTTTTGGACAGTCGCGCTTGTAATGACGTCAGTGAGAGACGCTAAATCTGATTGGATGTGAGTGTTGTCGGTCCTGGATCCACTTTATTCACGTTGTTCCAGGAACAACAGCAACCCGAGGAAATCAGATCGTGCCACACACACACACACTCAAATACCTCTGGTGATGTCAGCAGCGTGGGAGCCGTCTAGTGTGTGTTCAATCCCAGCATAGGTTTTATTATAATTGATTAAACTCATGTTTATAAATGAGCTGATTTATCTGCAGCAGTTCAGTTCTGATCACAAACCCAATACAGATCAATAACCAGATTAATTACAAACAATGCAACTAATAAACCTCATAATGCAGGAATTAAAACCAAAACAATCGAAAAACACATTATTTTTATTAACTAGTTAATGATCTGTCCACTATGCAAGCATATATTGTTTTATACATGTTCAGAATATATATATATATATACAGAAGCAGATTGTTCGCTTTCAACAATCCCCTGATCTAAACAAGATTTTTGATGAGCTGGAGCTTCACAGCATGAAGGAAAAGCAGCAACTTTTGTTCAGAACTTCTAGGAACTCCTTCAAGACGCTGAGAAAACTATTCCAGGTGACAAGAGTCTGCAGATCTGACCTCAGAGCTAAATGTGCTACTTAAAAGAATCTAAAATATAAAACATATTCTCGTTTAACACGTTGTATTTTCCTGTATACCTTCAAAGTCTTCAATGATACATTTACAATTAAAAAAATAATAATAATAATAAAGAAAGAAAACACATTAAATGAGAAGAGCTTTGTCCAAACTTTTGACTGGTGCTGTATATACTGCAGTGGCATGCAGTGAATATAGTTGGTACCCCTTCTGCAAATCCTTTATTTCAGTAAACTTTACTTCATTTATTTTTGCTAAATCAATTCTTTCTTTTAGTAAACTTTACTTAATTTATTTTTACTGAATCAATCCTTTCTTTTAGTAATTACAATTACTTCATTTTTTCAACTTTACAGAACTCTCTCTCTCTCTCTCTCTCTCTCTCTCTCTCTCTCTCTCTCTCCCTCTCTTTCTCTCTCTCTCTCTCTCTCTCTCTCTCTCTCTCTGCAGGTAGATGCCTGGTGGATAACGGAGGCTGTAGTCACCAGTGTGTGTTAGCTCCAAGTAAAGGAGTGGTGTGTATGTGTCCCACTGGACTGCACCTGGCCGCTGATGGACGCACCTGCGGTCAGCAGGACCTGTGCTCGGCACACCTGCGCTGTTCTCAGGTGTGTGAGCAGCACAAGCACACACTGAAGTGCTCATGTTACCCAGGCTGGAGACTGGAACCGGATGGAGAGAGCTGCCAGAGTACAGGTAACACACACACATATACAGGGGTCATACCTGTCAAGTCTCCCGTTTTGGCCGGGAAACTACCGTATTTTACTCCTCTTTCCCGCCGTCCTCCCGTATTAGTATTTTCCCGTAAATTTCCCGTATTATATTAAGATAAAAAAAAAAAACATATATATTATTGAGGAGACAGGGCACTGACTGCTCTGTGTCTCTTAACCAATCGTGGATCCGGTTCAAGGAGAAAGTCCCGCCTTTCAGGAGAAACAGCCAATCAGCTTGCAAAGGAGGGTCAGTGTGGGGAAGCCCCCCCTTCGCGGTGAGTTCAGGCAGCTAGTCGGAGCTGTTGATGTTAAAACTGATCTGGATATACAGCGATTTTTCTAAAAGAAAGGTAACGGTAGGCTAATCATGCAAAACTGTGATGATATTTTTCTGATAGCTGCTTAAAAATACTCGTCTCCAAAATAAAACACACAGATTAAACCTTTTAAAATAAAAAAATTCAGCTTTTGACTCGGTTTAACTAGAAATGTGGAGAGGACCGAAATTAACTGAACTGATCAGGGGTGGAGTGATCAAAAGAAAGAAGTATTAATTAAAAATTATTAATTGTGTAGGCCACTTAGGACTAATTTTTACTGATGGAATATATCTGGTCCATGTCCTTTTAGTAAAAGCTCATAATACTATTTTTAGGTCACCAACAGTCATTTTGCCGAATTTGTGCACCCTTTGTTCAATTTTAAATCCATTAAATAAATAAAAAATATATCATATAAAAGAGTGCATTTATGCCAAAAAAAGACATGAAATCTTAACCTTTTTAAAAAATATATAGAAAAGGGTTTTTAATTTGGCTGTATTAAAAGAATGACATTTGTAGGAATGTCCACAACATTTCAGATTCTGATAATCTAATTGTAGTGTGTAAGTGGTTCACATGTCGTTATTTTAGATTTTTTGTAAACCTGTCTTAAAATGTAAGGGATACTGAACCTTCCTTGGGCTGGTGGGACGGCTTTAAGCGTACATAGGAAAATATCCCTTATTTTTAAATCTAAAACTTGACAGGTATGACAGGGGTTGGACAATGAAACTGAAACACCTTTCATTTTAGTGTGGGAGGTTTCATGGCTAAATTGGAGCAGCCTGCTGGCCAATCTTTATTAATTGCACATTGCACCAGTAAGAGCAGAGTGTGAAGGTTCAATTAGCAGGGTAAGAGCACAGTTCTGCTCAAAATATTGCAATGCACACAACATTATGGGTGACAAAAGAGGACAAATTGTTAGTGCACGTCTTGCTGGCGCATCTGTGACCAAGACAGCAAGTCTTTGTGATGCATCAAGAGCCACGGAGAAGAACCACCAAGAAGAACCAACCACATCCAACAGGATTAACTGTGGACACTGTGAGAGGAAGCTGTCTGAAAGGGATGTTCAGGTGCTAACCCGGATTGTATCCAAAAAAACATAAAACCACGGCTGATCAAATCACGGCAGAATTCAATGTGCACCTCAACTCTCCTGTTTCCACCAGAACTGTCTGTCGGGACAATAAATTATTGTGTTCTAAAACCAGGTGTTTCAGTTTCATTGTCCAACCCATTTATATATACACACACACTTTACTACATTATTTTATGTTCTGTTTCTGGATTTAAGATCAGTCCTGGTTTTGATGTTCTGATCACTTCCTCAGACCCGTTTGAGCCGTTCGTCATGTTCTCCATCCGTCACGAGATCCGTCGGATCAGCCTGAGAAGTGGAGACTACAGCCTGCTGGTTCCGGCGCTGAGGAACACCATCGCACTGGACTTCCACTTCAGCCAGAGGCTTCTGTACTGGACTGATGTGGTGGAAGACCAGATATACCGCGGAAAACTGTCTGATAGTGGAGGTGATGCTCTAATTAACACCTACTAGAGAGTTACGCTCAGGTATCTGTTGCTTGTCGATTACTGTTTGTGTGTGTGTGTGTGTGTGTGTACTAGCATTAGCTTTAGCCTGCATTTGGTAATGAGCGCAGTGTTCAGAGCTGGTTTAAAAACAAAGAAAGGTGTGGTTCTTTCACTAGTAAAGAGAATAGCTTCATACCTTCAGTTTTAGACACACTACTTGGCCATAAAAAAAGGTCACCACCTGGATTGACAGTGCTTCCCCAATACAGATTTATTTTGTTTTCCATTTTTTTAATCAATCTTTTTCCGATTGTCCAACAAAATTTTAATATCACATAAAAAAATAACTTTTTTAAACAAAAAAAAAATATATATTAAATGAAAAAAATATCCAATCTAATCTAGTCCTGTGTGAAAAAGTGATTGCCCTCTAAACCTAATAACCTGGTTTATTCACCCTTGGCGGCAACAACTGTAATCAAGCTTTACTGATAACTGGTATCGAGTCTTTCACATCTCTGTGGCTCCACTTTTCAGTTTTCAAGCATCTCAATCTCAAAGACTTTGACTAGGCCACTCCAAAGCCTTCATTTTGTTTTGCTTTTTTCAAGTCATTCAGAGGTGGACCTGTTTATGTGCTTTGGGTCATTGTCCTGCTGCAGAACCCAAGTACGCCTGAGCTTGAGGTAACAGCAAACAGATGGGACATTCTCCTTCAAGATACTAGGGCTGAATTTTGTTGAATGTTCGAGATTAATCTGATTAATTACAATAGTATTCTGTGATTAACTGCGATTAGTTGCAATTGTTCTTCTTATAAGTTATACATTTTTATAATGGATATTTAAATGTAAATGTAATGTAAAATGCCTCTATATTTATATTTGAACTCCCCCCTTTTGAGGAAAGTGGTAGTAGACTGGATGAAGGGGGTTGCTGGGGAGGTGGTGGGATGCAAACTTTCGTCACGAAAAGTAGGTAGTTAGAGCTGTTTTTTTATAGGGCGGTTGATTGATAAGGGGTGGAGTTAGAGCGAGGAGTTAGGGCGTGGTCCTTCTCCCAAACTTTTGTTGTTGCGTAACTCCTTTTAGTGGTGTCATTTTAAATGCTTGTATGTACTTGTATGTTTGAGGGGGAGATAAAGTCAGCGTGAGGCGCTGGAATAAAGAATGCATGAGAAACTGAATTCTGTGGTTCTGTTTTTCCCCTATGTTTGGTTTGGTTTCACACAGGCATAAACCTAAACGCACCAAAACGCTCACCAATAAATGGCGTGAGCACGCTGTGTTTTCTGATTGGTCGGAACTGTCTGGCGCAGGAGCAAGAAATTAAATATAGCAATTTTTTTTTGTGTGTGTGTGTGTGTGTGTTCCAGCTCATATATCTGTGCAGTGTGAAGCTGCTTTAACACAGAACGCTGGAAATTTGCAGTAAAGGCAGCACAGACCGTGCGTGTAAACAACATGGAGAATTACAGAAAGTGTTTGTTCATAGCTGCATATGATCTGACTAATATATCAGATTAAATTGCACCTTTTTAGCAGTTTAGCTTAATTAAAAAGGATTATATTTGATACCTGGGTCAGACCGAGACGAGATCACGCTTTTACCACAAACAAACTGATTCAGTAAGTCCATGCGTCGTGCGGGATCAGGCAGATTACGGCAAAAGTTGGGGTAAAAAAAATGTATACAATACAAATACAAATAACTAACTAAATAACTTACATTTTACAAATAATAATGTGTTTCTGATTCCAAATCAATCATGTACAGTACGTTAGCGCCTTAACATTGACAGCCCTACTGCTGTATACAGCACTAGCAGCATATCTGAGCTTTGTAAAAGTGGAGATGTTGTCTGGCTTGGATTCCCCTCGGCTCAGTGTGTTTGAGTGTATGTACAGAATGTGTGTGTTAGTGAAGGACCGTGGCCTGGCTTGGTAAATATTTCAGTTCAGGGAGAAGTAGAGAGAGAGAGAGAGAGAGAGAGAGAGAGAGACAGCAGCCGGCCGGGATAATGGCACCCAGATGGAGAGGCGCTTAATGTTTCATGGAGCTCCGGGGATACGACTGGAGATGTTATTGCCTTTTATCGCTTGGCTCTGACCGTGTCTGTAGAAGCGAAATAACCCAAAATAACTGAAAACTACTTTCCAAAGAGTCGACAAACAAAGCTTAGAGAGCTTTTGTGCGCCGAGAAAACAAAGATAGAAAGAGATAGAGGGGTGAAAATGGAAGAGCCGCAAGAGTAAATGTGATCCGAGTCAAAAGTCACCATAGTCCTTTTATACGGCAGAACCCGAGTCGAGCCTGTTTCTGGCTCTTTATTGGTTTCTGATCAAATAAAGACTCTCTTTCCTTTACGCTGCGCCGGGCTTATTGCGAAATTCACGTAATAAACATCGATTTGAAGCTTTCAAACATGGATTTCAGACGGAAAAAAGGGGAAAGCTTCCATACACGTAAAAGGTAAACATGTGTCCAAGCCAAGAAACATTTAGAAACCATTGATTTGAAAAGATCATGTCATGGAAACTGAATTCCTACTTGATTGTTTGTTAAAAGAACGTAGTACAGTCATTGACAACAACAAAAAAATGATATAAAAATGATAAAACAGACAAAGTAAGATAAGCATCCAAAAAGATCTGAGATTTAACAGTATAAATGAATGTGAAATCACTATTTGGCAAACAACAGGCCACTGCTGTCCTTTCTATATATGTATGTGTTGTAAGTGCTTATTAATAATTTATAAAGCATTTATAACCTAAGTAATAACATTAACTAACATTAAATAACTCCTAATTAACTGTTTACAACCTCTTTATAAAGGAGCCTTATTTTAAAGTGGTACCAAATATGTATTTAGATTATTTAGCATTTTAAGATTGTTCCCAACATATATTTTATTTAAAAACAAGCAATTCTGAATTCAGTGTTCAGTGTTAGAGTTTAAGTTAGAGTGTTAGTGTTAAGTTAGAGCTTATTCACATATCTTAAAAGTGTAGCAACAAGCCATGCAAACTCTACGAACAGGCCTCAAATCCTAAAAAAAAAAGTTATAGGAAAAACTTGTTAACACTGTTTGAAGACTGTTGCACTGGAAATATATTTATTAAAATTTTCCTAATGTGACTGGGTGGTGTTATCCACTATCCTGCTTAACCTCTTTTCTATTTCTACTATATATTAAAAGGTGTCTCTGGGATCGAGGTGGTGGTGCAGCATGGCCTGGCAACCCCCGAGGGTCTGGCTGTGGATTGGATAGCTGGAAATTTGTACTGGATCGACAGTAATCTGGACCAGATTGAGGTTGCCAAGCTGGACGGTAAACTGCGGACCACCCTCATCGCCGGAGGCATGGAGCACCCCCGCGCCATCGCCCTGGATCCAGGACAAGGGTGTGTGTTGTGTGTTCATACACTCACTCAACACTTTTCCATCTGTATCTCCTTGTTATCTCCTGGAACACCACAGATACATGTAGTTGTGATACCCCTGCAACCACCTGGAATATCATAGGAACCATTGTTTACACAAGTGTATCAAACAATGGAAAATAACCCCTTAGTGCCATAATCACTGCTTAGCATCAACCTGGCAACCACCAGATGTTACAACACCATAGCAATACCATACACAGTTTGCATGCTAAACTAACCACCAAGCAATCAGGTCCTGAGGTACCATAGCGACCACTTACAAACACCTAAAGACCACATACAATTCCTCAGGCACAGTTTTGCAAGAACCCAGCATAGATACTGTATAAACATAAACTGTTACAACACCCTTGCAACCACTTGGAACACCACAGCAACCACTGTTTACCATGTTACAGAAAACTGCCCATTTAATTTACAACAACCACCCAACAATCTCCTGAGGTACCAGATTGACCACCAACCAGGTACATACTACATGTGATGCCATAGAAACATGTGATGCCATCGGCACTGCTTAGCATAAACCTGGCAACCACCTATAATGTAGAGGACACCAGATGTTTCAACATCCTTGCAACCACTTGGAATACCACAGCAACCACTGTTTAAACTACCATATGACAGAAAACTGCCCATTTAATTTAAAATAACCACCCAACAAAGTACCAGATTGACTTCCTACCAAAAATGACATGTAATGCCATAGACACTGCTTAGAATCAACCTGGCAACCACCCATAATATGGAAGACATCAGATGCTACAACAGGATAGCAATACCATAGCAACCACAAAAAGCTTATTCATCTTAAACTGACTGTTTAGCAATTTTCTGAGGTACCATAGCTATGCTCCACCAAGATCTTAGGACCACATACAACTGCACTGAAGCACCTAGGATATATACTGTAAGTTTTATCTGTAGCAACACCCTTGCAAACACATGGAACACCACAGCAACCACTGTTTAAACTACCATACGACAGAAAACTGTCATTTTAATTGAAAATAACCTACAGTACCTACAAGAACCCCAAAATCCCATAGGCAATGCTTAGCATCAGCCTGGCAACCTAGTATAGATACCATAACATTCACTTTGGCCTTTGCAACCACTTGTAATACCACAGCAACCATTATTTTTTTCAACTACCATATGACAGTCTCCTCCAGTACCTAAAAGTTCCCCAATACCATAGGCACTGCTAACACCCTGACAATACCATAGCAACCACAAATATCTCCTCCCTCTTAAATTACAGTAACTATCCATCAATCACCTGAGGTACCATAGCGATTCACTACATACTAATCTACAAGAAACGCATACAATCCCACAGGTTATGCTTTGTAATTACCTAGAATATATACTGTACATTTTACCTGTTGCAACACCCTCGCAACCACATGGAACACCACATTTTATTTGAAAATCACCCCCCACCAGTCCTGCAGTACCTACAAGTACCCCAATCCCATTGACATTTCTTAGCATCAGCCTGGCAACCACCCATAATGTGAAAGACACCATATGTTATAACACCATTACAATACCATAGCAACCACAAATATCTCCTCCCTCTTAAAGTACAGTAACTATCCATCAATCACCTGAGGTACCATAGCAATACTCTACAAACACAGACACTGCTTTGCAACAACCAAGTATACGTATATATATATACATATAGATACAATAAACATTAGTGTGTTGTAACACCCTTGCAACCACTTGAAACACCATAGCAACCTCTGGTTATGAAATATTCCCCATTTAGCTTGGTAGTATGCTGATCCCTAGCCCTGTTTGGAAACTGAGCTTATGGTAAGCTCTGCAGGGAAATGCTTCTTCAGATCAAAACAATAAAAATCAGTGGACCATCAAGTTCTTAGGCTTCCTGCAGGAATTGGCATCTGTTGCCTTCTGTTACGTGTTTGTCTTATACGTCAACAACGATATGTTTGTTATGGAATAACATCAGTAATGCAAACTCAGCCTTTTTGATATTTTCCCACAAAATTTAATTAGGATGGTTTTTCTAACCCAATTTCAGTGTTTATACATTTAGAATTCAGGTTCATGCAGTACATTGTGCAATCCTGTGGTGTATTAGAAGCCCAGTGGTCTTCTGTGAGACCCTTCAGTCAGTTTAGCTTTGCTTCATTTTGCTTTGTTTTTAATTTGCAAGCTGTACATTATTCACTTTTTGGGTGTGTTCACACCTGCACAGTTTAGTCCAGTTTAAACAGCCTATATTGGTGTGGTTTGGACGCACTTGGGTATGGACCTAACCAACTCCGAAGCAATATATATTTATATATATATTTTTTGTGGTGAGAACGTAATCTGACCACAATTTGACTCAAATGTACTCTTCGCATTTCAGGTAATTGGCTGTTCAGTTGCAGTTTAACCAGATTTATTCCTCCGACCATTACAACAGCTATCAACCAATGCTATCTCTGCATACAGAATCTTTTGTATTTTTGTATTTACTTTCTTGCTCCTGCCTCAAACATATGACTGATAATTAAGTAGAGACAGTGTGCCTTTATGTTTGTGTCCACCAAACCAAACCATGAGAGAAAGCTCTTTAAATTAATATATTTGTTTACTGATTTAAAAAAAAAATGCAGGTGTCAATCATCTCAAAAGATCCAAATTGATTGAAACTATGTTCCAACTTCCTAACAAGCCCATAACATTCACTAAAATTCAGATAAAACTAGATAAATATAGATAAAACTATCTAGCAACATCCTAAGAATTACCTGGAATTCCTTAATGTATTTTTAATAACTTTATGGATACAGGATACACAGTACAACACCATACCTACTAGTGAAGTGGACACACTTAGAGATGCATGGCAACAGCATAGCAACCACTTAGAATCAAATAGCTGCTTCTTAGAAGCCATTACAGACTTCTTAGGAACTGCCCAGAAGCATCCTAGCAATCACCTGGGATACCATTGCAACCACTTTCTGAAGGCATATTATGTCACAACTGGACAGGGTTCAGACACCTGCAGATTTAGTACAGAAATGTTATTAAAAATAAATCAGAATACAAAAGGGTTGTCAAAATGAGCAAATTCTAGGGATACCATTGCAACCACTTTATAACAGCATAGCAACCATTCCATAGAATCCACCTAGAAATACCCTTGCAACCATTTAGCAACAGTACAGAAACTACTTGGAAAAGCCTAGGGATTACCCAGCCAAATCATGGCAACTGCTAGGGATATCATCGCAAGCACTTTATGACAGCTTAGCAACCATTCCATAGAAACACCTAAAGATACCCTTGCAACCTCTTAACAACAGTACAGCAACTAATTGCACCAGATCTGCAAATGCCTAGCAAATTTTTTAAACAAACACTAGGGATACCATCCTAAACATTTTTTGATAGCATAGCAACCATTCCATAAAAAAACACCTATAAATACCCTTGCAAACCTCTTAGCAACAGTACAGCAATACTTGCAACTGCTAAGGATACCATTGAAACCACTTGATGACAGCATAGTAACCATTCCATAGAAACCACCTAAAGATACCCTTGCAACCACTTAGCAAAAGTGCAGCAACTACTTACACCAGTCCAGCAATTGCCTAGCCAAATCCTTGCAACTGCTAGGGATTCCTATCAAAACCCCTTGATGACAGCATAGCAACCATTCCATAGAAACCACCTAAAGGTACCCTTGCAACAGCCCTTGAATTGCCTGACCAAATCCTTGCAACTGCTAGGGATACCATCAAAACCCCTTGATGACAGCATAGCAACCATTCCGTAGAAACCACCTAACAGTATCCTTGCAACCACTTGCACCAGCCCATGAATTTCCTAGCCAAATCCTTGCAACTGCTAGGGATACCATCGAAATCACTTTATGACAGCATAACAACCATGTCATGACCGCATAGCAACCATTTGGAACAGCATACAGTAGCAGCTACATAGCAATCCCAAAGCAAAACTCAATTGCAATACCATATTAACCACCACTATCGACCTTTATGGATACCATTGTAACCACTTTGAGTGGCAATACAGTAGCAAATACTTTGAACAATGTACTGTAGTAGCCTTGCTGGTGAATATAGGGACTACCTGACATACCATAGCAACCACTTACCAACACCATAGCAACCACTTGCCCTACAATAATCACTACATAGAAAGCAGCACATGGCAGTATAATGTAATGCAGCGTGGTGTGTTCAGGGCATTGTTCTGGACGGACTGGGATGCCATGTTTCCCCGGATCGAGGGAGCGTCTATGAGTGGCTCACACCGACACGTGGTCTACAGGGACATGGAGGTGGGGGCGTGGCCTAATGGACTCACGCTGGACCATGTGGAGAAGAGGATTGTGTGGACGGATGCAAGGTGAACATCTGCCTTTTTAATGTTTTATGATAGAGAGAGAGAGAAAGAGAGAAAAGAGAGTGCACATTGGATCCTTTTCTAGCTCTCTCGTCTTCATGCAGTGGCACTTTAACTCTTGTGCTCGCTCTCACTTCTCTTTCGCTCTTGCTCTCTCTCACTCTTTCATTCTCGCTTTTTCTATCACTCTCACGTTTTGCCCTGTCTGGCTCTTTTTCTCACGCGCTATTTTAAAATACACCATAAAAAGAGATAAAAGTGTTGGATGAGCTCTTAGAATATTATAATATACAGTACATCACTATTATATGCAGCTCTGATTTTACTTTTTAAAAAGGTAAAAGTAACATTATTGTTTTATTCTACAAATTTATGACAAAATTCTTCCCAAATTCCAAATGAAAATAGTGTTATTTAAAGCATTTATTTGCAGAAAATGAGAAAAGGTCAAAATAAAAAAATAAAAAATATGCCCTGCTTTCAGACTTCAAATTATGCTAAAAAAACATATATTTGGTGGCATGACCCTGAAGATGGATGATCACAAGCCATCAAACTGAACTGCTTGAATTTTTGCACCAGGAGTAAAGGCATAAAGTTATCCAAAAGCAGTGTGTAAGACTGGTGGAGGAGAACATGCAATAATTTAAAATCATTTGGTTATTCCACCAAATATTAATTTTTGACCTCATAAAACATCAGTATTATCCAACTTGTTTTATTTGCATTATTTGAGGTCTGAAAGCACGGAATCTTTTTTTCGTTATTTTGACTATTTGTCATTTTCTGAGAAAAATGTCCTAAATGACAATATTTTTATTAGGAAATTGGGAGAAATGTCTGTAGTTTATGGAATAAAACCATAATGTTCATTTTGCACAAACATATATTTAGAAATAGTAACAGAAGAGATCAACAACTGAACATCATTTTGAAATGCTCTCTTATTTTGTTCTGGAACTTTTTGTTGGAGTAATTATTTATACTTTCCAGAGAACACAGTTCCAATGCTCCAAAGCTTAATGCTGGGGCTTTGTTCTATTCTATTCTATTCTATTCTATTCTATTCTATTCTATAGTCTGTGCATTTGCACAGACAACAATAGGTTGAATTTCATGCAGTAGCTGAATGCATTCCTTAAAAAGGGGCGTCCACAAACATTTGGCCACATGCTACATGTGTACACAAATTCATATCCATTTAGAATCAACAATACTAATGTTTTAACTCAGTAAGGGCTTTTTTTTAGAAAGCAATATTTGGTGGCATAACCCAGATTTTTAATCACAGCTTTTATGCGTCTTTTCATGCTCTCCACCAGTCTTACACACTGCTTTTGGGTGACCTTATGCTACCTACTCCTGCTGCAAAATGTCAAGAAATTCAGCTTAGTTTGATGATTGAAGATTGAGAAGGCAATGGCCAGATCTGGATTGCCACAGCAGAAGGATAATCTTTTATGTGGCTTGATGCATGCTTTAGGCTGATGGTTAACTGCTGGACGTTGCTGTACTGAAGCTCAGTCCAGTCTGCTCTCGCAAATGGCCAATTAATATTCAGATGATGAAATTTGGGCTCCTAATGAACAATGAGATCGATCCTGCTCTCTGTTTCGTCTCGGCTGTAATCAGATTACACAGTATCTTTCCATCTTTCTCTCTCTCTCACTGTCTCTTTCTCACTCTGTGTCTCTGTCTCTCGGCCTGTCGCTCGGCCGCGTGTCTGAAGTCTAACGCTTATCAGGAATCGATGCGTCTTCTAGGCGTCTCGCTCGCTGACAGCTGGCGCTCTGAATTCAGGGTGAATATGAATCTCTCAGCTGCAGAACAGAGGCGGCGGAATCTGTGTGTGTGTGTGTGTGTGTGTGTGTGTTTTATCACCTGCCTGGGTGAACAGAGACATGCTGGATCGCTTCTTCCCAGACGAGTCTATTTGATCTAACAGCGACACAAAGCTGAGCACATCTTCTGATATGCCTCTGTGATATTAAAGCAATAGATTGTCCAACACATGTTCTGAAGTTCCTCTGTCTAGTTTTGCACTGGAGATATGAAGCTGGCATAGCTCAGTGGAGCAGCTTTCTAAGGGCTGGCTTCATCCTTAGGAGGTCATAGGTTCAATTCCTGATAATGCCACAGCCATATGTAAGTGTGCAAGTGAACATTAAATGTAATACAATAAGCACCTTTTATAGACAGAAGCTGGAAGTTGGAATAACATTGCAACCACCTGCCTGGTCTGTTGACAGTGATGCCACAGCCATCCGTCAGTGGCCTCCCTCTTAACCCAGTCTCCCCAAAATTTTATGAGTGTTACCAAACACTCAAACTTACAATTTTACCTTGTCAACACCTAAAATTCCATAAAATCCAAAGGTTGTCATACCCTTGCAACCACCTGGAATATCCTCATAAACATACGTCTCTAGACAAAAGTAAGAGACCACTTAAGAATGATGAGTTTCTTTGATTTTACCAAATTGAAAACCTTTGTAATATAATCAAGAGGAAGATGAATGATCACAAGCCACCAAACCAAGCTGAACCGCTTGAATTTTTGCACCAGGGGTGCAGGCATAAAGTTATCCAAAAGCAGTGTGTAAGACTGGTGGAGGGGAACATCCCAAGATGCACGAAAACTGTGATTAAAAACCAGGGTTATTCCACCAAATATTGAACTCTTAAAACTTAACTTGAGGTCTGAAAGCTCTGCATCATTTTTTTTTTTTGGTTACTTCAGCCATTTCTCATTTTCTGCAAATAAATGCTCTAAATGACAATATGTTTATTTGGAATTTGGGAGAAATGTTGTCAATAGTTTATAGAATAAAACAACAATGTTCATTTTACTCAAACATAAACCTATAAACAGTACAATCAGAGAAACTGAAATCAGAGAAAACTTATTTTTTTCCAGAGCTGTATTTCTATATAATAAAACTACCAAACAATGAAAAACAGCTAACATTTGACTTAAAATAACCAATCTATGGTGATGTCACAACCATCTGTCAGTATATCTCACTGGGTGGATGGGCAGGATGGTCTTTCCTCTCCTCCGACCTCCCCAGACACTTAAACTTTCTATTTTTCCTTGTCGACACCAGGATTTTCAGAGAAATCTGACTTAAAATAACCATTAAACCATTCAGACCATGCAAGCTCAATCACCGATGATGCCACAGCCATCTGTCAGTGACTGGGAATCCCAGATAGCATAATTGTCCTTTTTCAGGTGTGTCAGATGGTTCTCTTTCTTTCTGTTAATCTGTATAGGTTAAGGTTAGTGTTCTTCTCCAAGTGTGTTGAGCTCCAGTGGTGCTGGGCTAGCACTTGGTTTGGTAAAAGTATCTTGTGCTAACCTTCAGGTATAGCTATATTTACCTCATAGCTGCAGTGTAGCATCACTCAAAACTGATTGTAAATCAAAGTTTATGATGATGATAATAATGATGATGATGATAATTAATCTTCATCTTTGCATAGGTCGGATGCGATCTACTCTGCTCTGTATGACGGCTCGGGTCTGATCGAGATCCTGAGGGGTCACGAGTACCTGTCCCACCCTTTTGCTGTGTCCGTATATGGAGGGAGCGTGTTCTGGACTGACTGGAGAACCAACACTCTGACCAAAGCTAGCAAGTGGACCGGCGCCAACGTGACCGTGATCCAGAAGACCAGCGCCCAGCCTTTCGACCTGGAGATCGTCCACCCCAGCCGCCAGCCACAGAGTAAGAGACCATTTACATAATTGTTCCAAGGGAACAGTGGACAAAACAAGCAAACGCTGAGTGGTTAACTAAGCTAATTCAGCTTTAGCATTTGTTTGTTTACCAAAAAACTGTCATTGTCGCATTTCTCTGTGTAAATTTATTATTAGAATGGCACGCCTGAGATGAATGTATGACAAAACAGCACTGCAGGGGTAACTAGCTAGTTAGCTACTATAATGGCATGGCTGAAGTAAATTCAAGTAAATTAAGCTAAAATTATGACCAACATTGCACTGCTGAGGTAAATGTAGGATTGGAACAGCACTGCTAAAATAAATGTATGATTAGAGTAGCACTGTTGAGTTGGTATGTCTGCTGGGAAATTAAAAATGTAGGAAAAATACATGTAGGTTATGTATTTTTTTCAGTGGTAAAAACAAATATATGAAAACCTGAGAACAACTGGTTTGTAATTTGATATATATATATATATATTTACATTGTTTACACTACATTTGTTTTTACATTTATTACACTACATTTCAATGCATCCCTAGTTTGATCTGTTATCAAGCAAAACAAAACAAACTGATACAATAATTTTTTGGGTTTGCATTTAGATAAGAAAATGCCACCACAACTCTTCCCAACCCTAAAATTCCACTACTGCTGTAAATATATGATTAGAATGACACTGCTGAGGTAAATTTAAGATTAGAATGGCACTGCTGAGGCACTTTTATGATTAGAATGGCACTGCTGAAGCACTTTTATGATTAGAATAGCACTGCTAAGGTAGTTTGCTAGCTTTGGTTTAATTTTTGGCCAAAACATTTCATTTTGATGCATCCCTATCTGTTACCAAAAAGATAAATTCCTCCCAGCACAAAAAAATCTGCTACCACTGTAAATTTATGTTTAGAAAGGCACTGCTGAGGTACATTTATGATTAGAATGGCACTGCTGAGGTACATTTATGATAAGAATGGCACTGCTGAGGTACATTTATCATAAGAATGGTACTGCTGAGGTACATTTATGATAAGAATGGTACTGCTGAGGTACATTTATGATAAGAATGGTACTGCTGAGGTACATTTATGATAAGAATGGTACTGCTGAGGTACATTTATGATAAGAATGGTACTGCTGAGGTACATGTATGAGAAGAATGGTACTGCCGAGGTACATTTATGATAAGAATGATACTGCTGAGGTACATGTATGATAAGAATGGCACTGCTGAGGTACATTTATGATAAGAATGGTACTGCTGAGGTACATTTATGATTAGAAAGGCACTGCTGAGGTACATGTATGATAAGAATGGCACTGCTGAGGTACATTTATGATAAGAATGGCACTGCTGAGGTACATTTATGATAAGAATGGCACTGCTGAGGTACATTTATGATAAAAAATGGCACTGCTGAGGTAAATGTAAGATTAGAATGGCACCATTGAGGTAGTTCGCTAGCTAAACATGGGTCTAAAGCATCACTGCTGAAATCAAATCTTGATTGAAAAATCTTAAAAGTGAAAAATGTAATAAAAATGAGAGAACAATAGGGTTCATAATTTGGTGTTTGGTTTTCAGCCAAATTTGTCATTTTGTTTGGTTGTCATATTGGGGACAGAATACAGACACTCGCAGATACAGATTTTGCGTTTTATTAAAAGATTGTATGATACAGGGGTAGTCAAAAACAGAAGTAGTGTAACACCAGCAAACAGGAACCACGTAGAATAAACCATACCAGTGTCCTTTTATACTGCAGGTAATCAGTACTCCGGGCTTCCTGGAGGAAGCAGGTGAGGTGTCACGTGATCGGGTGTGTGTGTGATGTCAGCGGGTGGTGCGTTCTGGGTAGTGTAGTTGTCTCACTGAAAACCTCCGTTAGAGCTCAGTGTGGGAGGAACAGAAGCACCTACAGCACCAGAGACGTGACATTGGTTTAATTTTTGGCCAAAACATTTAATTTCAAAGCATCCCTGTTTTGATCTGTTATCAAGCAAAACAAAACAAACTGATAATATACAATTTTCTTTGTTTGTGTTTGTATAAAACAGTAAAACAATGCCAACCTGATTCCTCCCAGCACCTCCAGCTTCTGTTACTCATCTCTTTCATTTCCTTAATAGAATTAATGCACCCTTTGGGCTCAGCGGTTTGAAAAACCAGCCAAAAATCTCCAATAAATAAGCAGGATTGGATCGGTCAGCGCTGGTCCTCCGGCGCGGGGCTCTCGGGATCCTCGGCTCTGCCAGCTGTTCGGGAACTCTGCCGGCTCATCAGCGGTATCCCGTTCGCACGGGCGAGAGAGGAATTACAGCCGTAACTGCGTTAAGAGATTTTTTGTGTGTTAACTAATGACTCTGGATACGAGACTATTATGGGCTGGAGGAAGTGCTTTGGGATGTGCGCTGGTTGCATTGATGTTTGCAGTGTGTGTGTGTGTGTGTGTGTGTGTTTAGGGCAGTGAATCCGACCAGATGGGACCGAGTTGGATTCTAGACAATACTCAGCTGTAATTTTGCCACCTTAAATAAAAGCCAACAGGTTTTGAGCTGCAGTAACAGGTGTGTTAGTGTGGGTGCAAGTTAGATAAAATATGTGGCATATTAATTATCCTTTAGGTAAAAATATATTAAGGCACAGTACAGTACAGGCCAAAAGTTTGGACACACCTTCTCTCATTTAATGCGTTTTCTTTATTTTCATTTTCATTCTATTTACATTGTAGATTCTCACTAAAGGCATCAAAACTATGAATGAACACATGTGGAGTTTTATGTACTTAACAAAAAATGAGCTGTCCTCCACAGTCACCGGACCTGAACCCAATCCAGATGGTTTGGGGTGAGCTGGACCACAGAGTGAAGGAGGCAAAGGGGCAACAAGTGCTAATAAACACCTCTGGGAACTCCTTCCTTCAAGACTGTTAAAAAAACATTTCAGGTGGCCACCTCTTGAAGCTCATTGAGAGAATGATGCCAAGAGTGTGCAAAGCAGTAATCAGAGCAAAGAGCGGCTATTTTGAAGAAACTAGAATATAAAACATGTTTTCATTTATTTCCCCTTTTTTTGTTAAGCACATAAAACTCCACATGTGTTCATTCATACTTTTGATGCTTCAGTGAGAATCTATAATGTAAATAATCATCAAAATAAAGAAAACGCATTGAAAAAGAGAAGGTGTGTCCAAACCTTTGGTTTGTACTGTATATATTTGAAGGCAACAATTGACAAACTAAGCAAAAGCAAAAGTGTATAAGTTCTGGATATTACTGTAATACGGTTATTTGACACATAACTAATGTAGAACCCTTTTTAGTGCTGAATAGAACCATTTAGAAAATGTTATTGTTTTATATGTAGAACAGTTTAACCTGACAGAAGCCCTATCAGGACAGGATTAGTTTCTCAGGGGGACGTCCGTAAAAAAATATTTTACACTTCTAATCTACAGTGATAAAAACTCTTGCATCCTGAATGCTATTAAAAAAACAGGAGGACCAGTGAGTTTTAGGCATTCTCGGTCATGTGACATCACGTTCAGTAGCTCCTCCATTTCCACTCACTGTAGTATTTACATGGATCTTCTTAAATTTAGTATTTAAAATGTTCAGCACTGTAGATTAAAACTGAAGTCATCCAAACTATTGAGAAAAACACTAGTAAATCAAAAGAGTGTTATAAACGAACTAATATATAAACGAAAATATGTTTTTTTTTACATTCTTCAAGGTAGCACCTCTTGCTTAGTTAGAGACAGTTTTGCACATATTGGCTGGATTTTCTCAGTCAGCCTTATGAGGTAGAGTCACCTAGTATTTAAGGCTTTCATTTATAGCTGTGCTGAACTTTTCAAGAGACAATTACTTGATTTTTTTTTTTGCCTCTTAATTTAGGTGTTTGAGAGCATCAGTTGTAAAGTTGTGAAGAGTTAGAGTTATAGGTTTACAGTGAATAGCTCTATTTGAGTAATATTCTAATCCATATTATAGCAAGAACTACTCAATTAAGTAAAGAAAAAAAGGACTTGAAGAATGAGGGTCAATCAATCTGAAGCATTTCAAAAACTTTAAAAGTATTGGTCAGTGCAGTTGCAAAGACTACCGAACATTCTATGATGAAACTGGCTCTCATCAGAACAGCCCCAAGAAAGGAAGAGCAAGAGTTACCTCTGTTGCAAAGAATAAGTTTATCATAGTTAGCAGCCTCAGAAACCACAAGTTAACCACCACCAACTTAAAGCTTTATAGAGTATTATGGGTTGTTTAACCTCATGTGCTCCTTCATAGTCTGGATGACTTCAGTATTCATTTACAATGTATGTCAGACTGTATTAGTGGTGTTTATATTCAGTTATTCCGTTCTTTTCTATGTTTTATTTAGTTTTGAACTCCAGACCGGGGTTGACTCTGATCTTTTGGCTCCAACTATTTGTTTTTTCATGAGATGGACCAGCTTCAGTCCACCAGCATTCAGACTTTCAGACTGCTTTAAACCCTAAAGATCACAGCTGCCTGTTACAGCTTCTACTGTCCATTAGTCCGAACTGTTCAGAGATATAAAGAGACGCAAAAAGAGAGAATATAAACCCCCTCGGCCTGCAGCAGCCTGACTGTTCTGTAATATCAGTATGTGATTACATTTACTAGCCTCCTCTGGGTGCTTTGCAAACAAGCATCAAGCTCATTTCCCAAATCACTGGTTATTGCTTTGTAATATTCAGGTTTATTTGGTGCTTTGGAGTGTGTTACTGGTCATTTTGTAATATTCAGTTTGATGGGTTCTGCTAATGTAGAGTACGCTTCCATGTCCATCTCTGCCTTGGGATGCCTGAGATTTATGGACTGGGGCTAATCCATCATCTAAAGGTCATATATAAACATCACAACCACTCACAGATGATGTGAATCAGGAATAAGGTTGTAAAGCTGTAGATGTAAAGATCTGGAATCTTCGTGGACAAATGGGCAGATACAGATATAGACGAGGGTAAGATTATGTCATGTTCAGACAACTGGACCATTGGATAGTTTTCCAAACATATCCCAAACAAGGTTTCCATGAGGGCTCCCGGTCAGCAGTGGTGAATACCTACTGATGGTGGTCTTTTCTGGGTGCTTTACAGATAAGCATTAAGCTCATTTCCCAAATTACTGGTTAATACTGTCTATTTTCAGGTTTATTTGGTGCTTTGGAGTGTGTTACCAGTCATTCTCTAATATTCCGCCAGATGGGTTCCATTAATGTAGAGTTTATATGTCCATCTCTGCCATGGGATACCTTATATTTCTGCCTGAGATTTATAGACTGGAGCTAATCCATCATCTAAAGGTCATATATGAACATCACGACCACTCACAGATGATGTGAATAAGGAATAAGGTTGTAAAGCTGTATATATAAAGATCTGGCATCTTCTTTGAGAAATGGGCAGATACAGATATAAGCAAGATAATTTCCCAAATAGCTCCTAGGTTACCATGAGGGCTCCCAATCAGCAGTGGTGAGTAACTTCTGATGGTGGTCCAAGGATGGACAGACCAACTACCCAAGGTGTCTAAAGCCTTTTGATCCGTGAAGGCGACCAAAGAGAAGGAACACATTGGTGGAAAGTGGAAGTGTGGCACTCTGTGTGATTACATTTACTAGTCTTTTCTGGATGCTTTACAAACAAGCATTAAGCTCACTTCCCAAATTACTGGTCATTACTCTCCATTTTCAGGTTTATTTGGTGCTTTGGAGTGTGTTACCAGTCATTTTGTAAAGTCCGGGATTGTATCATCATATTAGCGATGCTAACCCCTGTCGACTGGCACCTTCAGAACTAGGCTACATTTTTTCCTGCAGTGCACAATGAAGAAGACTGTAGAGGAAGTGGGAGTGTGACACTCTGGGTGATTACATTTACTAGCCCAGCCTTCTCTGGGTGCTTTACAAACAAGCATCAAGCCCATTTCCCAAATAACTGGTTATTACTCTCTATTTTCTGGTTTATTTGGTGCTTTGGAGTATGTTACCAGTCATTTTCTAATATTTCGTCAGATGGGTTCCACTAATGTAGAGTTTATATGTCAATCACTGCCATGGGATGCCTGGGCGGCACGGTGGCGCGGTGGGTAGCACTTCCGCCTCACAGCAAGACGGCCTGGGTTCGATTCCCGGCTGGGGCGACCCGGGTCTTTCTGTGTGGAGTTTGCACGTTCTCCCCGTGTCTGCGTGGGTTTCCTCCGGGTTCTCCGGTTTCCTCCCACAGTCCAAAGACGGCACGTTCAGGCTAATTGGAACTTGATTGAAATTGCCCCTTAGGTGTGAGTGTGTGAGTGAATGTGTCTGTGTGTCTGTCTGTGTCTGTCTGCCTTGCGATGGCTTAGATTGTAGAACCTTGTGATTAGACAGTACCTTTCCTGCCACGAAATAGCCGACGAGCTGATGTGGCGTTAAACTCGACTACCCAACCCAACCATGGGATGCCTTATATTTATGCCTGAGGTTTATGGACTGGGGATAATCCATCATCTAAAGGTCATATATAAACATCACAGACCACTCACAGATGATGTGAATAGGGAATAAGGTTGTAAAGCTGTACAGGGGTTGGACAATGAAACGGAAACACCTGTCATTTTAGTGTGTGAGGCAATCTTCAGTAATTGCACATTGCACCAGTAAGAGCAGTAAGAGTGTGAAGGTTCAATTAGCAGGGTAAGAGCACAGTTTTGCTCAAAATATTGCAATGCACACAACATTATGAATGACATACCAGAGTTCAAAAGAGGACAAATTGTTGGTGCACGTCTTGCTGGCGCATCTGTGACCAAGACAGCAAGTCTTTGTGATGTATCAAGAGCCACAGTATCCAGGGTAATGTCAGCACAACACCAAGAAGAACGAACCGCATCCAACAGGATTAACTGTGGACGCAAGAGGAAGCTATCTGAAAGGGTTGTTCAGGTGCAAACGCGGATTGTATCCAAAAAGCATAAAACCACGGCTGCCCAAATCACAGCAGAATTCAATGTGCACCTCAACTCTCCTGTTTCCACCAGAACTGTCCGTCACCACACTAAATTATTGTGGGCTAAAACCAGTTGTTTTAGTTTCATTGTCCAATCCCTGTATATTCTTATGTATAGACGACTGATCCATTAAACATCTCCCAAAACAGCTCCAAGGTTTCTAGGAGGGCTCCCAGTCAGCAGGGGTGAATGCCTACTGATGGAGGTCCAAGGATGGACAGACCAACTTCCTAAGGTGCCTAAAGCTCACTGATGCATGAAGGTGACAAAGATCACCCAGTTTGAGAGTTCTGAAAGAAGGAACTAGTCGCAACACACAGTGCATCGTCCTTCTGCTATGCATGGGACTACTTTGCACTATTTCAAAGAATGTTTAATTTTTTCCTGCTGTGCAGAAAGAAGATGGCAGCACTAATTACATTTACTAGCCTCCTCTGGGTGCTTTACAAACAAGCATCAAGCTCATTTCCCAAATCACTGGTTATTGCTGTCTATATTCTGGTTTATTTAGTGCTTTGGAGTGTGTTAGCGGTCATTCTCTAATTGTGAAGTTTGTATTTCCATCACAGCCATGAGATTTATAAGTTAAATCTGTGGACTGGGGCCAATCCATCAACAAAATTCATATATATACATTACGAGCACTCGCGGTTTATTTATGTTGTATGTTGCAAGAAAGTCTACGACTTCTATGGCAAAATTGTCAGCAATAAGACCTGAGATACTTTGACATGTTCCAGATCGTTATGTCCAGATCACTGGACCATTTTAGCATTTCCCACATAGCTCCAAGGCATACAGGAAGGCTCTGAGCCAGCAGTGGTGAGTACCTAATGATGGTGATCCAAGGAGGGACAGATCACCCACCGAAGGTGCCTGAGGCTCATTGGCGTGTGAATGCAATAAAGACGACCAAGTCTGGGTGGTACCCTGACAGACGTCCTGCTGTGGGTTTTTGCGAAGATGAACATGTCACAACACACAGATGCCAGTCCAGGCAGTGGCAATGTGAAGCTCTGGGTGATGTTCTTAGTGAAACCTTGGATCTGGGAATTCATGTAGACATCAATTTGACACATTACCTGCACCTTGCGATGGACTGGCACCCTGTCTGTAGGGTATTTCTGCTGTGCATGAAGTGGTTCCAAGTAGGTTTTGAACCCACTATAAACCTGACCAGACAGAAGCCGATAGAGAGATGAATTAAACACTGCTTGAATCCTGGCAGAAAGGTGCACTTAATGATGAAGATACCTTCCAAAGGCAGGGACCATCTTTAAAAGGATAAAGTTATGGACATTGGGGTAAAGACTGAGGAACTTCCAAATGGAACTGCAACTTCAATCCATTGGCAATTCCACCTTGCAACTTACTGGGCACAAAAGTATTCTGACTTCTGGAATGTTACAGGACTTAAAGGTCTCATTCTATCGTGCCGCTATCCCCACGGCTGCATGAATAATCTAAGGCTAAGGCTACTAAACTCTTACCTCAGACTTGGTGATTCGTTACTTGAGCAGTTTCACCACGCCAAAGCCCCAGTGTCTGCTCTATATCATAAAATCTGACGCAAACGCCACCTGCTTTGACTGGTATTCTGTCAAGTTGAGCTGCTTTTTCAAACCATGCTTCCCTAGTGTAAACCTAGAGTTACTTACACAAGATAGCTAACGCTAACTAGCTTTGTAAACAGAGCTGTAAGCTCCTCCTTAGCTATAGCTCCTAATGCTGTATCCCGGGTTCAGCGCTGTCTGTGGGCGGTCCTGAGCCGAGGTGGGCGAGGCCATGAACATGAAATCGCATCAAAAATGTATTATTACACCCCTAACTATAATCTTTTTCTCTCTATCTCTCTCTCTCTCCCTCTCTATTTTTCTCTCTCTCTTTCTCTCAGCTCCAAACCCGTGTGAAGCCAACAGGGGTAAGGGTCCCTGTTCTCATCTCTGTCTACTAAACTATAACGGCTCAGCTGCTTGTGCTTGCCCATACCTAATGAAGCTCTCCACAAACAACCGCACCTGCCAAGGTAAGACACACCCACTATGACTGCACCTGTTCATTGAACCACACCCACTTACCTGCTAAAGCTAACCACATTTTTTAGTTGCACCTTTCAGGTGAGACACAAAATTAAACCAAACATTAAAAGGGACCTGCAGAGGACAGCCATGTGTCTAAATATTCCCAGAAACATCTGCCCATGTGAGCCATGTTTGTGAATGTAGGCCAAATATTTCTAACTAAACCATACTCAGAAATTCACCTGCCAGTGTAAGACACTCATTCACATTGCTAATGGCAGGTGGTTCTTTAACCACACCTGCATTATATGTCACACCCACAGATGTGCCTGTATTACACCCCTAACCTTAGGAAAAGGTTTAGTTTAAACCAACATAGCAGGTGAGAAGCGTACTGCAAAAAATGGTTCTTGACAAAAGAGACAGTCTCGATTCAGATCAGCTGAACCGTGGTCTGGTTCCTGTATCTACTCTAGCTGTAGATTAATCCTTATTTATGCACAGAAAAAAGGAACATAAGGGTAATTTGTTGCCTTAGTTTACACAAGCAAGAGAAGGGGATACAGATTCTGGCAGAAAGGCAAAATTTCGTCACAACACCTCGAACGGTATCTCGCCAAAGTGACAACATTCTACAAACCAATCAGTGTCAAGTATAGAGAAACACAGCCCACGTAAGGGATGAGGACAGGACCTATCATAGTTTTTTAGTCTGTTTACTAAACTACAGTTTGAAACCAAGAACTAGGACTAGGTCCAAATCTACTGTATACAGTATGATTAAAACATAAACCTTGGTTCAGACTCTGATCAGGTGTGAAAACGAGTCAAAAGTGTGAACAGAATCCCGTCAAAATAGATCCAGATACAATGTGAATTTTAACCCATGTAAAACATACCAGACATCCAGGTTTGAGAAAACATATTTGGTCCAGAACTGTCCGTCTGGAAAAATAAATTATTGTGGTCTAACACCAGGTGTTTAGTTTCATTGTCCAATCCCTGTTCATAATATATATATATGTATATATATATATATATATATATATATATATATATATATATATATATATATATATATATATATTTAGAGTAATTTTAGTAGGGTACTGCTGGAAGTGAACTGGCTTACACAGTGCAGAAATCTCGGATCTTGAAACAGTTCCAGCACATCTCTGGAGATTTCGCTGACCTAGCTAAACTCGTAACCCACGGGAACGGAGGTTGATTTGAATTTCCTGATTTTAAAAGATTGGAGAGCAGCGCAGAGGTCAGGAGAGGAGAGCGTCCTGCAGACGAGAGAACGGAATGGAAAACAGGAGATACAGGAGGGAAAACATGTTAAGTACAGCGCTGAGTGTCTCGGCCAGAGAAGAACATGTGCTGCAGGATTTCACCAGAGAACTGTTCCACTCAGAGTGCAGATCACCTGAGTACTGAGAAATACAGTATTCCATTTATTTCAGCGAGATAATGATGAGATGTGTGTGTGTATTCTAGCTGTGAAGAGGTTCCTGCTGTACGCACGGAGGTCCGAGATCCGAGGTGTGGATCTAGATAACCCGTACCTCAACATCATCACTGCATTAACCGTGCCGGACATCGATGATGTCACAGCCATGGATTACGATGCTACGGATGAGCGGATTTACTGGGCTGACGTTAAAACCCGGACCATTAAACGAGCGTCCATCAACGGAACCAGACTGGAGACCGTCATGTCTGCAGGTACAGTGTGGCTGAGTGCTCTGTAGAACTGCAAGCTGTTGGTCAGCCATATTACTATTATACATAATCCAAGTACTAGTTCTACTTTAATTACTACCACAACAACAAACTTTTTTTACTACTACTACTCATATTCTTATTCCATATTACTAATAATTGCTATTTACACTCCTCTTTCTACTACTTCTATTATATGTAAAGACTACTGCTACTACACAATTACATGCTAATGCAATCAAGCATTTGTGTTAACTTGCAACAAGTCTTTCACAGCGCTAAGGTGGAATTTTTTCCAGAATTGTTGTTATTACACCATATTGGAGGGTTTTTTCGAGCATGAACCACATGGCACCCACACTGTTCTTTTGTCACGTCTGTCACAGAATAATTTCCCAAAAGTCGTGTGGACCATCAGGATGTTTTCTGGCAAGTTTGAGTCGAGCCTTAATGCTAATTTTGCTCCACAGTGTTTATTATCTTAGACATTTTGTGCCCAGCATTTTTTTTTATGGAGAAGTTATGAAGGCAAGTTCTTTGGATGTTGTTGTGGGGTCTTTTGTGGCCTCTTGGATGAGTTGTCGCTGCCCCCTTGGGGTAATTTTGACCGGTCGGCCACTCCTGGGAAGGTTCACCACTGTCCCTTGTTTTCGACATGATCCCAAAACTTTAGAAATGGCTTTATAACCTTTTCCAGACTGATAGATCTCAGTTACTTTCTTTCTCCTTTGTTTCAGATTTTTATTTTAATGTTCTTTTGGACTTTTTTAGACACGTCCTATTTAGGTGATTTCATGATTGAGAACAGGTGTGGCAGTAATCAGTCATTTAAAAATTGAACTTAGGTGTGATAAACCACAGTTAAGTGATGTTATACAGGGCAATGAAGGTTTGTTTTTTGTCCTCCCTTAATAATAAAATTCATTTAAAGTTCATTTAAAAACTGCATTTTGAGTTTAGTTGTGTTGTCTTTTACAAATATTTAATATTTGTTTCATGATCTAAAACATTTAAGAGAGACAAACATGCACAAAAATAAGAAATCATGCAGGGAAAAACACTTTTTCCCCCCACTGTATATTGATTGTAAAGACAATATTATTTTTCAGTTGCATTTTGCTCTGTGTTCTACAGATTATTGAACATTTAATGATACATGGAGCAGCAGAAATGAAGATCATGCTGTTCTGCTGATACTCTGTGTGTGTGTGTAGATGTGCTGAACGTGCGAGGGCTGGCCGTGGACTGGTTATCCAGGAACTTGTACTGGATGAGTTCAGACAGCGAGGAGACTCAGATTAACGTGGCTCGTTTGGACGGCTCACTCAAATCCACCCTCGTCCACGGCATCGACAAACCCAGGAGCCTCGTTCTGCACCCGGCCAAAGGGTAAATCCTACACCTGACTGTACATTTACCCTACATATACTCCTCCTGACTGATCCCCTGGAGATCCACTTATAACCTGCTTATGCGGGTTTATGAATAATTCATATCTTCATGATCATTTTCCAACCTCTCTTCTCTCATCCCTTAGAAATAAACAGACTGATCCTACTGTGTAGAAATGCTGTGTTTGGAAATAGTCTTTGCTCTGATTGGCTTATTGGCTCATCAGTACAGGCTGTGGTAATATATGTGTAGAACTCTTAAATTTTTAATCACGAAAGTATTGTTTTACTGAGTTTTGGGTAACACTTTAAAATAAGACTACCTTTATAAAGGGTTTCTAAATGGTTTAGTTTATTAATGGTTACTAATTCGGTTGTAAATGCCTTAAAAATCATTAAAAATCAGTTATAACACATATGTAGAAATGTACATAGACCCGTTGTTTGCCAAATAGTGAACCCACAGCCACATAACTGATTATTAATGAATTTTAAGGCATTTGCTACCTAATTAGTAACCATTAATAATCTAATTGTAAACCATTTATTAACCCTTTATAAAGGTAGTCTTATTTTAAAGTGGTACAGAGTTTTGTTTAGTTATACAGTATGAGCTACATCTCTCAATGCTGTTCAAATGAAGCACAGATACAGTCCATAAAGTTTATTTTTGTAAATATTTGATTACCATATTTTTTACACTAAAAGGTGCACTTAAAATCCTTTAATTTTCCCAAAAATCATCAGTGCGTGTTATAATCTGGTGCACCTTATGCATAAATTGTATCAGTTATGTTTTATAAGAGCAGTAAAGCCACTCCACTAAAGTACAGAGTTATAAAGGAGTTTCAGTTTAGTTCTCTAGCACTGGAGCTGGAGTAGCAAATTAGCATTAGCCGCTAACTGCTATTTCCCCGTTCAGAGGTGAGTATTATCGGCCTGTAGCTTGCTGCTAACCCCGGCTAGCACTGCTGGAGAGCCTAGCCGCTAATGCTAATGCTAATGCTCCAGCATATTGCTGGAGAAATTTGGTAATCTAAGTTTACTGTAAATAAACAAAAGTGCTTTACTCACCCAAATAAACAGTTTTCAGGAGAGAAATCTGTGTGGATTAAGATCCAGTGCTCGATTAACTTTAAAAGAAAGTCTTTTTTTATTACAGTTTTGTTTACTTAGCTTAGCTTTACTTAACTTAGTTAGCTACTTTGCTATTTGCTTATCATTAATTACTTATCATATATTATCATATATATTAGTTCTACACTGTTGTTCAGTCCTTAATCTGTTGAAAAGTTTGGAGAATGTCCATTTTACTCTAAATTTACTCTCAGTTTACTCCTGACTTAATCATTTTTAAAAGATTTTTACATATTTTATATGTAAAACACCTTCACTTTAGCTTCATCACTGGCCAAGTTATTAGATATTAAAAACTGTCTGAGTTGCAGAGCAAAACATGACTCAATGGTTGGAGACTTAACACCTACTTTTGACCTCCATCACTGGCCACTGGCCACTTTATTAGAAACACCTACTTTGAGCTTTCCCTTACTTGACACTTTGTTGGAAACATCCACAATCTACAGCATTTTTCTAAGCAACCTGTTTCCAAAACACAAACTGTTTTAAATGTATAAATTTACTTTTGTTTAGACAGTGTCTGAAGCTACCGCCACCATGTTTGGAGGCTGTGCTTAAGCCTACCTGGCTCTTACAAACAGTTCATACATTCTACTAACAAATCAGACCTGCATTTCCCAAATGACTTATGATATTAGGGATTTATGTACATTAGTTCTTCGCTGTTGTTCAGTCGTTAATCTGTTGGAAAGTTTGGAAAAGGTCCATTTTACTCTTAATTTACTCTCAGTTTACTCCTGATTTATGTTCTTACGGTATCATTAATGAGGCCCAGTGATAGGTGCTGAACCTGCGCAGTAAACTACTGTAGCAGCACAGTGTGAACTCATGCTAATATCCTCAACACTAAGAGACAGCTGAAAGATTCTGACGTTAATTACTATCCGAGTTGCCGAGCTGAACACGGGCCGCTGGTTGGAGAGTTAATTGCAGGACCGCAGCCTACGAGGCTGTCGCGCGCGTTTGCGCCCGTCGCAATAACCGAACTCGTCACACTCTCGCTCGCCCGGCTTATTAAAGCTGGCAGAACGGATACACTCGTTAAGACAGTCTTAACTAGCCGGTGCTAGCCTAGTGCCAGCCAATCTGCGGCTAGCATTTCACGTATTTTCGCCTTATTATTTTTCTGTAATGCTATTGGTCTGTAATAACATGCGCTGGTCTATTATAGTTTGGGTGTCTGTGTGATGTTAAACATTTTTGCTCTCAGAATGCGTCTGTTATGATTTAGGGCCTTGAAACGACTCCCGAGGTGTTTCTGAACGTCATCTGTCACCGAGGATTATGCGCAGTCCCAGATATATGAAGAAGAAAGTGACAGATTTACTCAGTTGTTTCGTAGCCCTCGGTGATGCTGCAGATGAATAAGTGCGTTTTCTTTTTTTCCCATGTTTTTCTTTTCTCTTTTCTTTTCATATCGCTCTGCCCTCTCGCTTTCAACACACGCCAACACACACTAACACCCCATCCCACCGTCTCTCCCGCAGAATCACGCTGTTTTACCGCTCTTTAAATGCAAACATTGTTTTAATGTGTGAATAAAGCATGCTCCACCATATGGAGGAGTAAACATGCTGTATGCGTCTACATCTTAAGCACACACACACATATGGCAGCCTGAGGACGATGCTCAGGTCATGTGTCTCTGTGTAACTGACACTCGTGTGGCTTCTCTCGTAGCAAGATGTTCTGGACAGATGGAAACACCATAAACGTGGCCAGCATGGACGGCAGTAACAGCAAGATCCTCCACCAGAACCAGAAGGAACCAGTCGGTAAGGTTATACACTGTACATGCTATACTGATTATGATTCATATACTATTCATAAACTTTACTCACTTTATTAGAACCATCTACTTTTGACCTTCATCACTGGCCACTTTATTAGAAACACCAACTTGTGAGCTTTATATCTGGCCATTTTATTTGAAGCAACTACTTTTGAGCTTCATGACTGGCCACTTTATTTGAAACATCTACGTTTAAGCTTCTTCACTGGCCATTTTATTAGAAACACCAACTTGTGAGCTTTATATCTGGCCATTTTATTAGAAACACCCAGTTGTGAGCTTTATATCTGGCCATTTTATTAGAAACACCCACTTGTGAGCTTTAAATCTGGCCATTTTATTAGAAACACCCACTTGTGAGCTTTATATCTGGCCATTTTATTAGAAACACCCAGTTGTGAGCTTTATATCTGGCCATTTTATTAGAAACACCCACTTGTGAGCTTTAAATCTGGCCATTTGATTAGAAACACCCACTTGTGAGCTTTATATCTGGCCATTTTATTAGAAACACCAACTTGTGAGCTTTATATCGGGCCATTTTATTAGAAACACCCACTTGTGAGCTTTATATCTGGCCATTTTATTAGAAACACCAACTTGTGAGCTTTACATCTGGCCATTTTATTAGAAACATCCACTTGTGAGCTTTACATCTGGCCATTTTATTAGAAACACCCACTTGTGAGCTTTATATCGGGCCATTTTATTAGAAACACCCACTTGTGAGCTTTAAATCTGGCCATTTTATTTGAAGCAACTACTTTTGAGCTTCATGACTGGCCACTTTATTAGAAACACCTACTTTTTAGCTTAATGACTGGCCATTTTATTAGAAACATCTAGTTTAAAGCTTCATCTCTGGCCATTTTATTAGAAACACCTACTTTTGAGCTTCATAAAAGGTCACTTTATTAGAAACACCCACATTTTTGAGCTTCATGACTGGCCACTTATTAGAAACACCTACTTTTGAGCTTCATGACTGGCCACTTATTAGAAACACCTACTTTTGAGCTTCACCACTGGCCACTTTTTATTAGAAACAACTACTCTTGATTTTTTTTTACTGGCCACTTCATTAGAAACAGCTACTCTTTAGCTTCATAACTGGCCAATTTATTAGAAACGCCTACTGTTGAGCTTCATCACTAGCCACTTTATTAGAAACACCTATACTTGAGCTACACTTGATGCCCACTTAATTGGAAACACCTACTTTTAAGCTTCATCACTGGCCACTTTATTAGAAACACTCATATTTTTAAGACACTCCTGGTGCAAAAAATGATGCAGTTCAGTTTGGTTTGATGGCTTGTGATCATCCATCTTCCTTCTGCTTATATTCTAGAAGTTTTGGTTATATTCCAATTTGGTTAAATCAAAGAAGCTCATCATTTTTAAGTGGTTTCTTATTTTTTTCCGGAGGGATCTAGAGAGTGATTGTCTACTCCACTCCTGTTAGGGCTTTTCTTTATTGTCTTTAGAACAAACAGAATAAGAGCGTAAAAAATAAAAACAAGCACATGCCAAGTTTGATGAAAGAAGCAGCAGCCTGGCATGAAACGCTGGCTTAGAACGACGGCATCTGTCAGAGCTAATAAGACGATTCTGACAGATTTCACACATAAAACAGAGGTGAGACTAGACTGGACTAGTTTACTATTAAAAGCTTGCTTTGAGAGCTGAATATGGGTCTGTGTGTGTTTTAGTGTTATTACAGCAGCTGTAACTGTCAGAGAAGAACTGAGTTATCTCTGATACACTGACCACGTCCTCCTTTCTGCCTTCAGATTCTCCATTTTACTCTAAACGCTCCCAACACCAAGCACCAGTGATTTACAGCTCCAGGCCCGTCTTTAATAACAGTAATTATGTATCTGATGTAGATGGAGATGAGGGGGGTGGAGCGGGATGTGTGTGGAGGCAGCTGTGGCTGATTTTAGGCACTTACGCCATTACAGCTGTAAATAAACACAGCTCTACCTGACCCTGGAGAAAAGTCTATTATACATAAATAGTATCAACTTTTAAACATGCAAACACTGGACACTTTATCAGAAACACACTACTTTGTGCTTTAGTTGGAGAGTATCAGTGTGTGACTACCTGCACCATGTTTGGTAGCTGTACTTTATCCTGATTAGTTCTCACTGTGAGCTGTAACAGTATGTGAGGCTACATTTACCATGTGCCACATATTCTTACAGCTCACAATAAGAGCTAGTCAACAGTGTTTCTGATAAAGTGGCCCACTAGCCACTTTATCAGAAACACCCAACTGTGTGCTTCCTCACTGAGCACTTTATTAGAAACACTTGCATTGGCCTTCTACTCTCTGGCCACTTTACTAGAAACACCTGCCTTGTAACTCATTGCTGGCCACTTTATTAGAAATATTTATCATTGAACTTTATTAACATCCAATTTATTAGAAATACTTGCATTATCCTTCCACTCTCTGGCCACTTTACTAGAAACACCTGCTTTGATCTTTACCACTGGCCACTTTATTAGAAACACCTATACCTACTTACTCTTGTGCTTCGTCTCTGGCCACTTTATTAGAAACACCTATACCTACCTACTCTTGTGCTTCGTCTCTGGCCACTTTATTAGAAACACCTATACTTATCTACTCTTGTGCTTCGTCAATGGCTACTATACGGTTGTAGTAAAATAGAACTAACCACATTTTTAACCCCTCGTTTCCTCCTCTGCTCCTCAGGTCTGTGTATAGATCACTCCTCCAGCAAACTCTACTGGATCAGCTCTGGGAATGGAACCATTAACAGGTGTAATCTGGATGGGAGTGGCCTGGAAGTGATTGACAGTTTGAAGAAGGAGCTGATGAAGGCCACAGCTCTAGCAGTGATGGGTGAGTGAGACGCATGAAGGGGAATCAGTAAATGCGAGTAACTGCTTATGTGTTGCGTGTGGTTGCTTGGCTGGTGGCTAAAATAATGCAGCTGGTTGCTAAGGTCTTCTGGATGGTTGATATGGTAATTGGTGTGTTACATAAAGTGGCAGTTAAAGGGGACTTATTATTCCTTTTTTACACAAGTTAGAATATGTCTGTGGGCTGCACAAAACATGTTAATTTGCAGAAAATCACTCTCACACAAAGATAACTCACCAGCTCTATTCTCGCTAGTTTCAGTCCCGAATGAGAATTTCAGAATGAGCCATTTAAGGGCTCTGTCTCTTTTATGCAAATAAACTGTTGAGCATTTACCACACATCAGCTTGTTTGTGTTTTGCTGTTCTTCTGCTGACTTGCCACAGACAGCAGGTATAGATCCCTTCTTCAGACGAAGCATACTGCTGGTAAAAAACAGCAGACAGAAATAGTAGATCTTTAACTGATCTAGTGGGTGGGGCTCTAGTGGGGGTTGACATGTGAGGGATGGTGCCAGGATCTTTCTATGCAGGTTTCCTTGTTGTGACGTCTCAATAAGGGAGTCGTGAAACCAGCTCATAGAAGCATATGATTCCTGACACCAAAATCTATTAATTAACTGATTGGACAATGAATGGATTTTTTTCCTGGCTGTTTATAGGTGCATGCAAGACCCAAGTGGAAATATGCAAAATGAAACGTGCAAAAACTGATTTTTTTGCAAAATATTTGCCCTATAAGATGTTGCTAAGGTGTTATTTGGTGGTTGCTTGGGTATTGTTGCTTTTATATTTATGAAGTGGTTGCTCAGTAGCGAAGTGACTCCAGTCTAGTTGCTAGGTGGTTACTATGATGTTTCTAGACTATTTCATGATTAATTCTAGATGGTAGTAATGCTATATGCCTAGAGTGATATACAATGTGGTTATTATGGTGTTGCTAAAGGATTGTAATTGTGGGAATGATAGGTGGTTGATATGGTATTGCTAAAAGGTTGCTTGATGGAGTTGCTTTGTGTGTGCTAGAGTGTTTCAGTTTGTTGCTATACTATTTTGCCATCTGTCATCTAAGAATGTTAAAAAATTAAATATTCTGGTTTGTTTAACACTTTTTTGTTTGCTAAATACATGGGCTTGCAAAAGTATTCATACTCCTTGAACTTTTGAACAACCACAAACCTAAATGTATTTTATTGAGATTTTAAGTGATAGACAAACACAAAGTATTGCATACGTGTTAAGTGGAATGAAAATGATACATGGTTTTCAAAATGTTTATCAAATAAAAAATAACAAAAATGACGTGCAAAAGTATTCATACTCTAAAACCCCTAAATTAACTCAGAAGTCACTTATTTATTTAATAGAGTGCAGCTGTGTGTCATTTAGTCTCAGTATACATATAAACAACTGTTCTGTGAAGGCTTCAGTGGTTTGTTAAAGAACACTAGTGAACAAACAGCATCATGAAGATCAAGGAACTCACCAGACAGAGACCAGTCAGAGATAAAGCTTTAAGCAGTTTAATCCATCATCCAAAAATAAATAAATTCTACACCTGCAAACCTACCAAGACATGGCCATCCACCCAATCTGACAGATCGAGCAAGGAGAGCACTGGTAAGAGAAGCAGCCAAGAGGCCCATGGTCACTCTGGAGGAGCTGCAGAAATCCACAGCTCAGGTGGGAGAATCTGTTTACAGGGCAACTTCGATGTTCACAGACGCTCTTCATCCAACTTGGCTGAGCTTGAGTTGTTTTATAAGGAAGATAAATGTGCAAAGCTGGTAGAGACAAACCCTTAAGCACTTACAGTTGTAATTGCAGCGAACGGTGGCTCTAGTAAGTATCGATTTACTGAATACTTTTGCACATCACACTTTTCAGATTTTTGATTAAAGTTTTATAAACCATGTATCATTTTCATTCCACTTCACATTTATGCAATACTTTGTGTTTGTCTAAAATCACTTAAAATCTCATTAAAATACATTTAAGTTTATGGTTGTAAGGTGAAAAAATGTGGAAATGGTCAAGAGCATGAATACTATGAATAATTTTGCAAGGCACTGTAATTCCATATGTTTTTCTTCTTAGTTTGAATGATGTTAGGATTAATCTACAATGCAAAAATATATAAATAATGAAAAAACTCTTAATTTAAGGTGTGTTAAAACTTCCATGTGGTACTGTAAGCGTGAAAACAGTGTTAGTGTCAGTCTGTAGCAGCTCAGAGAAAAATAATACTCACACCTCACACTTTTCCTCTCTCCATTCCTCCACTAACCCTGAACAGCATCAGTAACACAATCTATAAAAACGCTTCTTACTCCTCCTCTCCAGCGCTTCCGGAGCACAGCCGTTTCATGGCTTCAAGGTCTTTGTTGATCTAAAGTGATTCGGCAGAGTTTAAACCCTGGCTGATCTGCTCCTGATGCTTTCTACATTATCGTGTCTGACAGATTTCCTTTCTCTCGCCCTTTTCATCTCCGTCTTTATCTCTTTCCATGTTCAGGGTGAGGCGTACTGTTTTCCTTTTACACTGTTGAAAACATTGAGCGTCTTTTTTCAGAGTGGAGTCAGATGACTGCTCAGTCGAGTTCTGTAATCTCTCATTCTACTGGAACATGTGTACCAGTACAGAATACTGCTGAGGTAACACAAGAGAGAACACTGTACAGGTACACTGTGCTTTTTTAGAAACACAGAACAAAGAGTAACTTTGTGTGCAAGGTGTGAAAATAGACTGATAACGGAGTGTATGATAGCAAAGAGCATCCCGACACGCCCTGGATCAAAGGTAACAGGTTTAATTCCTTTAGGCAGGAGAGCTGACCATCTGCCTCAGGTCCTGTTCTGCTAATTCTTTTGCTATCTATAGGTATAGGTTTATGTTTGAGTAAAATGAACATTGTTGTTTTATTCTATAAACTACAGACAACATTTATCCCAAATTCCAAAAAAAAAAAAAAAATACTGTCATTTAGAGACTCATTTTTCAGAAAATGAGAAATGGCTGAAACAACAAAAAAGATGCAGAGCTTTCAGACCTCAAATAACACAAAGAAAACAAGTTCATATTCATAATAAAGTTTTAAGAGTTCAGAAAGCAATATTTGGTGGCATAACCCTGGTTTTTAATAAATAGTTTTCATGCATCTTGGCATGGTCTCCTCCACCAGTCTTACACACTGCTTTTGGATAATTGTATGCCTTTACTCCTGGTGCAAAATTTCAAGCAGTTCAGTTTGGTTTGGTGGCTTGTGATCATCCATCTTCCTCTTGATTATATTCCAGAGGTTTTAAATTTGGTAAATGTTGGAAGTTTTTTTTGTATTAGTTTTGTATTAGTTTATCCATATAAAATATCTAGTAGACGATGGGAGGTAGGACTAAATTTAGGCCTCAGTAAATAGCAGGAATATCCCAGGTGGAAGGGAAGAAAACAATTTACGACCTAACGACCGGCTCATCCTGGGGACGAAGACTAGTTACGACCTAACGACCTAGCTGTTGTTACCTGTATGTGTGTGTAAAACCATTTGTTGCCTATGGGTGTGTGTCATCTGTACTGTATAAGAGGCTGGTCCAAAGTTGGCCGAGGAGTTCGACTCTGACAGCCGGCCGAGGATGATCGAACCGAAATAAACCTGCTTTTCTCTGAACCTGAACTCAGAAGTATTTGAATTGGTTGATAAAGAATGACAAGAGAAACCACACTGTTGAGGACACTGGCAAAATAAAACCCAACATAAAATCAAAGGAACTTAATTTTTAAGTGGTCTTTAATATTTTTTTCCAGAGCTGTATAATCTTAGCATTTAGAGTTAAGTTGGGCCATGGAGTCAGCTGTATATTCCTGCACTGAAGGTCTCATAGACTCTTCTTTCCATCATCGTCCACAATGGAACGACTTCAGTTCAGTTCCCTTCAGTTTAGAAATGTACAACTATTTCAGTTGAGGACAGAGCAGACAATTCGATATACAACACAATACTTTAGTTTGAAAAGAGATTGTGAGAGAATTGGGTTAAAAATAGGAAATAGGAAAATAGGAAATCAACTCATTTGAAGAACATCCATCTAAATTTGCAGTACACCATGTCATCAGTGATCACTGCACATTTACTTTACTGGTAATGTGTCCAGATGTGATAACTTTGTCTGATAATTCGCTGGTCCATATTTAGCGAGCTTCTCGGAGCGGGTCACCTTTCTTATCCAGCACGGCAATTGGATCCATTAGGCAGAAGACGGCTCGTAGATCAGCGGCCTGATGCCAGAAAGTGTGATAGATGTGGGTCGCTGTGCTTCAGACTTGGTGTCAGCCTCTGCAGGAGGGAGCAGCCGCCGCACATTTCTCATCATTTGTGGATTGACGCTAATCACTTTGCTATCCAGGCAGCTGTTTCAGGTGGCAGGATCATCAGCTAAAGACACTGAGCCTGACTTACAGCATCTGCTGCTCAGATTATATTACCCCCCACCATCTCATCTCACCTCTGCTCACCTCCCTGCTCCAGTTCTAACCCGATTCTCCTGCTCTTCATCTATTTCTCAGCATGTCTTTTCAACAAGCTGAAAGCTAAGTCTGCCCCCTAGGTGGGGTTAACTGTACCAGACTGAGGGGGTGCGGTATGAGCCAGTAAACAGTCTATACAATAACAGTTATAACACTGATAAAAGCTTTCCAGCCTAAACAATACCCAAAATATCCAGGCTGTTGGGTCAAACAATGTCCATTTGTTTCACACCAGGATGTAGAAAAACAAATATCAGCCCCATCAAACTCAACTTGATCTTGTTAACATCAAATCTACAGTATAAATCTGACACTAATGTAACAGTGTGTGAGTGTGACGCTACCTCCACCATGTTTCCAAGCCATACTATAGCATGACTAGCACTCACTGTGAGCTGTAACATTGTGTTAAACTACCTCCACCATGTTTCCAAGCCATACTTTAGCCAGACATGCTCTTACTGTGAGCTGTAACAGTGTGTGAAGCTACCTCCACCATGTTTGGAAGCCATATTTTAGTCAGACTACTGTTTTGATGCAGTACTGTAGTCTGGATAGCTCTGAATATGAGATGTGTGAAACTTCCTCCACCATGTTTGGAAGCCATATTTTAGTCAGACTAGATCTCACAGTGAGCTGTAACAGTGTGTGAAGCTACCTCCACCATGTTTAAAGGATGTGCTTTATTTTGGCTAGGTCTTACTTTGAGATGTAACAGTGTGTAAGACCACCTTCACCATGTTTAGACGCCATATTTAGCTTGACTCGCCATACTTTAGCCAGACTAGATCTCACTGTGAGCTGTATCAGTGTGTGAAACTACCTGCACCATGTTTTAAGGCTGTACTTTATTATTGTATTCTGACAAGAACTCACTGTGTCACGCTGTCCAGACACTTGACAGACATTTGCAGATACCAAACACATAGTTTATTTAAAAATATATATATAGGTTAGGCTTACAGGAGTTGTTAGGGAAAGTAAGGCAGCAAATATAAACAACATACCAGAGCGATTTCAGGACAAAATAGGGTCATACACGGTAAATCCAGCAGAGAAAGGGCAAAGACAAAAGAGTGGTCAAAAATAAAATATGGACCGGCAACGGAATAAACAATAGAAAGAGCAAGGCAAAAATCGATAGTCGAAAAACACAAGTTGGTACAAAAAAGGCAATAAACAAAGAAAACAAATTGTAGAAGAGCCACATAAGTAGATTCAACACTCCACAGGGAACAGAACAAACTGAGGGGTATTTATACTAGACAGCCCAGGTGGAAACAACCAGTAACTGGGGGAGCGAGAACATTGTAGTGTCATTTGATCAGCAGTCAGGGAAGTCTGCTGTGAGTGCATGCTGGGATGGTGGAGTCTTTGTTGAGTAGCTCAAAGTCCAGAGCAGGCAGAGTGACACCATGATAAGCATTTGTCTGACTGTTGTGAAATGTATTAAATGATGTCTATACGGGCACATGAGAAGATCTACTGGTTCTACTGGACCCAGTTTGAGTACCAGAAAATATCCATGTTACTTGTACCTGAATTCTGTATAGAGTGTGTATTCAGGTTAAAAAGACGAGCTGAGCTAAAACAAAAGTCATTTTTTGACCTTCATGTATTGAGGCTAGGTCCACAGAGAGCATGGCTGACCTACCAGGGTTGCGGCTCAGTAACTCCAGGGTTAAGTGTCTCGCTCGAGGGCGTAGAGCTTTCAGATTGAGGGCGAGGACCTCAGAACCCAGCGGCCTCCACAACAAGGTCACTCTCTCACCACGAGAGCATGATTCAATGAATCACCATCTAGCTCCACTATTGTTTTTATCCTGTTATATTTTTAACTTGTTGTCAAATTGTGGCGTTGCTGTGCTTTAATTCACTAAACAATGTGGAATTAAATATTTAACTTCATATTTACCAGCTACTACACTTTAGGATTTATCGAAGTGTATAAGCAGGTATAATTTGAATAGGTGGGAATAAAATTCCATATGCTGAAGGGGTGGGGATAAATTGCTGGGTGTGGCTAAACTGTTATAAGCTAAACGTGTGTGGCTAAACTGCTATAAGCTAAATGGGTGTGGCTAAACTGCTGTAAGCTAAATGGTTGCGGCTAGATTGCTTTAGGCATTATGTGTGGCTAAACTGCTATAAGATAAATGGGTGAGGCTAAACTGCAATAAGTTAAATAGGTGTGACTAAACTGTTATAATCTAAATGGGTGAGGCTAAACTGCTGTATGTTGAATCAATGAGGCTAAATAGATGTAGAGTAGTATGGTGGGCTAAACTGCTGTAGATAAATTGGGTGGGGCTAAATTACTACAGATTTAATGGGGGGGCTAGACTATCGTAGGCTGAACAGATGTTGTTGTTACATCCTAACTAGGATGAGTTAATCAGTTTTAGAGCTTACAGCAAATATCAGCCTTATGAAACTTAATGAATTACAATCACTTTTTAAACATATCAAATGAGTTACAATAACAGTGTGTGAAACTACCTCCACCATGTTTGAAAGCTGTACTTTAAACCTGGCTGGCTCTCACTGTGATCTGTAATAGTGTTTAAAACTGCCTCAACTGTTTGGAGGCTTAATTTTAGCCTAGCTAGCTTTCACTGTGAACTATAACATTGTTTAAGAACTACCTCCACCATTGTTGGAAGCTGTACTTTAGTGTGGCTTGCTCTCTAAGACTTGACTTTACACTGGCTAGCTCTCACTGTGAGCTGTAACAGTGTTTAAAACTACCTACACCATGTTTTAAGACTTGATTTTACCCTGGCTAGCCCTCACTGTGATCTGTAACAATGTTCAAAACTACCTCCACCATGTTTGGAAGCTATACTTTACTGTGGCTTGCTCTTATTGTGATCTGTAACAGTGTTTAAAAGTACCTCCACCATGTTTGTAAGCTATTATTTAGCCTGGCTAGCCCTCACTGTGAGCTGTATACTGTGTGATACTCCCTCCACCATGCTTAAAAGCTTTACTAGACTGCTCTAGGTTAAATCAGTGGGGTTATACCACTCAACCATGTTGCTTAGCTTCCATATATGGACTTGGCAGTATGGAAACACAGTATTTAATCACAATGTTGTCTCACTAAGTGTTTTAAACTCTTTAGTTCATCAAATAAAGCTCATATTTCCCACCCAGCCCACTCTGTCTGGTTTCCCCTGCCTGGAACATCATCAAGCTGCCTTCATGCCAGAAATGCAATATGCTTAGCTGTGTGTGGTGTGTGTGTATGTGTGTGGTGTGTGTGTGTGTGTGTGTGTGTGTGTGCGCATTATTAGCATGTTCATGAAGAGCTGGTTTCAGACTACCATTATTTGTTCCACACCCCCATATTCAGTGTGTTTAATCTGCTGAAGTCCAGCCAATCAGCATCAGTGATGCTATCAGATGGGGATAAATTAATGAAGCGTTGGACGGTGTGTGTCCTCGGCGCTCTGTCTCCACTCTCTCTCTCTCCCACTCACACACACACACAGTGGTTGCTGGGTATTGTTTATCCTACTCATTGGAGGTAATTTGGCTGCTGTCAGTCCTCACAGCGTCTCATTAGAGGCCTGCAGTGGGCTGGAGAAAGCGATATCGTCTCTTGCACAGAAGAAGCTTATTAACGTGTAGAGCAGTGTGTGTGTGAAAGTTCTGCACCGAGATAAATCTAGTTAGAAGTCCAAGAATTCACTTCTCTATTACGAGAAACTCTGCTTGGTCCCAACATATAAAATAATTGTGGATCATTTCAAAGCAGATAAACAGATTACAGTGAAAGCTAGCCAGGTTAAAGCACAGCTTTTAAACTTGGTGGAGGTAGTTTCACACACTGTTAGAGCCAGCTCACAGTGAGAGCCAACCAGATTAAGGTATATCTCCTAAGCTTGGTGGTGGTAGTTACGGTAGTTTTACATACTGTTAGACCAAGCTCACAGTGAAAGCGAGTCAGGTTAAGGTACAGCCTCTAAGCTTGGTGGAGGTAGTTTTACACACTGTTACAGCCAGCTCACAGTAAGGGTTACACAGGCTAAACACAGCTTCTACGTTTCGTGGAGGTACTGTATTTTGGTGAATTTCAAGTGACAAAAGTAAGGAAAACTAAGTAAACAAAACTGTAACATTTTCTTTCAAAGTCAAATGAGTGCGGAATGTTAATCTACACAGATTCCTCTCCTGAGAACTGTTTATTTGGGTGAGTAAAGCATTTCCATTTATTTACAGTAAGCTTAGATTTCCAACAGTGCAACAGCGCCATTAGCAGCAGTGCTAGCCACAGTAAGCAGCAGCACTAGCCACAGTTAGCAGCATTTAGCACTAGTAAATGCTGCCAGACAGCACTACACTGACCCAGGGCATTATCAGCTAGCGGTTTGTCTTATGTAGATTGCTTTTTTAACACGGTTAACTCAGGCTACAGGCCGATATACTTACCTCTGAATGGCTAAGGAGCTAGTGCTGCAGTTAGCGGCTAATGCTAATACTGCTCCAGTCGCAGTGCTGGAGAAACTTCACTGAAACTCTTTTATAAAGCTGCACTATAGCGGAGTGGCTTTACTGCTCCTTACAACCTGACTGGTAAAATTCATACATAAGGCGCTCCGGATTATAAAACGCACTGTTGGTTTTTGGGAAAATTATTTTTGATTATTATTTATTTTATTTTTTTTATAAGTGCACCTTATAGTCTCAAAAATACCGTAGTTTCACATACTGTTAGACCAAGCTTGCAGTGAAAGCTAGTCAGGTTAAGGTACAGCCTTTAAGCTTGGTGAAGGTAGTTTCATACACTGTTACAGGCAGCTCAGAGTGAAAGATAGTCAGGCTAATGTACAACTCCCAAACATGGTAAAGATTGTTTCTCACATACTGTTACAGCTCACATCGAGAGTTGCACAGGCCAAAGTACATCTTAAAAGCGTAGTGGAGGTAGTTTCACACACTTCTACATCTTTCAATGATAGTTACACAAGCGAGCCAGGCTAAAGTACAGCTTTAAAACATGGTGGAGGTAGATTCACACACTGTTACTTTCACTAAAATCACTAAATTCAACATTGTATGCGAACATCCCTACAGTGTGTGAACATTTGGACATATCTGGTGGAGGGTTCAGTTGTAATGTCAGTTACGTCAGTTTTAACGAAAGCAGGACCAATATACTGCTAAGTAAAGCTTATTACTTATTAGTTCTGATTCTAAAGATCTTTTCCTTCCATGGTGTATTTCTTCCTCAGAATTAACCCCGGATAGTCTTTAATTAGTGATCTAGTTAACGCAAACCAGCTAGCCTCTAATGGCTCCATTGCATTAACAACTATCCAAAAGCTAGCAGTTCCCTGAACTTCTGACAGGCAGTGGATGTGCTTTTACACTAATTTCCCGAGCAGCTCTCCCAGTATGGTACGAGGCTGGGGGGCTGAAGGCTCCTCATGGCTGCTCTGATGTGTGAAGCCTGAGCATACTTTGCAATGCTAAGGAAATTTCTGACCGCAAGGTTCCTCAGGAACAGGTGCTGGAATTAAAGAACCGAGTGAAATGAGTTTTGGCGAGGCAGGAAAAAGACCCTGAGATTTCAACAAGCTGGCGAAACGCACCTCAGTGAACCGTGATGGCATGAACGTGCTCTGATTCTTTCACTAGTTCTTGCTTTTTTTTCCTCTACCTTGTTTTTCTTTTTCTTGGTGTCCGATTGTTATACTCATTATTTTAATATTAATGCCTAATTAGCCCCATTTTTACCACATTTCCCCTGAGTGATGGCTGAAGGGAGGCGATTATTATACATTTTTAATCATTTCCCCCCCTGTTTCATTTCATGTGGACGTCAAGAACATCAAGAGAGAACATTCAAAGTCACATTCTCTTGTATATTAACAGTAACAAGGAGTTTAATGAGGAACAAGGTTTTCGGTCCAGTGCTTTTTTCCCTCTAGCCTGTATTTGACTCTGCTCTGAGGGTGTGTGATCTGTCCTCTGGGCTGCCAGCTGGCCTGAAGTCCTGAAGACAGGAGTAATGGACTAGGCTACTGAGCCCTGCCAAGGGACATGTCAATCTGCTGCACAGGGAAGGACCTGCTCAGGATTTAGGCACTGTATAGTTCTGGGAGTTTCCCTCAACGGCAGATTAATCACCCTCCTACCAAGCTTTCACTCTTATCTGGTTTGCTTTTGATTGGTACAATCTTCTAAAAGTTCAATCCATTGCAATGAGTAAGAATGTTCAAACCATCCTCATGTTTGCAGGATGACCCAGCCAAAGTAAAGGTCTTTATGTCACTTTTAAGAGGACTAAAAGAAACATTACATTTAAACATTAGATTGTACCTTTGACAAAATGTTTCAAAATTGCTGAAGTAATGGGGCAGGTGATTTGTAATTGAAACTCTTGAAAAAGAGGGGGGCAGGGGGTATTTCTGAGTTCTTCTAGAATAGGTACTCCTGGATGAGAAGGGAAGTATGGTACCTTTGAATGAGTTGGGTTAATGGAGTATTCCTGGATGAAAAAGGAAGTATGGTGCCTTTGTGTAAGTATGGTTAATGGAGTACTTCTGGATGACAGGGGAAGTACTGTACTTTAGAATGTGCAGGGTTAATGGAGAACTCCTTGATGAGAGGAGAAGTTTGGTACCTTTGAGTGAGTAGGGATAATGGAGTTCTCCTGGATGAGAGAGAAGTATTGTACATTAGAATGTGTAGGGTTAATGGGGTGAATTAGAAGGGAAATACAGTGCCTTTGAATGAGTAGGGTTAATGGAGTACTTTTAGATGAGAAGGGAATTATGGTAGCTTTGAATGAGTTGGGTTAATGGAGTACTTCTGGGTGACAAGGGAAGTACTGTACATTAGAATATGTAGGGTTAATGGGGTACTCTTGGATGAGAAGGGAATTATGGTAGCTTTGAATGAGTAGGGTTAATGGAGTTCTCCTGGATGCGAAGGGAAGTACTGTACATTAGAATGTGTTGGGTTAATGGGGTACCCTTGGATGAGAAGGGAAGTACTGTACCTTAAAATTAGTAGGGTTAAGGGAGTTCTCCTGGATCAGAAGGCAAGTACTGTACATTAGAATGAGTAGGGTTAATGGAGTACTTCTGGATGACAAGAGAAGTACTGTACCTTAAAATGAGTAGGGTTAATGGAGTATCCGTGGATGATGAGGGAAGTATGGTACCTTTGAATGAGTAGGGTTAATGGAGTACTTCTGGATGAGAAGGGAAATATGGCAGAGACTGTAAAAAAGATGGACGCCGCGTTGCCATTCCCATTCATTCAATGAAAATGAAGGCAAATCTTCCGCCATGTTGGCGATCCTGAAACCCGACTCTGCGCAGTAGAGACCAGAGGAGGGAGATTTAAATAAACCCGCCTCTGAGGGATGCAAGAGACAGGTTTTGCTGATGACTTGTTATTGGTCCCACCCATACAGTCATTGGTCCCACCCCTGCTAGGTGTAACCCAGCTCTTTTACAATACCCACACCATTTTTGAATAGAGCTGAATAACGTTTTTAAAAACGAATTCTGTGGGGATATAAAAATGTAACAATATAAGCAGAGGTTACACTAGCTGCTGCATTTAAATAATGGAGGTAGAATTACAGTATATTGGGAAAAAAACGGGATTGAAAGTTGTGTGTGTTGCCATTGAAACCTATGGGGATGGGTGGGGTTATACAGCTTTATGCAACCGAACAGCAGGGTGCACCCAACCTGTGGTGGCTTCACTTTGAGAGATGATGCTCTGTCCAGCTGTACACAGTCTATGAGTACTTCTGAATAAGTGGAATACTAAGGGTACAGAACCCTTACTTTTGAGAATTGGCTGGTGACTGGTGTCTTCATAAATGAGTGGGGTAATGAAGAACTGTTGAATTAACTGAACAATGATGTTCTCACAAGTAAGTAGAGATAGTGTGGTGCTTCTGAATCAGTGGGTTACTTAGGAACTTCTGAGCAGACTATTGAGTAGTTGAAGGAAACTGATCTCCTGAGTGAAATGGCACTTATTTGGGGAAGTATTGTACCCTTATCTGAATGAATGGATTGTGGTTTGGTGAGCTGTTGTGGTTATAAGGCACCCTTTAATGGTCAGGGATAGCAGGGTAGTTTTAGTCTGCAGTCCATTAGCAGGCACTATGTCCCCTTAATGTCGTCCGAAAGGACACATACATTTCCTTTTGCCTCTTGTGAGGGACAGGAGTTTGCAGATACACTTTAGTACCTTAGTTTAGCCTGTGTATAAAGAGCGAGGAGTGAATTTCAGCCTCACAGCTCGTGCTGCTCTGTGCATTACTGAGCTCAGCTGACTGTGTCTGTGTTTGGAGAGCTGTAAGAGTGCACTGAGCTGGAGCCAAATAAAGTATGTGTGCTGAAATGAGCCAGGAAGCCGGGTTGGCTGGAAGAACTAATATAGACTAGCTTTGTTCCATGTTATGAGCCTTATTGTCTCCGCAGTGGGTTTATGTTCTGATTGACTGTTTGCCTTTTCTCTTTTTGGTTTGTGTCCAGGGAGTAAGCTGTGGTGGGCAGATGATGTGCTGGCCCAAGTGGGCACCATAAACAAGAAGGATGGAAAGAACATGGAGGTTTTGAGATCCAAGACTACGGGAGTGGTCCAGATCAGAGTCTATGACAAAGATGGGCAAAAAGGTAATGTACTTTTGCACAACATTTTTTTATGGAGCATTATTTTAAGGACTTTAAGGTGGTACAGTGTGGAATCCAGACATACTAGGGCTGTCAACATCAAAGCATTAACGCACAGGATTAATTTGGAATCAATAACGCATTATTATTTTGTAACGCAAAATAATTACGCAACTGAGTTTGACCCTGACTTCCACCGTAATCGGCCCTGTGCCCGCCCAACATGGATTTTGCTTTGAGTCCGGTCCTAAAGAACAAATGGTTAGAATTTGTCTATGGAACACCACTAGTGAAGTACAAGTGAGATAGGTAGGTGTGTACGTTTAAACAGTTCTGTTTACACTAGTTAAAAGTAAAAAACAAAAAAAGGTCCAAAAATGTTTACTTTTCTGGACCTGGACTACCCTGTTACCTCTGTGTGTAAGTAACAGACGTGGAAAAAGTACTGAAAAATTGTAATTGAGTAAAAGTACCTTTACTTTGCTAAAATTCTACTCAAGTAAAAGTAAAAGTACCCATCTGAAAAAATCTACTCGAGTAAAAGTAAAAAGGTACTCAATTTAAAATGTACTTTGAGTAAAAGTTACATAGTTACCTTTAATTATTTGATGTAAAAAAGTAAAAACAAATCACAAATTAAATAATTTTTAATGAGCTATTATTCCACATAATAATTTGGACCTTTCAGGCAGTATTTGTTCAGTGTCAGGTCTTTTGTCTGTCTGGTTCCCATGTCCGTGTTATTCTCAGGTCTGTGTTTCTTTCCCAGTGTTTTTCCACTCACCTGTGTTCATTCGTAGCTCCGCCCCTTCGTCCCAGGTGTTTCCTGTTTCCTGTGTGTGTGCACCTCTATTTAGGTCCGTGTTCCATTTCCCCGGTGTCGATCCTTGTACGTTTATCGTCTGTCAGTGCTCCATGTTTTCCCAAGTTTCCTCAGTCCTGTTTTTCAATAAATCCCTTGTTGTTTGCATATGCGTCCGCCTCCGCGTCCTCCCTGCACCCTCACCTGACATTCAGACCATCCCATAAAACAAGTGGCATATGTTTCTATGATCCATTTTTTTTCTTTACTATTAAACGTTTATGGTAATATAGATGACTATAAACTGTATTTTTACAGTTTTACAGATCATTGTTATTTTTTAACTTGCCATTGCTATGCTTTAACTGCTATTTACATGCATTTTAACATTTAAGCAGATTGTTTCATGATAAAAATACTTACCACCACATGCTTTCTCAGATTTGATGTGGAAGTTTTGAAAGCAGACAGCCCTGTCCGACGGGGCAGGCACAATTTGCATTGCATGAGGATGTTATTGCCTCGTTATTCCACGCGCGAGCATCCGTGCCATTTTTTTAAAATTCAGACAATTGTTTTTACTCAGATTTCCAATGTAGCAAAGTAAATTACTTGTGTCAAAATGTACTTGAGTAAAAGTAAAATTTAATAATTTTAAAAACTACTTTAAAAATTACAAATTACTCATAAAATCTACTCAATCACAGTAACCGGAGTAAATGTAATTAATTACTTTCCACCTTTGGTAAGTAACTATAGGTTTACATAGGATCTCCGGTGGATTTGGCGTTTTACAAAGTCTAGGTCAGTGGCTGAACTGAGGGGTCGTCAGTCTCGCGTAACGCATCAGTGAGTTAAAGTGAATCGAAAAACAGTGTGAACGGAGCTGCCTGTGGGCGTCAAGGTGTTGAATCAGTGTGAACCCGTGCTCCAGTATGTGTGTGTGTGTGTGTGTTGTGCAGGTGAGAAAGTGTGTATGGTGTACAATGGGGGTTGCTCTAAAATACACTGAAATATGAGCTAGTTTGCAACACAAGACCTTCTTCCTGTATTTACTTCCTTGCGGGTCAAACTGTGCTCACATGGTTTGTTGTGATGTATTTGGTTGTGTTGCACTTGAGTTTAAATTTTTCTTGTGTAAAATAAAATCAAACCAAACCAAAAGGGAAAACACTCCAACTGCAAAAACTCATAACTGTATTTTTCGCACTATAAGACACGCCACATCATAAGGCGCACTATCAATAAACGTCTGTTTTCTGGCCTATTTTCATACATAAGTTGCATTATGCAACACTAGTAAGGAACAGGGGTGTCGCTGTGTTTATCTTTAAATTCAGCAGGGCTTGCTGCTGGGTGGTGGTGGGTGGATAACTAAAAGCTCTGCTTATTACTGTTATGACGTCTATTTGCAGATTTTCACTAGGGCTGGGTGCAGCAGCATTAGCATTAGCGGCTAACTGCTAGCGCTAGTAAATGCCGCCCGACAGCACTACACTGAGGAACCCTAAATGTTCCGGTAAACTAGGGCGATATTTGCTTGCTCTTTGTCCTACATAGCTTGTTTTAACACAGTAAATGTGCAGACTACAGTTAAATATTCTCGCCTTTGAACAGCAAAAGCACTTAGCATGTTTAGTGGCTAATGCTAATGCTGCTCCAGTAGTGCTAGCCAGGGTTAGCAGCAGGCTACATTCTTATACTCTCTTGCTCTGAATGGCAAAAGAGCTAGCGCTTAACGTGGTTAATGATTAATGCTATTAGTGCTTCAGCAGTGCTAGCCGTGGTTAGCAGTAGGCTACAGGCTGATAATACTCACCTCTGAACGGTTAAAGAGCTAGCAACAAAGCACAGTTAGTGGGTAATGTTAATGCTGCTCCAACAGTGCTAGCCGGGGTTAGCAACAGGCTACAGGCTGATAATCCTCACCTCTAAAGAAAAAAACATAAGAAAACACTAGTGGTTAGCAGCTAATGCTAATACTAATGCATAAACTCCTGTGTTACGCTGTACTTCAGCGAAGTGGCTTTACTGCTCCTTACAACCTGACTTTAAAATTCATACATAAGGTGCACTGACGATTTTTAGAAAAATGTAAGGTTTTAAAGTGCAAATTGGTTTTATAGTGCAAAAAAAAAAAAAAAAAAAAAAAAATATATATATATATATATATATATATATATATATATATATATATATATATATATATTTAACCCTTTGTTAATATTAAGACCAGTTCCTGTTCTTAATATCAGTAGTTCTCTTTTTTACTAAAGTGAAGTGAAACACAGTGTGAACTGAGCTGCCTGTGGGCATCAAGGTGTTATGTCAGTGTGATCCCGTGCTCAGGAGTGTGTTATCCGTATGTGTGTTATGCAGGGGAGAACGTGTGCATGGTGAACAACGGCGGATGCTCTCAGCTGTGCCTGCCCACCTCGGAGAACACGCGCATCTGCTCATGCACTACAGGCTACAGCCTCCGCACTGACCGCTCCACCTGCCAAGGTAAAGCAGCTAAACCAGCTTTAGCGAGTTTCTGCTGGCGGCATTCGCTTACTCAGTTCACTCATTTTTAGATTCTATCTGAAAAACAACCACAAATCTTTTTTTTTTTTTTTTGACATGTATTTTGACTATTTCGACAGACTGTTTAAACTTAGAAAAAAGTTTTTCATGTTTTATCTGGTCAACGGCACTTTATGAGCAAATATACGTCCATTTCTGCATTTCAGACCTGGAACACATTCCAAAAAAATCCCAACACTTAATTAACACTTTAATAAAAGACATATTTTCCTTTTTTTTCTAAATTGTCCATTAATACTGAAGTCATCCATACTATGAAGGAACACATAGGGAATCATGTAGTATCTAAAAAGAGTTAAACAAATTAAAATTCTCTGTGAAGCATTTACAGGGGTTGGACAATGAAACTGAAACACCTGTCATTTTAGTGTAGGAGGTTTCATGGCTAAATTGGAGCAGCCTGGTGGCCAATCTTCATTAATTGCACATTATTGCACCAGTAAGAGCAGAGTGTGAAGGTTCAACTAGCAGGGTAAGAGCACAGTTCTGCTCAAAATATTGCAATGCACACAACATTATGGGTGACATAAAGAGTTCAAAAGAGGACAAATTGTTGGTGCACGTCTTGCTGGCGCATCTGTGACCAAGACAGCAAGTCTTTGTGATGTATCAAGAGCCACGGTATCCAGGGTAATGTCAGCATACCACCAAGAAGGACCAACCGTATCCAACAGGATTAACTGTGGACCCAAGAGGAAGCTGTCTGAAAGGGATGTCCGGTTCTAACCAGGATTGTATCCAAAAAACATAAAACCACGGCTGATCAAATCACGGCAGAATTCAATGTGCACCTCAACTCTCCTGTTTCCACCAGATCTGTCCGTCACCACAATAAATTATTGTGGTCTCAAACCAGGTGTTTCAGTTTCATTGTCCAACCCCTGTAGGTGACTCTTATCTGGGGAGCTGTTAACTTGTGGTTTCTGAGGCTGGTAACTGTGATAAACTTATCTTGTACAGATATAACTCTTGGTCTTCCTTTCCTAGGGCAGCCCTGATGAAAGCCAGTTTCATCATGATGTTTTTAATGGTCTTTGTTCTGCTTGTACTGGAGGTTATTAGAGGTTACTAGAGGATTTAAAATTTTTCAGATTGACTGACCTTCATTTCTTAAAATATTTTTTTCTCTATTTAGTTGAGTAGTTCTTGTTATAATATGAATTAAAGCATTATTCAAATAGGGTTATTCACTGTAAACCTGTAACTCTAGCTCTTCACAACTTTACAACTAATGCTCTCAAACACGTTAAGAGGACAAGAAATTTAAGTAATTAATTTTTGATAGTTTCAGCACAGCTGTGCGACGTTGGTGCTACTTTGAAGAATCTAAAATATAGAACATATTCTGGTTTATTTAACATTTTGATTTTGTTGACTGAATAATTCCATATGTTTTCTTCATAGTATGGGTGACAATCCAGAACATTTTTAAATAATGAAAGACCACTACATTTAAGGAAAGTAAAGGATCATATACTGAAGCTCTTTTTATTAAATGGTCTGCTGTAGATGCTCAGCACAGGAGCACATGTGTATACTTGAACAGTTCTGTAGTATGTGGTTGTTTTATTGACAGGAGTGGGATCGTTCCTGTTGTACTCGACTCACGAGGGGATTCGGGGCATTGCGCTGGAGCCCGGAGATAACTCAGACGCTCTAACGCCAATGTCAGGAACGCTCTCTGCAGCCGGCCTAGACTACCATGCAGGTGAGAGCTGTGCAAAAGAAAATACAGTACAAAACATGCAGTAATTATCTTATTATTTTTTACCCTTACGACCACAAACTTAAGTGTATTTTATTGCAAGTTCATACTCATAAAGTTTTAAGAGTTCAGAAATCAATATTTGGTGGAATAAACCTGATTTTTAATCACAGTTTTGATGCATCTTGGCATGTTCTCCTTCACCAGTCTTACACACTGCTTTTGGATAACTTTATGCCTTTACTCCTGGTGCAAAAATTCAAGCAGTTCAGTTTGCTTTGATGGCTTGTGAACATCCATCTTCCTCTTGATTATATTCCAGAGGTTTTCAATTTGGTAAAATTAAAGAAACTCAACATTTTTAAGTGGTCTCTGATTTTTTTCCAGAGCTGTATTTTCAATGTATCATTTATTGGTTGCCCAAAAGGTTTTTTGGGAAGTTTGAAAAACCCTGACAGTTATCAGAAGGTAAATAATACAGGCCAAGTCCTTTTAAGGGGCTAAAGGAGAATTATGTTCTAGAGGTTTTCAATTTGGTAAAATCAAAGAAACTCATCCTTTTTAAGTGGTTTCTTTTTTTTTACAGAGCTGTATGTATTTAAACAAGTCAGCAAATGTTATTTACAATGTGAAGCTCATTAATAAGATGCTAAGTTAATTTATTTGCAAAATAAAACATGTTAAGGTCAATCTACTGTTCACAGATGCTCTCCATCCAACCTGGCTGAGTTTGAGCTATGTTGCAAAGAAGAATGAATAAAAATCTCTCTAGATAGTCTCTAGATGCACAAAGCTGGTAGAGACACACCCACTGTACCACACGTTTCCTCCACAGTCCAGACAAGCGTCTGAGCCGTTCAGGAAACAGGAGCGGTGTTTGCTGGAACTGATGGCTGTAAGATTGCTGCACTGTTTAAATCCTCATCTTTCTCCCAGCCTCAGTCAGAGAGCAGCGCAGCGTCATTAGAGCCAGGGCCGGAGGAAGCGGCGTGATTAAGGGTTTAACAGGATTGCACAGCCTCAACAGCTCACAGCTAAAACAGCCACACACTCGTCAAACTTTTAAGCTGATGTCATTATTTGGGAGATGATCATATGCAGGGAGTGGAGGGTTTTGCTGAGCAGGCTGTCGCAGATCTGAGCTGATCAGAGATTAAACATCATCATTAAAACACAATGAATAATACATTCATTAATTGCGCTCGGATAATCCCCCATTCACTTCATTACACATACAAACACGATACCTGATACTCCCATTCTCTAACCACATAATCAGAAACACTCCTCTATCTTACTGTACCTTGTGCTTCATCACTGGCCACTTTATTAGAAACATCCTACCCTACTGTACCCTGTGCTTTATCACTGGCCACTTTATTAGAAACACATATTTACTCTTGTGCTTAATCACTGGCCAATTTATTAGAAACACCCCCCTATCTTACTGTACCTTGTGTTTCATCACTGGCCACTTTATTAGAAACACCCTTACACTACTGTACCTTGTGCTTTATCACTGGCCACTTTATTAAAAACACATATTTACTCTTGTGCTTAATCACTGGCCAATTTATTAGAAATACCGCTACCCTACTGTAGCGTGTGCTTCATCACTGGACACTTTATTAGAAACAGCCCTATCCAACTTTACCTTGTGCCTCATCACTGGCCACTTTATTAAAAGCTTCAATCTTATGCTAACCACTATTGTATGTTGTCTCTGGCCATCTCCAGAAGCTTGAGCTTCATTATTGGCCATTTTATTAGAAACACGGTATTGTTGCTGTCCAATGAAAAGGTTTACAGGCGAGAGAGAAAACCTTCTTGACTTTCAGTGGAAGTCAATGTAAAAAGATGTTATTTCAGGTTATTTTGGAGAATTTTTGTAAAATGTACAATAGACAATGTAAAATAAGAAAAAAAATTGGACAATGTTAAGTTCTTATCTACTGTTTCAGATATTACTGTTTCCGACAGTGTACAGTCTATGTATTGAAACTGAGTTTTTTTAGAGGTGCATCTAAAACCTTGTAGCCAACAAACAAGATTTTAATCTGAGATGATGGTGTCTTCTAGGAAATGACACGCTGTACTGGACTGATGTAGTATCAAATAAAATCTGGCGAGCGGGTCGGGATCAGACGTGGAGGGAGGAGGTGGTGGGCAGTAGTGTAGGACATGCTGAGGGTCTGGCAGTGGACTGGATAGCAGGTAAATATCCATTTACACTTTTCTGTGAATTAATGTTTATCTCTTATACCTTATAGAATCTAAAGATTGTGTTATAATTCAGGAGGTAATTTGTTTCAGTGTACCTTCTAGTTTTATAGGTTTTAATTGAATTTCTCTGAAGGTAATCTCTACTGGACGGACCACAGCCTGGACCTGATCGAGGTCTCTCGGTTGAATGGGGCGTTTCGGGATGTGGTCATATCTGAAGGACTCGATAAACCTGGAGCTATTGCTGTTCACCCACTTAAAGGGTACGTATAACTCTCAGTAAATCACATCTTAACCACATCCGAAGCAAGAACACCATTGAAACCACCTAGCAATACCTTGTCAACCACTTAGAAAACCAGAACAACCAACAAACAATCTCTACTGTAGCAACCTATGGAAATCCTTTTGACTTGGGCCACCATAACAACCATTTAGGGACACTCTAGCAAAGGTTTGGAATGCCAAAACAATTACAACCACCTACAAATACCTCAGAAACCACATGGAGCACCATAGCAAAAACCAGGAACCACCAAAAGACCATAACAACCACCTAGCAATACTTACTGTATCTAGCAGCATCCTAGAATCAGCATGGGAGACCAAAGCAATTGCAACCGGCAGGCAACATTCTAGTGACTACTAAAAATTCTGTCTACTTGGATACCATACCAGCCACCTCACAACATCCTAGAAACAACCAAAGATATCCTCAATATTGTATACCTTAGTAGTCAACACTCTAGCAAGGTCATAGTAACCACTAGAAATTCAGTTAACCTGAAATACCATAAACACTTACTCTAGTAATACTCTAACAACATTTGACTTCCCATAATAACAACCAGAAAGCAACACCCTAGCAACCACTTGGATCACTATAGCCACCAGTAAACAACACCTTAGCAACCATTAAAGTATCTAGCAACTGCTTGGCAACTGCCTAAGCTACCATGGCAATATCAACCACCCACAAACACCCTAGCAACTACTGGGAGCATTCCATCTACCTTGAATACCATAGCACCCACTTTTATGCATCCAACAACCTGTAAGGTTCCCATTGTCTTTGTATATCAAAGCAGCCACCTAGCAACATCCTATCAACAACTACAGATTCAATTGACCCCACAACACCCCAAGAGAGACTAAAGCTTCCGTTGACTTTGGACACCATATCAGCCAATTTTTTAAAATATAGCAACTACCCCACAAAAACCCCAGAAGCCCCTAAAAGTTCCATTAACTTTGGACACCATAGCAGCCACCTACAAGCAACTACATCACAAAACTATAGAAGCCACTAAAGAGTTCATTAACCTTGGATACCATAGCAGCCACCTTTCAACAATATAGCCACTACCCCACAACACTATAGAAGCCATTAAAGATTCCATTAACTTTGGATACCATAGCAGCCACCTTTCAACAATATATCAACTACCCCACAACACCCCAGAAGCCACAAAAAATCCAATAACTTTGGATACCATAGCAGCCACTTAGCAACACTAGCAACCATTTTTTAACACCTGCACTAACACTAGACACCTCATCAACAATATTGCAACAACCTCACAACACTCTAGAAGTCATTAGGTCAAAGGTTTTATTAACTTTGGACACCATAGCAGCCACCTTTCAACCATAAAAAAACTACATCTCAATACTATAGAACACTAAAGAGTTCATTAACCTTGGATACCATAGCAGCCACCTTTCAACAATATATCAACTACCCCACAACACTCCAGAATCCACAAAAGATTCCAATAACTTTGGATACCATAGCAGCCACCTAGCAACAAACTATTAAGCATCTCTCAACACCCGCACCAATACTACAGACTCCATCAACATTGGTCAAGGCTCAGTGGTTTAAGTGCTGGGTTATTGACCACAGGGTTGTGGGTTCAATACCCAAGTTTGCTAAGCTGCCACTACTGGTCCTTTGAGCAAGGCCTTGAAAACTTTCTGAATGATGCCTTTCAGTTTTCTGATACTGCAGCCTGCTCACACTCTTTCACTGGGGTCTCGTCTCTTTTATAACGAGGGTCTACATTCCAGTCTGGCCTCCCAGGCTTTTAAATGGTTGAATCTGAGACGGCACGTCTATTTTCGAGCTTCTTTTTGTTCTCTTTTTTCATCTCAGATGGCCAAAGGTCACTCAGACATTCCGTCTGGGGACATTAATTAGACCCATTCGAGATGCATTATCTTTATGACACGTTACATTTAAACCTTAATCAAAGATAAGGGACCCAGCGAGAAAAAGGCCTCTCATTAAATACACATTTCTCTCGGCCTTTCTTTGTCTTGCTATATATTAATTCGTTCTGAAAGCTTGTGATTAAACATTTGCTGTAAAGATCAGAGAAAGACTGTGATGTGGAATCTATCCTGTGGAATAGCTCCTCTGTGTTGCAGAGGCTATAAAATCATGCTGTAATTCTGTCTGAATTATTTTTGCATCACTGAAACTGAAGTGGAAAGTATGCAGAAGATTCAGATCTTAAATGGTGTGCAATGTCTGTAGGTAGAAATAGTAATAGATGAAATATTACATTTATATAATAATATTTTGGCTGGATTTTCTCAGTGAGCTTTATGAGGTTGAGTCACCTGGAATTCAGGCTTTCAGTTAACAGCTGTGCTGAACTTATCAGGAGTTAATTACTTAAATTTCATCCCTCTTAATGTGTTTGGGAGCATCAGTTGTAAAGTAGTGAAGAGGTAGAGTTGGTAGACAGTGAATAGCACTATTTGAGTAATATTCTAATCCATATTACAGCAAGAAATGACAGCAAAAAATGTCTTTAAAGAATTAAGGTCAATCAATCGGAACAATTTCAATTCAGTTCAATTTCAATAGACCTATTTGAGAACTTTGAAAGAATCCTCAAGTGCAGTCTCAAAGAAATGCAAAACGTTAAGATAAAACTGACTCATGAGGAAGACCAAGAGTTACCTCTGTTGCACAGGATGAGTTCCTTAAGTTACCAGCCCAAGAAACTGCAAGTTAACAGCAGTATTCAGTATTCATTTACAATGTAGGAAAAAAATAGAACATGGAATTAGTGTGTCCAAACTTCTAACTGGTTGTGAATATAAAATATATTTCCAAGCAAACCCATCAATGCAGAAGGCAAATTGATTCCAGTGTGGAATCGCATAATGTTCTGTTTCTGTTCTGTTCTGTTCTTCTTTTTGCATCAAATCAAACTGTATTTATTTGTGTATATATGTTTTTTACAGATGCTTGATGCAAGAAAGCAGCTTTACAGATATTTAATAATTTAAACAAAGAAACAAATCAGAAAGACATGGAATGTGACAGTGGTAAGATAAAACTTTCTCAAAGCTAGAGGAAAAACCCTTAGGAGGAACCAAGACTCACATGGGATGGAATCCTCCTCTGGCCATTTACCAATTATATTCAGGTGTACTGTTAAAAGTGAAAAACTTGAAAAAGTTTGGTATCAGGAATTATATGCTTCTATGTCACAATAAGGAAACCTGCATAGAACCACTCTGTAAACCCCCACCAGAGCCCCACCCATTAGACTAGTTGTAGAAAGGCCATTTTGGTCATTTTGGTTGAGAACCTCATACGGTAGGTTTAGCCAGCAGACTTTGTCTGACGGAGGGATCTATATCTACTGTCTGTGGCAAGTCAGCAGATAAGGGAGATGGGAAGTAAGTACTTTCAAAGCATAAACTAGCTTGTTTGTGTTTTGCCATGTAGCACAAGCTAACACTAACATATGTTAAACACTCAGCATAAACATGGCTTATTTGCATAACAGTGACAATGCTCTTAAGTGGCTCATTTTTAAAAAGGGCAAGGAATTGGCAAGAATAGAAGTGGTGAGATCTTTTTATGTGAGAGTGACTTTGTGCAAAGAACTTCATGAACATGTTTTGTGAAGCCCATAGGCCTATTTTTGTGTACAAAGATGTATAATTTATCTCTTCCTTTAATTCACCTGACTCAGTGGTTAAATCACTGGATTATTGACCACAAGGTTGTGGGTTTTATGCCTGTTCTTGTTAAACCCTTGTTGGGCTCTTTTTACTGCTCCATATGAACTAATTGTACTCTGATGCCGTTTGTTTAAGCTGGGCCATGGCTCAGTGGTTTGAGTACCCACATGGTTGTGGGTTCAGTGCCCAGGCTTGCTATGCTGTCTGCTGTCACTGTTGGGCTCTTAAGCAAGACTTAAACCTTTCTGTTCCAGGGGTGCTGTAGCCTTGAAAGCTCTTACCATGCTTTTCTAAGCTAAACTGAATGTACTGGAGTTCTGGATTATTGACCACAGGGTTGTGGGTTTGATGCCTGTTCCTGCTAAACCACCACAGTTCCCTTGTTGGGCTCTCTTTGCTGCTCCAAGGGAACTAATTGTACTGTGATCCCGTTTGTTTAAGCTGGGTCATGGCTCAGTGGTTTGATTACCCACATGGTTGTGGGTTCAGTGCCCAGGTTTGCTTTGCTGTCTCCTGTCACTGTTGGGCTCTTAAGCAAGACTTAAACCTTTCTGCTCCAAGGGTGTTGTAGCCTTGAAATATCTTACCATGCTTTTCTAAGCTATACTGGTTGTATTGCAGTACTGGATTATTGCCCACAAGGTTGTGGGTGTGATAGCCATGCCCCTAAAACTACCATTATTGAGCATTTGAGGAAGGACCTTTCTCTAGCACCTTCATAAGTATAATGACTATAAAGCAAACGTATCTCTGTTGAAATAAAGGCTTACCAAGCCTGCTACTGGAAGAAGATCTACAGTACCATTCAGCAGACTTCATCTGCAGGACAGTAGCTTTCAAGAAGCAAGGCTGGAGACCCCTGTTTTAGATAATGTCATCAGGGAACATGAAGATCTTTCAGGGTTAAGGTTTCCGGGTATAATAATTGTTGTAGTTGTCCTCTGTGTGTTGTTGAAGCCTAAACTGTACAGAAGAACCCAGCTGGGAGCATTTCAAGGTGAAAGGCTGATTAGAGGTGGATGTCGTTTAACCTTTTGCTGCTTTTTTTTTTTTGCTCAGGTTCCTCATCTGGACAGAATGGGGTCAAACCCCGAGAATCAGCAGGGCCCGACTGGACGGCTCAGAGCAAATGGTGCTTGCTAACTCTGGAATATCCTGGCCCAGCGGAATCTCCATAGACTACCAGGTACGAGCTCCTAAGTTTCTCTGGAATAACCAATAATCAATTAACCTGATCTATGTATTTTTGGACTATATTAGGAAACCAATTGTCTAACAAGGAGAACAGGGAATCTGCACCCAGATAGGGACTTGAACCCAAGATTCCAACACTGAGAGGCGAACATGCTAGTCATCAAGCTGCTCTTTTTTTGCAACTAGTAGGCCCAATTCAATTTCACCCCTTGGACCTACCACTTACTCCTATTCCTTGTTTTCTAGTGTAAATCCTCCCCCTAAGAATTGGCGCAACCCTTCAAGCACCCGATACGTCATCAGGATCTCAAAGCTTAAATGCTTCTGCCTCTGCCAGCTGTTGCCACATTTAAGGTGGAACAGAAAAGTTAACTAGCCAGCTACTGAGACAAACTACTATCAATCTTTTTTATGCTTGTCATGAAGACTTTGGCCAAAAAACACTGAAACTACATATTACACTATGATAATATTGTGCTAATCTTCACTTTTAACAAGAAAAATATTTACATTTGTGGGTTTCTTTGGTCGCTTATTTTGCCATCTTACCAGTGATTCTCAAACCCCTCGGTTTGAAGTGTGCCTCTGAAAAATATCTATTTGAAGGGCTAACAAACCCTATTCCTTCCCTTACAAGAATTGGGACACACCTAAGCCCTCGCGGTGTACACGCAAAACAGCGGGGTAGGGGTAAAGGGTAGAGCCAAGGGGTAAAATTGGATTGAACCGTAGTGTTAGTTGATCATCTTAGCCATGCTGGTATTGTAAGTTAATTAGCTTGGGCATGTTGGAAAAACAGCTAGCTAGATAATACCAGTCATGCTGGTCATGCTGATCAAGACTCAGTGAACCATGTTAACCATCAAACATTCATAACCATTTAGCACTGGCCTAGACAATAAGCTAAAATGATCTGAAGTTAGCATTTAGAGCTGGTGCAGCCGGACTGATCTCCGGTCAGTTTCCGGGCTTTAGCGGTCTGTAATGCTCTATATTGTTAACACACTGCTCTGATAAAGGTAACGGCACCCCCTCCTGAAGTTTGCTTTCAAATTGCATTTCAGGAAAACAAATTATACTGGTGCGACGCTCGCATGGACAAGATCGAGCGGATCAGCCTGGAGAGCGGCGCGGAGCGGGAGATTGTGCTGTCAGCCGGCGGAGCCGATATGTTTTCCGTGGCCGTCTTCGGCTCTTACCTCTACTGGTCTGACAGGTAATTTATTTTTTCCATAAATGTTACAGTCTCTTCAAACGGCTGCCGAGGAAAAGTGCTGCCCTCTCTCTGCATCAGGGATTATCCAGCTTTCACACAAGGTCACTTTACCAACACTCCAGCAGCACTCATCTGTGTGTGGATCTCTTATAGCTCAATGTCATCACATGGGTGGCTGATTTCACCTTATGCCGTGCCATATGTCTGCGCTGCTTTAACCCCTTCAGATCGGCCGTCAGAATATGCTTTTAAAAGATCTCCTGGAGCTCTGAGGTCTTTGACTGGAGGCTGTCTGGCCAACTAGCCAGTCATTGTGGACCATGGTTGTGGATTAATATGTTGTATGCTATTGTATATTGCAATAGTAATGCACGGATATGTCCTATATCCTATATTCTAGCTATAGGAATGTTTATACAGATATAAATGGACTAACATACCATATTCCATTGTCTGGAAATGTTTATGTAGGGTGTTTATGGGCTAATTTCCCCTGTTTTAGTTAGATGGAGCATTTGTTGGGGTCATTATGGACTAATATCTACTATTGTAATGTACAGAAGTGTTTATTCAGGTGCTTAATGATAAGAATCTCCTATTCTAGTGTATAAAAGTGCTTATTAGGTTGGTTCTTAATTAGTATGTTATGTTCTAGAGTATTGGCCTGTTTATCAAGGTGTTTATAGAGTAAAATATACGTTTTTATTCTATACAAGTGTTAATTGATGGTGTTTATTAACTAGCATATGTTATTGTCATGTAAAGGAGTGTTTATTGAGGTGTTTATAGACTAGTATTCTCCTCTTTTAGGAGTGTTTCTTGCTGGTGTTCATGGACAAATATATCATATATATATAGACAAACATAGACAAATATATCATCTAGAGTTTAGGATTGTTTATTGGTGGTGTTTTTGGACTAGTATCTGTTATTCTAGTGTAAATGAGTGTTTATTAAGGACATATATGAGTAAAACCTCCTATTCTAGTGTAAATGGGTGTGTATTGATAATGTTTATGATCTAATATCTCCTGTTTTAGTGTGTATGAGTGTTTATTAAGAGCATATAGACTAATCTCCTATTCCGGTGTACATGAGTCTTTACTTAGGTGTTTATGGACTAGTATCTTCCTCTCTAGAGTTTAGGAGTGTTTATTTGTGACATTTATGGACTAATATCTCCTATTCTAGTGTATAGGAGTGTTTATTGATGGTGTTTATGTACTAATACCTCCTATTCTAGTGTATAGGAGTGTTTATTGATGGTGTTTATGGACCAATATATTCTATTCTAGTGTAGAGACGTGTTTATTGATGGTGTTTATGAACTAATATCTCCTATTCTAGTGTATAGGAATGTTTATTGAGGTGTTTATGGACTAATATCTCCTATTCTAGTGTATGGAAGTGTTTATTAATGGTGTCTAGAACTTAGTACTTTAAAGGAGGGGTGTTTGTGGACTTATATATCCTATTCTAGTGTATAAGAGTGTTTATTGAGGGTGTTTACAGACTGATATCTCCTATTCTAGTGTACAGGAGTGTTTTTTGGTGGCGTCTGTGGACCACTAGCTCATATTCTAGTGTATAGGAGTCTTTTTTTTTTAGGGTGTTTATGGACTAATGTCTCTTATCCGCATGTACAGGAATGTGAGCTGAGCTATTGGTAGTATGCCCCAGGTGTGAGATAACCTGGAACCTGGAGTGGTTGTCCCTGTTTATATTAGACAATTGAATTTTAATGCTTCTTTTGATATCATTAAAGCTAACTTCACCTATATCTTTCCAGGTTTAGCGCTTTCTCTGTTTTATATGTGTGTTGAAGTCTTCAAAAGGTAGCCCTAGCGTTTAATTGGTTAAGAGCTGAGGCTAAATATTCTCTTGGGAGTCTCCTCTGGATCTAAGAGAGGGCTCTTTCTCTCTCTCTCTCTCTCTCTCTCTCTCTCTCTCTCTTTATTCCCCCTATATACTGTATCTACATGTCCCAGTTACACCCATGTGCAATATGCACTGTGCTAGTCTTACATGTTCTATAACAACCAGCACTCAAAGGGTTTGTTACAATAGATTCTTGTACTGTTATAGAAGATTGTATATCATTATGGTATACAGGGATTGGACAATAAAACTGAAACACCTGTCATTTTAGTGTGGGAGGTTTCATGGCTAAATTGGAGCAGCCTGGTGGCCAATCTTCATTACACCAGTAAGAGCAGAGTGTGGAAGTTCAATTAGCAGGGTAAGAGCACAGTTTTGCTCAAAATATTGCAATGCACACAACATTATGGGTGACATACCAGAGTTCAAAAGAGGACAAATTGTTGGTGCACGTCTTGCTGACGCATCTGTGACCAAGACAGCACGTCTTTGTGATGTATCAAGAGCCACGGTATCCAGGGTAATGTCAGCATACCACCAAGAAGAACCAACCACATCCAACAGGATTAACTGTGGACGCTGTAAGAGAAAGCTGTCTGAAAGGGATGTTCGGGTGCTAACCCAGATTGTATTAAAAAAAACATAAAACCACAGCTGAACAAATCACGACAGAATTCAATGTGCACCTCAACTCTCCTGTTTCCACCAGAACTGTCCGTCGGGACAATAAATTATTGTGGTCTAAAAACAGGTGTTTCAGTTTCATTGTCCAACCCCCGTATTTATATGCAGCTTGTTCTGGTAAGATAGGTATAGGTAAATTTATAGTAAATTTAATAGCAGCAGTTTTTTTTTTTCTGTTGAGTGTGTTGTAGAAACACTTATCTACTTGTGTGGTTCATCACTGGCCACTTTTTATTAGAAACATTTATGTTAGAGTGTAATCAGGTTATTAATAAAACTGTGTGTTGTGTTCTGCAGGAACTACGCTAACGGCTCCATTCGCCGCAGCTCCAAGAACGACGCCTCGAACGCCGTCGCGGTCAGGAGCGGCCTGGGACTGAACCTGCGAGACGTTAAAGTGTTTAACCGAGACCGGGAGAAAGGTTGAGGTTTCACCTAATGCCTTCATTTCCTTTATTTCTGCCTCCGAGCCATTTCCTCCCACTGATAGATGACCCCCATACAGGAGTCCACGCCAACACTCATTTATCAAACGCCATCAAACTATACGAAACCGGCGATAAAAATATGATACGTCACGCTCCGGCGAGATTTATCAAGCGCTGTGCAAATTGTCGAGTGGCTGGGGAACGCGCCGTGATTAATGATCACCCTCACACACAATTCTTACAGTTTAAGGTATATAATAAAAAATAAAAAAAACGCTTCTCTTGTGATTTGTGGCCTGTACTTAATCTTCTCATTCAGGCTCCCTGCATTTAAACACGACACCAGGAAAACAACAACAACACACTCAACAGAAAAACTGCTGCTGTGAAATTACACACTGACACTACCTCACTGTGATGATGATTAACTAAAAAATACACATTAAAACTGACACACAGTCCTGCTAAACCAAACCTACTCTCACAGAGCTTTATCACTGGCCACTATATTAGAAACACCTATAGCTATCTACTCTTACAGTGCTTTATCACTGGCCACTTTATTAGAAACACCTATAGCGATCTACTCTTCCAGAGCTTCATCACTGGCCACTTTATTAGAAACACCTATAGCTATCTACTCGTCCAGAGCTTCATCTCTGGCCACTTTATTAGAAACACCTATAGCGATCTACTCTTCCAGAGCTTCATCACTGGCCACTTTATTAGAAACACCTATAGCTATCTACTCTTCCAGAGCTTCATCTCTGGCCACTTTATTAGAAACACCTATAGCGATCTACTCTTCCAGAGCTTCATCACTGGCCACTTTATTAGAAACACCTATAGCTATCTACTCGTCCAGAGCTTCATCACTGGCCACTTTATTAGAAACACCTATAGCGATCTACTCTTCCAGAGCTTCATCACTGGCCACTTTATTAGAAACACCTATACCTACTTACTCTTGTGTTTCATTACTGGCCACTTTATTAGAAACACCTATACCTACCTACTGTTGCGCTTCATTACTGGCCACTTTATTAGAAACACCTATACCTACCTACTATTGTGCTTTCTTTTCTGGCCACTTTATTAGAAACACCTACACTACCTACCTATCTTGTGCTTCATCACTGGCCAATTTATTAGAAACCCCTCTACCTACCTACTCTTGTGCTATATCACTGGCCACTTTATAAGAAACACCTACACCTACCTACTCTTGTGCTTCATCACTGGCCACTTTATTAGAAACACCTATAGCTACCTACTCTCTCTCTCTCTCTCTCTCTCTCAGGCACTAATCTGTGTGGGCGGGGTAATGGAGGATGTGAGCAGTTGTGTTTTTATATGGGAGAAAACAGGAAGTCCTGCTCGTGTTCCCACGGTTACCTGGCTCAGGATGGCCTCCGCTGCCGCCCGTATGAAGGCTACCTGCTCTACTCAGAGCGGACCACCCTGAGGACCGCCCACCTGTCAGACCAAACAACCCGGAATTATCCTATCAGGCCCTATGAGAACCCCGCCTACTTTAAAAACATCATCGCTCTAGCCTTCGACTACCGGCAGAAAACTGACGGCTCCAACCGCATCTTCTACAGCGACGTTCACTACGCCAGCATCCAGATGATTAATGACGACTGGACCGGACACCAGGTCCTGGCTAAAGGTAATCTGCTATGATCCAATACGTAATACTGATGTAAACATGTTTGAATGATGGACTCCAATATTTACTCTGTAAGAAAATGAACACAAGGTGTGTCCTGCTTGTGTAGTAATTGCTTATAATCGCTAGAATAGTTTTTTTGAGGATGAAGTATTTAGTGTAGAATAAAGTATAAAAGTTGAGTATACTAAAATATATATAGTACATACTCAGAACCAGACCATTTTTCCTTGTGATTAGAATGGACATTATTTTCCCACAATGCAGAAGTGAAAGGGCGGAGCTAATATTGTCTGAAACAGTACTAACCCTTTAAACCTCAGGCTGTTTTGGTGTGTTTTTTCTTCGTTTTGTCAGTTCCTCTTTCAGGTCTTATAACACAGTAATTATATCAGACAGATACATGCCCTGATCTCGTTTACTCCAGAAGCCATTCGGCTGCTCAAAAATGTAATCATTTAAAATGTAAAAGGAAGCAGAATTGTTATATTTTCCTGGAACTGATCATGTTTTGGTCAAAATTTTACCAAGCGCCTGTTTTTTTTTACTTATTTTTGAATGTATAGACTTGAAATATATTCACACCTAAGATATCTTTGTAACAATTGTTAGACTAGAGTGTTTATGAGTTTAAATCATAAGAATATTGATGATAGTTCATTACATGAATTATTACTTTGACAAAATACATGGAGAAACAGCATCAGGCGGATTTATTTTTCTTGATAATCACACCTCTAGGATACATGTAGATTACTAAAAACCTGACACTCAGAGCAGCCGATGCCTTTCAGTATTTTAATCAGGACACACAAAGAAAACTATATACAAAAATATAAACTTTTTAGTCTAAATAAATAAAAAATGTTTCTTTATGTGCAAAATAACTACTTAGTAAAAATGTGCGAGTAAAATAAAAACGATATAAAGTAGTGCGCACACCATACCTCGCTTTAGTTTGAGTAGGTAGTTTCACAGGTAGTTTTTCTGTGGACACTTTTGAGTAATTATTTACTGATATTATTTGGTTTGAAACATCATATAAATATGTTTGAAGCACTAAAGGTAAATAATATTGGTTGGGGAAGGAGATCTCACTTTTTTAGGTGTTTTTCACAATGGGTTTTTTGTAGATGCTTTACCGCACTGGGATGTCTAGAATCTCTATTTTTAGAAAGAGTAAGTTCCGACCTTTCTAACCATATATAGATTATGTTTATGTGTGAAAGGATTCCTGAGTATTTAAGCTGAGAACACAAGGTGCGATTTTGGACAGAAAATCCGTTCGTAGGGTTCTAAGGGTTAAAATTGTAAATAAAGAAAATAGCGAACAACAATGCAATAACAGCTGGAGACCTTGCAGTAACACATGTTAACATTGCACCACTTTACTTTTTCATATAACCTATTATCAGCAAACGTACAGACTTGAATTCAGTTTCCTAATGCAAAGACACAAACAAACCGTGTCCGAAATAAAACTCACTAAAACAGACAGACCATGCCAAATTAAGTCACATATACAAATGAACAAATACACTTTATTCAAATAAAAGTGACTAATACAAACAGAAACAAAAGAAGTAAGTCACAAAGTAAGTTGCAGATGTAGGGACTTGTGCTAATGCTGCTTCAGCAGTGCTAGCCAGGGTTAGCAGCAGACTGCAGGCTGACGATACTCACCACTGAACGGCAAAAGAGATTGTGCTTAGCGTGGTTAGCGGCTAATGCTAATACTGCTAGAGTCTCGGTACTGGACAACTAAACTGAAACTCCTGTATAATGCTGCACTTCAGCGGAGTGACTTTACTGCTTATTACAACCTGACTGGTACAGTTCATAAGTCATACATAAGGCACATGATTACATGGCGCACTGCCAATTCTTTTTTTTTTTTTTTAAAGGCCTTGTATTGCTAAAAATACGGTAAACAAACAAATAAGTAAGTAATAAAAAGACAGTGTCTTCTTGAGGTAGAGTCACCCGGAATAGTTTTCTCAGCATCTTGAAGGAAGGAGTTTCTGGAGGTGCTGAACAATAGTTCCTGCTTTTCCTTCACACTGTAAAGCTCCAGCTCATCCCAGCTCATTTTATTTTTCTGTTTACTATTTAATTCCATATGTGTCACTTACCTGCTTTCATATCTTTAAAAATAATCTGCAAGAAAATAAATTAAATGAATAAAAACCTTAAATAAGAAGCTGTGTTCAAACTTTTGATTGGTACTGTATAATACAGTCATTTCAAAGTGAAAACTAAAATGACTGTCTCGTGCTTTTCTTTTTTTATTCTTTTGCTCCTATTTGCACATCCTAGATTTTAAATTTTGAAACTTAAAAGATACCAGAGCTTTACTTATCGTATATATTAGCAAGAAAGCTAATTAAAGCAGATCTTTTTTGTCTCTATTGCCTTTATTGTTTGTCAGCAATTCATTAATCGACCTCAGTCTAAATTCATGAGCTGATAGCTACAAATTATTATTTTGTAATATTTTATAATTGAGTGATTCATAAAAATAAATAAATAAATAAAAAATGGACATATTATCCTGTAGACTATTATAAATATATGTACTGTATATACAGCTATGAAAAAAAAGAGGCCAATTCAGTTTCTAAATCAGTTTCTCTGATAGATTTTGCTATTTATAGGTTTATGTTTGAGTAAAATGAACATTGTTTTTTTATTTTATAAACTACGGACAACATTTCTCACAAATTCCAAATAAAAATATTATAATTTAGAGGACCTCAAATAATGCAAAGAAAATAAGTTCATATTCATAAAGTTTTTAGAAAAAGAGTTCAGCAATCAATATTTGGTGGAATAACCCTGGTTTTTAATCACAGTTTTTATGCATATTGACATGTTCTCCTCCACCAGTCTTACACACTGCTTTTGGATAACTTTATGTCAGCTTGGTTTGGTGATTTGTGATCATCCATCTTCCTCTTGATTATATTCCAGAGGTTTTCAATTTGGTGAAATAAAAGAAACTCATCATTTAAATCACATAAAGTGGTCTCTTATTTTTTTCCAGTAAACATAATTTTAGAGCATTTAGAGCTATTAATAATTTCATCTTCAACTTTGTAATTTGTACATTTTGCCTGGTTGCATAAATAAATCATTCAGTGTGGAATTGTTTTTGTATCATTCAGTGATGTGTTTTAAACTGAGGTTGAGGTTTGTGAGGGGGACCTGCAGCTGGACTGGATGTGAAGGTTGTGTGTGTGGGAGAATGAGTGCAGTGATTTCTCCTCGCCGCTCCTTGCCGGAGTGATCAGGTGATTCGTCTGGGTGTGGTGATGTATCACGCCATAACCCTGTCAGGATTACAGCGCTGCGCTCTTAATCAATAGGCGATTAACCCGGGAAGCGGCGGGCTGCCAGCTGCGGCGAGACCCTGATGGATGGGCTGAGGGACGCCAGAGTATCAGTCAAATGAAAGCCTTACACACACACACACACACACACACACACACACACACAAAGCCCTGAGGTTCACTCAGTCAGCCGACTTATTTACACACTTTATGAGTGTGTGTTGATGTTAGAGTGAGTTGATGAAAAGCTGCTCTTTATTTTGAGGTGTTTTGTCTTCATCATTAAAAACGAGGTTTGAAACCAGTGGCCTCTGAGTGACCCAGCAGACTGAGGCCATCAGCAGCCGGAGTCTGAGAGAGCACAGTAAATCAGTGAGTTAAAACTGCTGTAGACTGAATGAATGGGTGAGTCTAAACTGCTGTAGGCTGAATGAATGGGTGAGTCTAAACTGCTGTAGACTGAAAGAATGTGTGAGTCTAAACTGTTGTAGTCTTAATGAATGGGTGAGTCTAAACTGCTGTAGGCTGAATGAATGGGTGAGTCTAAACTGCTGTAGGCTGAATGAATGGGTGAATCTAAACTGCTGTAGGCTGAATGAATGGGTGAGTCTAAACTGCTGTAGATTGAATGAATGGGTGAGTCTAAACTGCTGTAGACTGAATGAAGGGGTGAGTCTAATCTGGTGTAGACTGAATGAATGGGGGAGTCTAAACTGTTGTAGACTGAATGAATGGGTGAGTCTAAACTGCTGTAGGCTGAATGAATGGGTGGATGGGTGGAACTAGAATAGAGTTAAAGGAGAAGTACGCTTTGTGAGTTTTGCTAATTTGTTTTTTTGCTGTTGTTTCCACATCCAGTGGTCAGTCAGTCAGTCAGTCTGTGAATGCCCCCACACTGATGCTCAGTAATAGGTCCGTCAGGTTGTGCTGTGTGCGAGGGCGAGAGCAGGCAGGAAGCTTTTGTTCCGTACCTGCTCGACGATTCTCCCCAATTTCTGAGGTTAGTTTTGACAAGTTTTCTCTGTTCAGTCAGGCAGAACTCGGTCGAGCCTTAATCTCCCTCTCACTTCTGCTTCCTGCTGCTGTCAGGACTGACACCCTGAAACGAAAACCGCTGTCCAGCTCCTCCTGCAAGACGAGCCGAGCCAAGCTCCCTCTCTCTATTCCCACTAAAGGGCTTTGAATCCCACTTAGAACGTCTGAGTGAAACAAAAACATGCCATAATTCATTTTCTTCTTGACTATTTTCTGACTTCTCTTTCTCTCTTACAATTCCAATTGTGGGCCCTATGTTACATCCTGCGCAAGGCACACTGCAATGCTCATTGCTATCTTAAACCTCGTCAACAGTCACATTTCACATCTTGATTTTGTGCATGTGGTGGTCTGGAAGTGAAGTGTGTTCAGGGAAATCTGTGGTGTGTTGCTTTCTTGGCGGCGGAAAACACAGGTGCGCCGCTGACTGATTAAAACCCTGACAATTGTCGACCGTCAGATGTTTATTGCTGTCTTGGCAACGCAGGTGCGCCATGCACCACACCTGGTTTCAGTGGTTATTTTATTTTCTCCACAAAACATGTTAGTCTTACTCATTCATCTGTGCTCCAGGACCAGAGTTTCAGCTAGTGGTTGAACAAGGAACTGCAGCTTCTTAAGACTGAACAGCTCAATAGTGAGCCCTAACCTTAACTCCTAAATTTGATGTAATAGTCTCTTGGGATTGGTTAAATTAGAAAAATATCAGCCAATACCAAGCCAGACCTTTCATCTCAAGGCACTATTTCATCTCATCCTAAATTCCCCAACTCATCCCAAAAGTATTGGCTGGAGGAGCATCATTCTAGCCAATACAGTTTCATGCTTCTCTGCTCCAGAGTGTCTTATTTTATTGGCACTACATCTCCTGAAGTCTGAATCCCGGGGTTGATCTTCACTGCGGTATCTGTCTATACATGTGGATTGAGCTTTGATTCAGAGCTGAATGTTTGAGTTATTGACGATGTGTCAAGTGCTGTTGTTCTGTTGTGTTCTGATCCGCCTCTGCAGCCGAGAAGAGCAGATACAACGTCAGCACTACAATCAACAGACGAAAGTCAACAAGAAAATAGAGATGAACATGATGTTCCAGCTGGAGCTTCAGTCTCTGAGGTGTAAATCTCTAAACTCGCTAGCCTAAAAGCTAATGTTCAGTCTAATTAGCTTTTTTTTAGAAACACACTTGTTTTGGTATTTTTAAATGGTTATTTATAAAATGTATGATCTAGAGTCAACAATCTGTACTGTGACTCAGATTTGACTTCTAAAATTCCTACAAACTTGTGGTCATTACAAATTCTGAATATAATTATTAATTGAGATTTAATTTCTATAATGTCTTGGTCTTGAAAAGTCTTGACTTTACTGCCAAGTTTTGGTCTGGACTGAGTCTTGGTCTTGACTCAGATTAGACTTTAACACAATTTTGCATTTGATAAATTCTTAGTATTAATTAAGACTCAACTTCTACAAAGTCTAAGGTCTTAGTCTAAAGTATTAGTCTCGGTCTTGGTCATGAAAAGCTCTTGAATTTAGTTGTGATTTGAGTTTACTGCAAAATGTTGGTTTTATCAAAATCTCGGGCTTCACTCGAATCCGACAAAGTCTTTGTTTAGACATAAATAATACAAAGACTCAATGTTGCTATTTGTTTTTTTTTTTGTGCGCTTCGAGCCGTGAAAGGTATTTTTTTGCGCCTGGTCTAAATTAAGACTTTCTACTGCATCTTGCTCTTGACAAAGTGTTAGCTTTGAGAATTAACAACTACAATGTCTTGCTATTGATTCAGTCTTGTCTTTTACAAAGTTATTAATACATTTTTAGTCTTAACCAATATATTCCTAGGGCTCTATTTTAGTGATCTATAGCGTACTAAACAGAGAAAACTGCCCTGCATGTTCACACTGTGAAGCAGCTCATATAAAGGAAGAGTAATGTCATTTGATTTATTATTCTGTTTATTATTTATGTAAAATATGGGTTTGCAACACTAACTAACATTAGTTTCAGTTACCAATGTGGTATTTTAGAGTGCAGGGCAAGACTTTATTAATTAATTAACTTAACTAATTAATGAATAATATGTTTTTTATTTTATATGTGACCTGGCTATGAGATAACATGGTGATAACATATAGCTTCATTGATCTGTGTATTTCACATTTTTGAAGTCTTGAATAATTGACGGGCAGTGCAAGACATGAGAGTGCGGTGACAATGTGTTTGATGCTTTTCAAATATAAAAAAATGTAAAAGCAAATTTCAGATCTATATTATATAGATCTATATATACTATACTATACTATATTAAGCTACAGTTACTAAGTCTATGTACTGAACATAAATATAAATCTTTATGTCACAATAAATATAACTAATCACTTATAGTTATTGTGCAGATTTTTAAGTATATTTTATTTTTATAGTTGATTGCTGAAGGCTCTGGGTGAGGTGTTTTTTGCTGTGGTAAAGAAGTGACGGTGTTTAGTATTGGGCTTGGGGTGCGCAATGTGATCCGGACATGTTTGAGCAACTGACTGTTGACTGTAGTCCTGGTTTAACTCGGTCAGAGGTGTACCTGTGTTTCCCACTGCCAAGATAGCAACACGCCAAAAATGTACCTGAACACACGTCACGTTCAGACCACCACGCTCATCAGCATTAATATATTCCAAAAGTCCAATGCTATTTTAAGGACGCGTGCACAAGGCGTAAAAATAGACTGTTGACGGGGTGTAACATAGCAACGCACATCGCCACGTGCCTTGTGAAGGGTGTATAATAGGGCCCCTAGTCTTGACATGGCATTAAAGTAAAGTTTTGGACTCAGTTCTTCTTCTGGGTGAGAGTGATGTGCCTGTGGGGGGCTGCAGTAGTGAATCTGTTTATTTGATTGTATTTGATTGTGCTGTATTTGATCAGGTCATCTGTAGGGTGTTAAATGGCTGAGCTGGTTTAATGATGTAATGAGGGGGGGGGGGGGGGGGGGTATAGCTTCCAGTGCTGGAAATAACTGCACTGCTTCTGCTTCTGAAAGCAGTTCCATCATCAGACCTTTTCTCTCGCTGGCTGGGTGTGTGTGTGTGTGTGTGTGTGTGTGTGTTGGTGTTGGTGGTGGGCCGGGGGGGGGGGGGGGGTTAGGTCTGGTGCGTGCAGCATCACGTTGTTCATTTCAGCTCACAGCTGGATGCCATGCCTCCTGCCCGGCCTCGTTACGCTCAATCCCATCATCCCTCACCACCCCTCTGTTCCCCTCTCCACCAGTTTCATCAGCTCTCACACCAGGAGCTGCAGCTGGATCTCCAAATACACACACACGCACACACACACACACACACACACACACTCACACAGAACACATGTTTACTATACGCTGTCATGCGGCTTCAGTCTTCAGCTGCTTGGGTTTTATATTATATTCCAGAGTGACATCACACTGCCTCAAATATAACCCAGCCTCAAACTTCAGCCACTGAAGGAGTTTCTGCTGAACTTTCACTTTAATGATGTTTTTCTGGGATGTGGATTGAGCTGGATGGTAATCCGATCAGATAATCAGGTGGATGATGAGCTCGGCCTCACTGCCTCAGACTACAGCTCTGAAAAAGTTTCAGTTTCTGATTGAGTTTCTCTGATTTTGCTATTTATAGGTATATGTTTGAGTAAAATGAACATTATTGTTTTATTTTATAAACTACAGACAACATTTTCCCAAATTCCTTATCTGCAGAAAATGAGAAATGGCTGACATAACAAAAATAAATAAATAAATAAATGCAGAGCTTTCAGATTTCAAATAATGCAAAGACCACAAGTTCATATTCATAAGGTTTTAAGAGTTCAGAAATCAATATTTGGTGGAATAACCCTGCTTTTTAATCACAGTTTTCATGCATCTTGGCATTATGTTCTCCTCCACCAGTCTTACACACTGCTTTTGCATAACTTTATGCCTTTACTCCTGGTGCAAAAATTCAAGCAGTTCAGTTTGGTTTGATGGCTTGTGGTCATCCATCTTCCTCTTGATTGTATTCCAGCGGTTTCCAACTTGGTAGTGGTCTCTTATTTTTTTTTCCACAGCTGTGTATCTGTCTTAGGCAATGAGGCAGGTCTGTCATCAGAGGGGTGGAGTTTCATCAAATAAATTCAGCAAAGGTTTCGATCATTATGACCTTTATGATCAACACTTCACTAGATATCCATAGTCCTACAGTACCAGTTGAATGAGCAATTTAATATTAATAAATTAATGTGAATGATAGAAATACTTTGTGTCCAAACCAATTAATTATATTTAAAGACACCTTTTTTGTTTGGGTTTATGAATGCGTATCTATACAATACAATATATATTTAATGACTACAAATGTATCACATATTAATTTGTTGATTTAAAAAATGTATAAGTAATAACTAATAGTACTACTAATACCACTAATTATAATGTTAATGTGTGCAGGTGTCGGCTCTGTGGAGGGTTTGGCGTACCACCGCGGCTGGGATGCGCTCTACTGGACGAGCTCCACCACGGCCTCCATCATCCGGCACAGCGTGGACCAGAGCCGACCGGGAGCGTTCCACCAGGACACGGTTCTCCGCATGGCAGAGGATGACCACCCACATGTCCTGGCCCTGGACGAGTGCCAAAAGTGAGGATCTAATGCTTTACTGATTCACTGTCACTGAAGAGATTATACAGTAACCACTATGAACCACTAGAGATTGTGACGTCTGAAGGAGAAGCTGTATGTTAGTGTATGAGTTAGGGTGTGTGAGTTATGGTGTGTGAGTTATGGCATGTGGATTATGGCATATGGGTTATGGAGTGTAAATTATGGCGTGTGCATTATGGCGTACTTTGTTATGGCGTATGGGTCATAGCCTATGGGTTTCAGTTATGGTGTATGGGTTTGAGTTATGGCACATGAGTTATGGTGTATGGGTCATGGCGTACGGGTCATGGCGTATGGGTTTGAGTTATGGCACATGAGGTATGGTGTATGGGTCATGGCGTACGGGTCATGGCGTATGGGTTTGAGTTATGGCACATGAGTTATGGCGTACGGGTCATGGTGTATGGGTTTGAGTTATGGCACGAGTCATGATGTACAGGTCATGGTGTATGGGTTTGAGTTATGGCCGAGTTATGGTGTACGTGTTATGGTGTATTGGTTTGAGTTATGGCACAAGTTATAGTGTATGGGTTATGGTGTACGGGTCATGGCGTATGGGTCATGGTGTATGGGTCATGGTTTATGAGTTAGAGTTATGGATTTGAGTTAAGGCAGCAGTTTTGGTGTACTGGTCATGGCGTACGGGTCATGGTGTACTGGTCATGGCGTACGGGTCATGGTGTACTGGTCATGGCGTACGGGTCATGGTGTATGGGTTATGGCGTATGGGTTATGGTGTATGGGTCATGGTGTATGGGTTAGAGTTATGGGTTTGAGTTATGGCAGGAGTTTTGGTGTACTGGTCATGGCGTACGGGTCATGGTGAACGGGTTATGCCGTACAGGTTATGGTGTATGGGTCATGGCGTACGGGTCTAATGTACAGGTTATGGTGTACAAGTCATGGCGTACGGGTTTTGGTGTACAGGCTATGGTGTATGGGTTATGGTTTAAAGGTTTTGGTGTACAGGCTATGGTGTATGGGTAATGGTTTATGGGTTTTGTTTTGTCATCCTCTAGATGGCTGCACTTTAGCATGCCGAATGGACTTGAGCTTAACTTTCCATTTTTTTCTCACCACCCAGACCTCATTATAGTTTCCGAGCTCCATCTTTCACTCGAACTCTTTTAGGCTGAAGAACATAAATCTGCTCCAAATTACCAGCGTCTGAATTTGTAGTTTTGAAATATGTCTCTCGCAGAGGTCAATTAAGAAAGAGATGCACTAATTACAGCACAGTAATTAGATTCCCCACCACATACGGAGCCTTCATTTCTCATCGGCCAATCCGACGCTTCATAAGAGCTCGGAAATCAAAACGCTGTGACCTGCGAGAATGAGGAGTCGCGCTGGAGGCAGAATTAACCCCAACCTCTTTAGATGCACCACCCGTCTGACTCCCTGTGAGCATCACACACTTAATTAAAACGTCTTCATTTGATTTCTTTGGATTTCTCCTGAAGCTTCATTTCCGATGCTCTTCGGCAGGCGGCAGCGGGAGCTCTGATTTGTGTTTGATAATGTAATCTGTAGTTCGAGCAGGAGGTGAGCAATATCACAATATTTTATCATATGGAGAGACATTTTCTTACTGTATGGGTAGTATGCTCTTGTAAACATGAAAATATCATCTGTGCAAAAAGTACATCAACCTATTTGTACATTTCACTATAAAGAGTGTATTCAGCGCTGTAGAGTGATGTGCAGCAAAAACTATAAATAAAATACTAATAAAAAAATTATTAAAAAATAGCGTGTTAAATCAACGTGTTAAGCATAAGAGTATTTTGAAGAATCTGCTACAGCTAATGCACGTTGACTACATGTTGAAACATTATGATAAACAAAAATAAAATGAACATTGTTGTTTTATTCTAAATAAAATATTGTTATTTAGAGCATTTATTTGCAGAAAATGAGAAATGGCTAAAATAACAAAGAAGATGCAAAGCTTTCAGACCTCAAATAATGCAAAGAAAACAAGTTCATATTCATCAAGTTTTAGATTTCAGAAATCAATATTTGGTGGAATAACCCTAACCCTTATCACAGTTTTCAGTTTTCTCCTCCACCAGTCTTACACACTGTTTTTGGATAAGTTTATGCCTTCACTCCTGGTGCAAACATTCAAGCAGTTCAGCTTGGTTCCTCTTGATTATAATTCCAGAGGTTTTCAATTTGGTAAAATCTAAGAAACTCATAATTTTAAGTGCTTTTATTTTTTCCCAGAGCTGTATATAGTATATATGATTTAATATATATATATATATTTTTTACCACAAGATATAATTTTAGTCATTGCAATGTGTCCATACACAATAAACACATAGCAGGGTGTGTAATACTATATGCAATTTCAAACTATTTTCATCATCATTTACCATTATACTACTACTTTGTTGCTACTCAATACAAAATTTATATTTATTTGTGTATTATTTCAAGCTCTGACAGTGAAGTGTGGAGCTACTTTGAGCTTGTTAATAGTGTACAAGTAGTGATTTCTGTGCACGGGTAACTTTATGCCCCCTTTAGTATCATTGTAAGCCTGTTGGGAGCATCAGCTAAAAGCGCTGTATTTCATAATGCTGGTGGAGAACAGAGGTGGGCTATTTGTTAAAGTTTGTACTCTTTATGATGTTTCACTACACCTCAAGTCCATTTCACACCAGATTTCTCCTTTAACTCATGTTTGGTAAACTACCTCAGAAAGTTTAAGTCATATTAAACAAATCCTGCTGAAATAAACCAGTAGCTAAGGGGAAATTTTGTCACCCACTGCCTGCGAATGATGAATTGCAGCGCTAATTAGCTTGAACCGTTCACACTGTAGCTGTGTTGTTAGCACAGTTGTTAGCACAGTTGGAGTTTAGCCCTGCTCAGAGCCCTGCTAGCCTCATCTTCTGTCCACAGTCAGCCCAGCAAACGTGGCGTTCGAGAGAGACGGAGTGAGGTGGGAAAGACAGGCCGTTCCCTGCTGACCGTTTTGCTGACAGCATTAATAAGGCTTGCGCGCTATTCTGTTAGCTAGCCTGTCAGTTCAGGGGGCTGCCAGAACGGTGACTAGCGCTCGCACTGTCTAGTCTCGCTGGTGTCTAACACTCGGAGGTGACGTTCACACACCGCCGCCAGCCTAACACACTTACGGACTTTCATTTTTGGATAAGACAAGTCAGGACGGTGCTAGCGCAGGCATGGCCAACAGAATCGAGGCTCAGTGTGTTATTAATGCGTTTATGTTTCTACAAAATTTTGGGCACATCCAGTAGAGTAGCATAATCGAGAAGCTATTTGAAATCCAGAAGTACTGAAAATCCACGTCTTTAAATAGAGGTGCTTAAACTCTATACAGTGTCTACATGAGTTTAGTTCTTCATTCATACAGCAGGCCAGGTGAAACACTCCTTATAACTTCAGTATGAGTGGGTGTGGCTAAACTGCTGAAGGCTGATTGGGTGGGACTTAACTGCTGTGGTCTAAAAAGGTTAGACTAAAGAGCTAGTAGTTTAAGTGAGTGGGTGGAGCTAAGCATCTGGAGACTGAAAGGGTGGGGCCAAACTGCTGTAGACTGAATGGGTGGTGCCTGGTGGCTGAATGGATGGAGCTTAACTGCTGTAGTGGATTGCTTTAAACAATTACTGTTGGCTGAACGGGTGGAGCTAAACTGTTTCTCATTAACAAAGCAGACCAGGCTAAAACACTCCTAATGAGTGGGTGTGGCTGAACTGCTGTAGTCTAAAATGGTGGGGCTAAAGAGCTAGAAGTTTATTGGGTATGTAATCTGAAACTGTGGGGATAACTGCGGTAGACTGAATAGGTGGGGCTAAGCATCTAAAGGCTGTAAGGGTGAGGCCAAACTGCTGTAGACTGAATGGGTTGGGCTAAAGACCTGGTGGCTGAATGGGTGGGGCTAAACCGCTGTAGGCCGAGTGAGTGGCTTTAAACAACTACTGTAGGCTGAATGGGTTAAGTGGGTGGGGCTAAACATCTAGAGACTAAATGGGTCAGGCAAAACTGTTGTAGTTTAAAATGGTGGAGCAAAAGAGGTAGAAGTTTAATGGGTGTGATCAGTAAGTTTGGGGCTGAACTGCTGTAGGCTAAGTGGGTGGGGCTAAACATCTAGAGACTGAATGGGTGGGGCTAAACTGCTGTAGGCTGAATGAATGGGACTAAACTGCTGTGGTCTAAAAGGGTGGGGCTAAAGAACTAGAAGTTGGGTGTGTAATCTAAAAGTGTGGGACTAAACTGGTGTAGGCTGAGTGAGTGGTTTTAAACAACTACTGTAGGCTGAATGGGTTAAGTGGGTGGAACTAAACATCTAGAGGCTAAATGGGTGGGGCTAAACTGCTGTAGTCTAAAATATTGGAGCTTAGGAGCTAAATGGGTGGGCCTAAACTGTTGTGGTCTGAAAGGGTGGGGCTAAAGAGCTGTTTAATGCATGTATAATCTGAAAGTGTGAAGCTTAACTGCTATAGCCTCAGGAGTCAATTGCTCCTAACAGCTCCAGATGAATGGGTGGGGCTAAACTTCTGTAGGCTAAATGGGTGGGGCTAAGCATCTAAAGGCTGAACGGGTGGGGCTAAACTACTGCAGACTATACTGGTAGGGTTTAAGACATGTAGGCTGAATGGGTGGGGCTTAACTGTTGTAAGTTGTAGTAATGGTGCTAAATAGCTAAAGGGTAAATGGATGGGGCTAAACTATTGTGGTTTAAAAGGGTGGTGCGAAAAAGCTCTAGACTGAACAGGTGGGGCTAAATACCTTGAGGCTGAATGGGTGGGGCTACATTGCTGTAGTCTGAATGGGTGGGGCAAAATAGCTTCAGTGTGAAATTAATGGCTAGGGCTAATCTACTGGATGAAGGGTTGGGGCTAAATTGTAAAATGAATGGTCAGGTTAAATGTTTATTGGGTGCATGGGTGGGGCTAACCTATTGTAGACCTAAAGAATGGGCCTAAACATCTAGAGACGAAATGGGCAGTGCTTAACTGTGAAATTAAGGATTGGGGTTGCAGCATTGGACGATGGGTAGTGCTAAACTGAAAAATGAGTAGCTAGAGCTAAATGTTTGAATGGATGAATGAGTGGTGGGTGGGGCTAAATTGCTAAAGCACTAATGAGCAGGACTTAACTGTGAAGTGAAGGGCTGGGGGCTAAACTATTAGATGGTGGGTGGGGTTAAACTGTTTGAGGGTCAATGGCTAGGACAAAACCAGTATGGACTGAACTGTTTCTAAAAACATATATAACATAATGTATATTATAATAATATATATATTTTCCTGACATTAGCCCCACATTAAACATTAAACCAACTTAGATATAGCCTTCATACAAGGCTTCTTGCAGTTATTTTCATTTTTTTTGTGTCGGATTTGAAACGAAGGTAATAAGAGGTTGCGTTCACCATCTGATAGCATTTAGCTGGAGCTCCGGATCCATTATAGCGCCATTCCTCTATTGTGCTTCTACATCCTCAGCTCCTTTTGAAAGCATGAATGTATGAAAGCACCTTTAGAAAAGACGTGCGGTATGCAGACGCTCGCAGTGTGTATTCCGAGCAGCGGAGGGTGAGAAACTAGGGTGGCTGCGATGCTAACACGGCTGAGATTGAGATATCTGGTGCGAGGTGGATCAATTATCCTTTATGATGTTTGCATAATAAAACTGAATATGTGCTTTTTTCTTCATCTCTTCTTTCTCAGCTTGATGTTTTGGACCAACTGGAACGAAAGAAGGCCCGGCATCCTGAGAGCGACCCTTTCTGGAAGGAACATGCGGCTCATCATTAGCGAACGCATCCTCACGCCTAATGGACTTACCATTGACCATCGAGCCGAGAAGCTGTACTTCTCTGACGGCAGCCTGGGCTCTTTAGAGAGATGTGACTATGATGGGTCGCACCGATACGTGAGTATCCGGAGCTGTTCTTTTAGACGTGGCCAGGTCGTGGGCACATTAGCAAGTTTTTGTCTTCTGTTCCAGGGATGGGGGACGTCTTTTGGCTTTTGTAGCATCTTCTGTTTTTATGAAGAGAGAGAAAAAAGCAGAGATGGTGGTAAAAGGGTTCAGGCTGAGGCTCTTCTCTTGAATTTCTGAAGCGGAATATCTGGCCATTAGTGAAACTGAATTGGAGAGGAAATTTGTTAACCGTCTAAGGCTTCTCAGGATCACTACGCACATTCTAAACATTGCAGGATGTGCTGAGTGTTTGTTGAATACGTACGCCTCCATTAGGAAGATAAAGTTCCCCTTTTTTAAACGTTTTTCCAGCATTCTTTCTCAGGAATCTCAAATAAGTGTATTTGAGATAACAGTGTAAATTCATTCTTCCCTTAAAATAACTCAATATACAGCCATTAATGTTTAAACCACCAACAACAAAAGTGAGTACACCCCCAAGAGACTACACCCCTAAATGTCCAAATTGAGCACTGCTCGTCATTTTCCCCTTCAAAATGTCATGTGAATCGTTAGTGTTACTAGGTCTCAGGTGTGCACAGGGAGCAGGTGTGTTCAATTTTCTAGAACAGCTGTTTCACTCTCTTATACTTGTTCACTAAAAGTTCCAACATGGCACCTCATGGCAAGGAACTCCAATAATCTTAAACTACGAATTCTTGAGGTAAATGAAGACGGCTAAGGCTAGAAGAATATTGCCAACACCCTGAAACTGAGCTGAATCACAGTGGCAGGGTCCACTCAGAACAGACCACTCTCTGGTCGTCCAAAGAAGCTATGTAAAAGGTATGTGTTCAGTGTCATGTCCAAATGCTGTCTTTGCTGTCAGTGCTCAGACCATACGACAAACACTACATCAAAGTGGTCTGCATGGCTGTCACCCCAGAAGCAAGCCTCTTCTGAAGTCTGTACATATGAAAGCTTGCAAACAGTTTTCTGAAAACGTCAAAAACTTTAAAAAAGGACATGGATTACTCGAACTATGTCTTATGGTCTTATGAGAGGAAGATTCATTTGTTTGGTTCAGATGGTCTCAAGCATATGTGATGGCAATCAGGTGAAGAGTACAAAGATAAGTGTGTCATGCCTACAGTCAAGCATGGTGGTGGGACTGCCATGGTCTGGGGCTGCATAAGTGCAGCAGGTGTTGGGGAGTTATATTTCATTGAGGGACACATGAACTCCAAAAGGGCATGGACAACTCATTTAGAAGGTCACAAAAGATAAGGTCAGTGTTCATGAGTCAAAAATGGTATCCATGAAAGAGTTCCAGGGCAAAAAACACATTGACCAAAACTGAAACCGCCTCTGGTCTCTACTGCACATGATCTGGTTGCCAATTTGGCAACATGGTGGACATATTTGTCTTGATTTCTATAGAACAGAATAGAATGGAGCCATGCTGGTCATGCTGGCTGGTACCTATAGCTGAGTGTGAAGAGGTTCATAATGGGAACACTCCAGTTTGTCATGCAGAAACTTTTAGCCCCAGCATGCAGGAAATGGACAACCACACACTGGTGCTTAGAGCCCCCAGTTACCAGCTCCCCCATGAACAGGGTGTGATGGGGCTTGGTGTGCTAATGAAACAGCCTGTCATCTTCCCAATTAAAACGTGAGAATCGTTCTGGGTGGGAAGACCCCCGACGCTAGTGGCCTGGGTGTTAATGTGAGGTGAGGAGATCTTGCCAGTCTGATCTTGGGGAGGCCTGCAGGTCCAGGACCACCTGTCGTTCCTGTGATTTTTCCTAAAGAAGATCTGAGGTGTGCTTCCAAAACAACAGTTAAAGCTAGCATTGAACTCATACAATGTGGTTTGCCCTGGTGAAAATAAAGTAGATTAAAGTATACTAAGCAGTATTGTGCTATAGTGCACTAAAATGTACTTGTAGCTACATTATTAAAATAGTATATTTAAGGAATGCTAAAATGAAACACCTTTTTTGTGCTTATTATACTTTAATTGTATAAAAATTATACAAAAGACTTCCTTAAATTGTGCTAAGTGTAGTTGTAAGTGTTCTAAAATTGAACTATGTTAAATGTAATTAAGTAACATTTTAACATACTACATGTATGTTACCCCATATTTTAAATGCTAGGTATATTAGGAATGTACTAAGAACTGAATATATAATTACATTAGAGAACAAAAATGCTTCTTGTTCCTGCCTTTTGTAAGAAGCACACTTTTATTATACTTCGTAGGGTATAAAAATATATTTTAATATACTGTACTACAGTTTTTAGTGTGTTACAAATTTACTTTCATCATGTTACTTTTCTAAAAAGTTACATGATGCATTGTACTTTAGGTTATTTACTGTAACAGTTGTTTTTAACATACTTTGCTTAAAATGTACAAAAGTATATTTGGAAATAAGTAGTTAAGAAGTACATTGAACTACATTAAACTAAAAGTGTACTTCATAGTAGTCTATTTTTTTTAATTCACTATATTGTACTTTTTAAAAACTGTGATTAAAGTTTACTTTCAAACATTTGATGAAAGCATAATATTAATGTACTTTTAATATATTTTACATAAGTAAAATTAAGTACATAAGTCTGTCAGTAAAGTTACAGCACACTTAGATGTTTCTCAACATGTTTAAGGTACAATTAAGTATATATATATATATATATATATATATATATATATATATATATATATATATATATATATATATTTACCATGGTGATACGGCTCAACAATATTGTGCATCTGATATGGTTAAACTACTTAACATTTGGCATACAACTTTTACATTGAATTGTTTTTTTCTTCCATACATTGTAAATAAATACTGAAGTAATCCAGACTATGAAGAACCACATAAGTAATCATAGTAACCTAAAAGTATTAAACAAACTAAAATACTATGTGAAGTATTTAGGAGACTCTTATCTGGGGTGCTGTTAACTTGTTTTCTAAGACTGGTAACTCTGATAAATGTATTCTGTCCAACAGAGGAAACTCTTGATCTTCCTTTTCCTGGGTGGTCCTGATGAGAACCAGTTTCATCATAACATTTTTGATGGTCTTTGTGACTGCACTGGAGGATACTTTCAAAGTTCTTGAAATGTTTTGAATCAACTGACTTATTATTAACTGAATTAACTGAAGATTTTTTTTACATAGTTGAGTAGTTTTTGATCTAATATGGATTATAATATTATTTAAATAGAGCTATTCATTGTATACCAACTCTACCTCCAAAATACAGCCAAGGTGTGAAAATCCAGCTAAGATGTGTTGTGACGGTTATGATTTAAAAACATATTTCCAGAAATTTTAGAAATGAGAAGATCATATAAAAGCAGATACATATTTTACTAAACCCCAAATTCACCAAATACAAAAATTACAGAAATAAAAATCAATATCCACAACCCCTTGATTAATAAATGCACAAAACAAACCTAAAGAAATAAGTTTCTTCAGTCTTTTACAAAAAATTTAAAAGGATCTTCCAAAAAAAGAATTGGATCATTCTTACCAGGTCTGGCTGAAATAGTGCTTAAAAGTCCAGAGAAATTCTGAGAAGTGTAGTGAAACAGCGAAGAAATAATCCAACTTTGCTTTGGTTGTGAAGAAGCTTCAGTGAATTTGTTGTAAATGGTCGCAAGATTTCTCCAATGGAGTCCTTACAAGTTAATAAACAGAGAGCAAAGAAGAGAACAAAAATAGAAAAACAAGAACCTTTCTGAAAAGAATAAAAAACATCAATAAGTAGAAATAATTACCAAGATTTATCTAACAAATATAGTTTAACCACGTACATTGAGCTTTAAACTTTAAATTCCTCAAACAAAGGTTCATTAGTCAGAGTAATGAAGCAACAGCTTCCTCTGTCCCACCTTCATTGTTACCACATGGCTTCCATTTTTGGATGGCTTGTGATCTTGTGTAAATAACCAGTATTGCCCCCAAAGATCAGGGTAGGAATTCCAACTACAAAAAAATAATAATAATAATGGACTGCTGTCACAGTGCAAAGCTGTTATCTAAGCAAGAGGTACCACTGTGAAGAATCTTAAATATAAAACATGTTCTGTATTGTTTTAAAAGTAAACAAGTTATTTAAGTACTAAATACGTCCATATCGCCGCTGTCCAATAAAAAACATGTATCTCCATTTTGTCGATTTTTAGTTTACTACATAATTTGAACAGACAAACTGTCCCTTACACTGTGCCAACATTTCTTGATGAACGGACCAATAGAAACTCTTCAAAATGACCTGAAATAAACTCTTTTTATATTGACTTACATTGAAAGTTTACAAGGTTTTTTCTCTCTCCTGTAAAGTTGCTGTATTGGAGATAAGTGTTCTTCAGTGGACAGCAACCATATGTTTTTCCTCATAGTTTGGGTGACTTTAGAAAAGTGTGTTCAAACTTTGACTGGTGTTGTGTATGTTAGCGTCTGTGCTATTGAATGAGTTTTTGTGTGAGAAATGCTCAGTTCTAGAGAATGGTATACAGTGAGAATAGTTCACAGTGGAGGTGCAGGGAATCTGAGGTCTGAACTTCTGAAAGCTCTCTCTCAGAACAGGACAGTGGATCAGTGACTGAAGTGTCACTCAGTGTCCGTCACTCCGGGGTGATGCGAGTGTTGCAGGGTGAGCGAGAGGAACACTGCTGCAGTGCTCAGGTGCTGGAGTGATGTGGAGAAATGACGCTAACATCTGTCACTCCTCTCACAAACACCCACACCCCCCTTTCATCCTCAGGATACTAACACACACACACACACTCAACACATCCAGCACATTGAGAAAGAACGAGTCAAGAGAGAGAGAGAAAGAGAGAGAGATAGACAGAAAGACGGATAGAAAAAGACAGAAATAAAGATAGAGAGAGAAATAGATAGCAAGATTAAGAGAGAAATACGCTGGAGAGAGAGTGAGAGAAAGAAAGATGGAGAATGAAAGAGAGAGAGGCATAAACATGAAAAAAGAAATTCAGAGAAAGAGTGACATGGTAGATAGGGAGGCAGAATGATAGAGAGTGAAACAAAAGAGAGAGAGAGAGATGCAAAAAATAGAGAGATTGTAAAATGGAGTAAGATGAAGAGAGAGGAGCATACAGGTGTAGAGAGAAAAAAAAGATGGAGAGAGAGCTAGAGGGAGAGAGAGGCAATATATTGGATCTCAATACCATCTATCTATCTATCTATCTATCTATCTATCTATCTATCTATCTATCTATCTATCTATCTATCTATCTATCTATCTATCTATCTATCTATCTATCTATCTATCTATCTATCTATCTATCTATCTATCTATCCAGAGTATCAATCTATCTATCTATCTATCCAGAGTATCATTCAAAAGTTACTTTATTTGAGTAATTCAGTTTAAAATGTGAAACTCATATACTATACAGATGTACTACACACACAGTGATCTATTTTCAGCGTGTAATTTATTTTATTGTTGATGATTATGGCTTACAGCCAATAAACAAAAAGAATCTCAGTGTCTCAGAAAAGTTGAAAATTATGTAAGACCAATTGGTACTTTTGACAGTGCAGGCAGTGTCCCAAATTCTTCTGGAAAAGGAAATTTGTGATAACACTGCGCTGACTTGCTGACTTGATATAACACAGTGGACCAACACGAGCAGATGAGTATATACAGCTCTGGAAAAAATCAAGAGACCACGTCAGTTTCTGAACCAGTTTCTCTGGTTTTGATATTTATAGGTTTATGTTTGAGTAAAATGAACATTGTGGTTTTATTCTATAAACTACAGACAACATTTACCCCAAATTCCAAATACAAATATTGTCATTTAGAACATTTATTTGCAGAAAATGAGAAATGGCTGGAATAACAAAAAAGATGCAGAGCTTTCAGACCTCAAATGATGCAAAGAAAAAGTGTTCAGAAATCAATATTTGGTGGAATCACCCTGGTTTTCAATCACAGCCTTTACTCCTGGTGCAAAAATTCAAGCAGATCAGTTTGGTTTGACGTCTTGTGATCATCCATCTTCCTCTTGATTATATTCCAGAGGTTTTCAGTTAGCTAAAATCAAAGAAACTCATAGGTAAGAGGTGTAGAGAGAGATAAAGATGGAGACAGATGCATAAACATGGAAAAAGAAACAGAGAGGAAGAACAATGGCGATTGAGAGGGAGAGAAAGTTAATGGATGGTGAGAGATGAAAAAGATGGAGAGTGAGTGAGTGAGTGAGTGAGTGGGAGACATACATAGAGATTAAGAGAGAGGATCATCAAGGTGTGAAAAGAGAAACAAAGAATGGGGAGGCATAAAGATGGAAAGAAGTATAGAAAGAGAGATAGATAGAAAAGGCTAGAGGGACAGAATGAGGAAGAGGAAACAATGGAGAGAAGAGAGAGAGATGAAAGTACAGAGAGAGAAAGGAGAGAAAATACAGAAAGATTGTAAAATGGATAGTGATCAAGAAAGAGAGAGACAGAGAGTGAGAAGTAAAGAGAGAGACATTATTATAGTGTACTATACTACTATAGTGTAGTATACTGCACACACACACACACACACACACACACACACACACACTAGAATGTGTTGGTCTACTGAGAGAAGTTTTTCCCGCTGGCAGGGCGAGCTCAATCTTTTATAATATGGTCAGTAATAGAGTATGCAGTGTGTGTGTGTGTGAGAGAGAGAGAAAGAGAGAGAGAGAGAGAGAGAGAGAGAGAGAGAGAGAGAGAGAGAGGGCTTCTCCAGCAGCTGGCCAGCTGGTGACAGTCTGAATAACACACACAAACACACACACACACCCACACACCCACACACTTGTTATTTTATCACACACACTCTCTCTGTCCTGGACACTCACTCCTGGTGTTCTAATGGAAGCGTCTGGCGCGTGCGGCGGTCACTTCTCACCGTGTTTTATTCATCCCAGCGTCCAAACAGCAGGACTCCACTTTCATGAATTAAAGAGTGGAGATTCTGAATAAATAAACCCTTAAAAAGTGCAAAAATAGCATCGATTATATAAACCAGTATAAACCAGTGTACACTAGTATGACCCAGACTCTCTTATTCTTTATTCGGATGTGGCACAGAAACATCAGGACGAGTTTACACACTTCATTAGACAGAAAGGGGTTGTTTGAGGGTTTTTCAGGAACGGCTGTGATCATACACTGACCATGGGTCTTTAAAATGTTCTTCATTGTAGATTAATACTAAAGTCAATGAAAAACATGAAAAAAAAAAAAACTTGAATTTCTTACCCTTTTAATGTGTTTGAGAGCATCAGTTGTGAAGAGGTAGAGTTGGTGAATAAAGTAAATAGCCACATTTGAGTAATGTTCTAATCCATATTATGGCAAAAACCATTTAAATAAGCAAAGAAAATGATTTTTTTTCCCCATTTTCTCCCCAATTTACATGGCCAATTACCCAACCCACTCATTAAGACTCTGTTGCAGCATTACCGAGTAGCATCACAGAGTTTGGAGGAAAGTGCAGCGACTTGGTTCCGATACATCAGCTCACAGACGTCTTGTGCTGATCAACATTACCCTTTGGAGTGATAAGGGGAAGAGTGCCATCTACCCACACAGAGAGAGCAAGGCCAATTGTGCTCTCTCAGGACTCCGGTAGCCGATGGCAAGCTACATGAACAGGATTCGAACCGGAGATTTCCCGAGCATGGTGTCAGCGCTTTAAAGCATTATGATGGAACTGGCCCTCATCAGGACTGCAAGAGCAAGAGTTACCTCTGTTGCACAGGATAGGTTCATTAGCGTAACAGCTCCTCAAATAAGTGCCATCTAAAAGCTTCACAGAGTATTTTAGTTTGTTTCTTAACAAGCCCCGGCCAGAAAAATGTCATAATTAATATCTGGCTGTGTTTATGTATAATTATAGGCTCAATATAGACACACAATATGCCATTTTAAAGCTTAGAATCTCTGCTTTTCAGGAATCTAGCCTATTTAGCTGTATTTCTGTTCAGAAAATAAACATTTAGGGAGAAATATGCCTTGTTTATTAAACATATGATTCATAATTTACATATTTGCTTTTTTTGTACTTCCATATTTGATCCTGTGCGGACAGGTTATACATTATTCAAACCCACTGACTCTCAGGATTTTACTGTGGGATGTACAGTTCCTGAATTAGAGCCGAAAGAGTGCATTAGACTGTTTTACTGCAGTTTTTTTTACAGGTCTCTGAGCTGCCGGGGTCTCCTCAGCACCCAGCACTCACCTCAGACTCCTTCAAAATCGCTCCACATATCAGCAGATCCATCAAACCAGTCGCCAGTAATCTTCATATATGTCCAAAGAGTGCTTGATGAAATTTGAGCCGTAAAAAAAGTTATGTATCACGACTCCCCTTTAAGATACCCGAATAAAACCGACATGTGGTGCATGCTTAAAGTCTCTTCTCATTAAATATGTATTCTGATCAATACTCTGTAAGCCAATCAGGTGGTGGGCTCTGTGGAGAGAGAGATGGAGAGGGGGCTGTAACCCGAGACTCTGAGAGAGCAGAGAGATCTGCCAGAGGGAGGGAGGGAGGGGGCTCCTAAAGAAACAATGCACAATATCTTTCCCTCAGCAGTACAGAATACAGAAATACCATTTTTACTGCAAAATAATTTATAAAATTAGTATATATATATTTTTTTTATAAAGTTTCCAGACCTTTGGAGAAAGAAAGGACCATCCCAGATTCAGATCACTATAATATCTAACCAGTGAAAGGGAGCAGTTTATAATTTTACCTGGTGATTTTAAACACTTTATAGCAAAATATAGAGCTGCAAAAACACTTTATCCATATAAATATTTCGTTTTATGGATCTGAAAACTAAAGAAAAAAATAGAAAATCTGAAAAGTGCCTAAAAATGTTCCTGTTTTTTTCTTACCATATTTGACCATTACATGTTCAATTGAATAATTTTAGGTGTTTTTAATTAATTTTGTAAAGGCTTCTAAGTAATATTAGTTTATAAAATTGCCTCTGAATTAATTAATATTAGAGTGAAAAGCTTTAAAATTTGAGTAAATTGGTGAAATTAGACTTGGGGTTTAAGAGGTTAACGTAGTACGTTTTACTACATGATTCCTTATGTGTTTACTCATAGTCTGGATGACTTTAGTATTAATTTACAGTGTCTAAACTTTAAACAGGTACTCTATAGGAGTGCAGTAGCTTTACTAATATTTATAAATCTATTAATATTAATTTTTGTTTTGTTTTTTTTTATCGGGCAGGTGGTTGTAAAGGCAGGTCCCGGGACGTTTTTCGGGCTGGCGGTGTACGGAGACTTCCTCTTCTGGTCAGATTGGGAGCAGCGCTCGGTGATGCGGAGCGATAAACTCACCGGAGCGGACGTGACGATCCTGAGAGCAGACAGTACCCAGCAGCCCATGGGCATCACGGCCGTGGCCAACGACACACACAGCTGTGAGTCATTCACATTTCCTCCAGCTGAAGTTTGCATGTGTATGTGTGTGTGAGTGTGTGTGTGTTTGTGTATACAGAGTGATATCTTTGGCGTTAAATTAACAATTGCACCATATGTTAAAGAGACACAGCACCCCCCCACCACCTCACCATCCCAAATTCCCCAGCATACTCAAATGTAGGGTGCAAAGTTTGGCTTCTTCACTTTTACACTGGAGCTGCACGGGGCTTATCTGCAACCGCAAATCAGAAAAGGTTGAAAGGAAGTTGGGAGAGTATGGATTCCACAAAAATTATGGAACACAGAAAAGTTGGGGCTAGAAATAAAGCAAAAAGCTAATTAATAATGACATGATTTAAAACCAGTTAATCTGGAATGGGCTATCACACAGTGGAAACGTGTATTGTGGTGAGTAGTGTAAATCAGTAATCCAGAACTTTTTTTTTTTTTAAAGAAATAGTTACCATGAGCCACAGACCAAAAAAACTAAGGACCATCCAGACTGTTATCAGCAACAACAAGTCCAGAAAGCCAGGGTGCCCTATATCACACTCTCACATGCAACAGAAAACACAGGTGTGCCACTTACTGAATAGAACCTAGACAGACATCTACAGTCAGACATTCATTGCTACCTTGGCATTGCCCATTGTGAGTACACATGGACACAGCTGTGCACAAACCCATAGCCCATGCCAGTTGGCAGCTATGCAAGCTTTTACATCTCCAATAAACAGAATACAAAATAAAATAGCAATATTCTACTGTACATCTTTTCTGTACATTCTACATCACTATTCTACATCAGGCGCTCATTGCTACCTCTTCACAAACCTGCTTCACCTCGGGGATCTTTGGTGAATTCCTGCTGTTCCCGTAAATGACCTGCTCACATGCCTTCACAGCATGAATAAGTTTTTTTGGAATGTGTTGCAGACCTAAAATGCAAAAATAGGTATTTAGTATATTAATAGATAAAAATGAAGTTTACTGGAAAAAACATAAAATATCTGAGGTATATTCTGTCTGCAATCAAGTAAAAGTGTATCTTCCACTGTCCCAACGTTTTTCTGATTTGGGGTGGTAGCTTGTACTCCACTGAGTACTTGAACTTGGAGATAAAAGCTTGTACTCCACCAATTAGCACTGCAGCATACAGTGTAAATGAGAATGAGTGCATCTCATAATTGGGCAGTGATTCTATCTAAAACTACCATCACCATGCTTAACAGTGATTAATTTTGCATAATTAAGCATATGGTGGCTTAACCAGCATTTTATCCTCACTCATTCAGCCTGCCGCAGTACTTCCCACCTCAGTGTGTGTACATTTTGTTGGGACAGTGTAGTCCCATCGTCACACCTGTGATTGGTCGAGTGTGGTCACGTGACCCGAAGGTCTGAAGATGTTGTGTTGTGTTCTCTGCAGGTGAGCTGTCTCCCTGCACTGTGAATAACGGAGGCTGCCAGGACCTCTGCCTGATAACCCCGAGGGGCACAGTGACCTGCGGCTGTCGGGGCGAGCGGATACTACTGGATGATAACAGATGTGTATGTAAGTCCTGTACCTCTCTCTCTCTCTTTCACTCTCTCTCCTCTCTTTCTCTGTTCAGCGCCCTCTCTCTCTCTTTCTCTCCCTCTCTCTCTTTCACTTCATGACTCTTCCATTAAGATTGTTAAGTTTGGGCAAGCAACGCTGCACAAGAGAAGAGTGCACGATTCAGTTGATTAAGCTGATTCAGTTGTTCATGCAAGTCCTTGTAACTGTTTTTATTTTGTTTTTGATTTGTTTCATTTTATGAAGGGTTTCCAAACTTATGCATAAGACTACAGGTTAAAATTGTATACAGCTCTGGAAAAAAGAGACCACTTAAAAATTATGAGTTTCTTTGATTTTACCAAATTGAAAACCTCCGGAATATAATCAAGAGGAAGATGGATGATCACAAGCCATCAAACCAAACTGAACTGCTTGAATTTTTGTTCGAGGAGTGGCATTAAGTTATCCAAAAGCAGTGTGTAAGACTGGTGGAGGAGAACATGCCATGATGCATGAAAACTGTGATTAAAAACCAGGGTTATTCCACCAAATATTGATTTCTAAACTCTTAAAACTTTATGAATATGAACTATTTTTTTTGCATTATTTGAGATCTAAAAACTTTCTTTATGTTATTTCAGCCATTTCTTATTTTCTGCAAATAAATGCTCTAAACGACAATATTTTTATTTGGATTTTGAAACAAATGTTGTTCTTAGTTTATAGAATAAAACAACAATGTTAATTTTACTCAAACATATGCTTATAAAAATAAAATCAGAGATACTGTTTCAGAAACTGAAGTGGTCTCTTATTTTTTTAGAGCTGTATATATAAATGACTTTTTTGTATATTATAAATGGCATTTTTATTATATATCTTCAATCCTTAATGTCTCCTTTTGCAAAAATGAGCAAAAAATAGAATAAAACGTTTGCCTCAGGGTCGCTGGTTGGTTGCTATGAAATCCCAGACAATACTTGGATGTTGCTTTTTATGTCCTAGGTGGCTGCTAAGTCAATATCAGTGGCCAGTTGGACGTTGATTGCACGTTGTATGGTAGCTGATTGTAAAGGTGTTGCTGGGTGGTTGTTGTGGTATTCCAGATTGCTGCTAGGATGTTGCTATAGTTGCCAGTTAAAATAGTATTTTTGGTGGTTGCCATATATGAGTATTCCTGGGTTTAGTACGGCCAAATCACCATTCAACCTTACAGGATAGTTAACTTTCTATTTTCGACTAAGTGTAAAAGTCATATAATTTACCATATACAGTACCAGTCAAAAGTTTTGACACACTTATTTAATGTTTTCTTTTTTTTTTACATTGTAGATTAAAGACATTTAAGCAAAATACAGGAACGCATGCAGAAACAAACCAGAATGTTTTATACTTTAGTTTCTTTTATATGGCCAAATTTAGCTTTGAGGACAGAACTGCTTACTTTTGGTATTTTAATCTCAGTGTCCTCATAAGGAAGAGTCACCTGGATTAACCAAGCTGAACTGCTTGAATTTTTGTACCAGAAGTGGCATAAAGTTATCCAAAAGCAGTGTGTAAGACTGGTGTAGGAGTACATGCCAAGGTGCATTAATACAGTTTTCATGCATCTTGGCATGTACTCCTTCACCAGTCTTACACACTGCTTTTGGATAACTTTATGCCACTTCTGGTACAAAAATTCAAGCAGTTAAAAACCAGGGTTATTCCAGCAAAATTGATTTCTGAACTCTCAAAATTTCATGAATATAAACTAGTTTTATTTGCATTATTTGAGGTCTGAAAACTCTTTTTTTGTTATTTCAAATATTTTTATTTGGAATTTGAAATGGTGTCCATAATTTATAGAATAAAACAACATTAATAATTTTACTCAAACATATACCTATAAATATCAAAATCAGAGAAACTGATTCAGAAACTGAAGTGGTCTCTTAATTTTTTCCAGAGCTGTATTTATAAAACATACCACCAACAAACCCTGGGCCTTTTGGCTCTTCATTTTTTTTATTTCCTTTGGCGATTCAGAATATTTACAAGAATTCAGACACCACAGAAATCATATTTTCACGGCTTAAGCTTAATGTTCACATTTTATTTATCTGCACTACAGAGTGGACAATGACAGGGAAGACAAAAATGAGTTAGATATTGTGTGTTTGTGTGTGTAAGTAGTAAGCCACAGAATGTGAGTTCTCAGAGGACCCCTGAACAGATTTACTGCCGTCTTCCCATACCAACAAATTTCTTGAGCTCCTCACAGATTGGTGTAAACAAATGAATGTGTATGTATGAAGTCTTCACAGATGGTTTCATTACCATATATGAAATATATGGACGACGGCAATTGGGAAGAGTATGTGTCCAGACGTCAGGAGGTCTCTAGGCTTTTTCTTTAGATGAAGTAAGTTATCCATATGTTTAAGTTTCTAAGCTTAAGGGAATAGTTTAGAGGTAGAGGGTTGGGATCTGAAAAATACTAATAGTCATGAACAGTTTAAATTAGCTAAATATAAAGACAACATGAGATATATTAAATGAAATGATATGTATTATTTATTGACGACCATGTAGCACGTTCAAGTCCCTTGAAAAAACCCACCACCAAACCAAAGAGAACTGTATATTGTACAGAAAGTACTTTAAAATAAAGTTTAACATTCCTCTATATTTGTAACAATGTGTTCATTTACAGTAAATATATAAAACTATGGTTACAGTGCTTGTATGAAATAAAATAAATTAATAAAATCTAAAACTTATAGTTCCAGTGCTAGTTGGTGAGGATTTACCTCTTATTATTTATTAGCTAATTATGTTAGCTAGTCTTATAGCTCCAGAGCTAGTTGGTGAGGTTTTAGCTTTTATCTTTTATTATTTGTTAGCTGTGTTAGCTAGTCTTATAGCTCCAGAGCTAGTTGGTGAGGTTTTAGCTTTTATCTTTTATTATTTGTTAGCTGTGTTAGCTAGTCTCATAGCTCCAGTGCTAGTTGGTAAGGTTTTAGCTTTTAGCATTTCTTATTTGTTAGCTATATTAGCTAACTAGTTTCATAGTTCCGGTGCTAGTTACTGAGGTTTTAGCATGTGTTGTTTGTTAGCTATGTTAACTTACTTGTCTCATAGCTCTGGTGCTAGTTGGTGAGGTTTTAGCATGGGTTGTTTGTTAGCTATATTAGCTAACTTGTCTCATAGCTTCAGTGCTAAGTGGTGAGGTTTTAGCATGTGTTTTGTTTTTTAGCTATAATAGCTAACTAGTCTCATAGCTCCGGTGCTAGTTGCTGAGGTTTTAGCATGTGTTGTTTGCTAGCTATATTAGCTAAAGTGTCTCATAGCTCCAGTGCTAGTTGGTAAGGTTTTAGCTTTTGGCATTTCTTATTTGTTAGCTATATTAGCTTACTTGTCTCATAGCTCTGGTGCTAGTTGGTGAGGTTTTAGCATGTGTTGTTTGTTAGCTATATTAGCTAACTAGTCTCATAGCTCCAGAGCTAGTTTTTGAGGTTTTAGCTTTTATCTTTTATTATTTGTTAGCTATATTAGCAAGGCTCATAGTTCCAGTGCTAGTTGGTTAAATTAGCCTTGTAACTTTATTATTTATTGCCGCAATATTAACATTACATATTAGCTACATTTATGCTTAAGTTACTTATTAGCTAGATTAACCTTTTAGCTCTAGTGCTAATTTTTGGAGTATGAGTATATTAAATGTTAGCTACATTAGCTGTATAACTCCTGTGCTAATTAATGGGGTATTCATTTCCATTATTCATTAGCTTAGCCATGTTAGGCTCTTCTTTGCTGCATTGAATCCAAACTTAAGACTACATTGCGGGGTAACTTGTTATTTCACTTTTTTCTTGTTTCTTGTGACTTTTCTCTCTCTCTCTCTCTCTCTCTCTCTCTCTCTCTCTCTCTCTCTCTCTCTTTCTTTAACACTCTGTAAGTGTATATGTGTGTGTGTGTGTGTGACTCTCTCTCTCTCTCTCTCTCTCTCTCTTTTTCACTCTGTCTGTTGCTCTTATCACTCTTTTTCCCCTGCAGGCTCTGTTTTCAGAACAGTAAGGAGTGCTGTTCTGTTCTTTATTTAAATGTGAAGATGAATCACACCTGAACTGCATAAAGACACTTTTTATTCTCTGTGCTAATTCTCTACTCTCTCTCTCTCTCTCTCTGCTACCTGTTATTGCTGTGCATCTCACTCTTAGCTGAGAGTGCGGTACAGCAGAAAGACTCGGAGCTCTGTATCAGCGGCTGTCTGGAGGCCACGCTGCGAGCGAGGCTATAAATATGAATGCTGTGTGCTGGGGTTCAGAACCGTGGGCTGTAGGAGGACTGTATGAAATGAGCAGGTGTTTGGGGTAGCAGGGCAGTGGCGGGATGTAAAGGGAGAGGACTTAGTTAATAGGGTGATGTTGTCGTCAGCTGAGAAACACTTCTGTGTGTGGAGTGAAAATAAGTGACCTCCAGGACCTCAACATCTACTACACGACCTGTATTAACTGGAAACAGGCAGTACTATAAAATAAACAAAACAGAACAAGGAAAATAAACCAGGACCTAGAAGTAACAAAGGACAAGCAAGAATTAAACAGAGAAAAAATAGGAAAAATAAACTAAGGCAATAAATGTGAGAACAAGAAATAAACAAGAAATAAACAAGAAGATAAACACTGAACTAAGAAAAGCAGGGAACTAAGAACTAGAGCTGTGAAATACAAATAAACGCTGAGACACAAAACAACAGAGGTTAGTGCAAAGACCGACAAGGACAAAGTGACACAGGAGGACTATATATATACACAACACGGAAAGTGAAAACACCTGGGGCTAGGGGGCAGAGCTACAAATTAGACACAGGTGGTGGAAAATACCTGGGGAAGAAACACAGAGGAGCATTTTTTTCCAATATCATGCAGCCCTAATGTATTATATTACAAGCAGATTTATATATAATGTAACAAGCAGATCTGTAATGTTACAAGCAGATATGCATATTGTAATGTTACAGAATGATGTATTATGTGACAGGTGATCAGTGAACAGTGTTACAGATTGATGTGTAAAATTACAGGTTTATGTTACAGGGTGATAATGTAATTATGTATTTACTACCTTAATGTCAGAAGTTGATGTCTGATGTTACAAGATGATGTTACAGGTTGATGTGTAATGTTTCAGAGTGATGTGTAATGTTTTAGGTTGATGTTTAATGTTTCAGAGAGATTTTTAATGTTACAGGGTGATTCTTCTCTTCCTCTCTCTCAGCGCTGAACTCCTCCTGTAACGCTCACCTGGAGTTTGAGTGTGGAAACGGAGAATGCATCGGCTACCAGCTGACGTGTGATGGCGTCCCGCACTGCAAAGACAAATCTGACGAGAAGAGGCAGTACTGCGGTGAGCACCAGAGGCATTCTGGGACTGGCACTGATCTGTAGCTTGTAACCAGCAGTCAGGCATTAACATTAAAAGCATAAACATGCCCATTTTAATCAACTACACACAGCAGTTTATTCACACAAAAAACTAAAATGCTGTGCCACAAATGTACAGTTAACTGCTCTTACTGGGCTCCTGCTGATCTTCTGTGGGGGTTTAGAGCAGGACTCATCAAATCCAACTGATCCTGCCTCAACGGGTGGCTGAATAACTTACTGAATAACTTATACTTAAGTATAATTAGCTTTTCTGTTATTATATTTCATATGATATTTCATTTATGGTACATTTAATGTTTTCTCTTTAAAATGACTGTAAATTTTATTTTTATATACACTTTTACTAAATGATCTATAGTAATTTCAGATTTTTAACAGTTGTTGAATAATTCATGGTACTTACAATTTAACTATTTATAAAATAATTTACGAAATAGATTGTATAATTCTATATATATACATACATTGCTTCATTTGTAAATTTGAAACTAAACAAATTTTTACTCATATTTTTACTTTAATTCATTTTCTTTTACATTTTATTAAAAAACTAATAAAAAAAGAGTAGCACTTTTTGAAAGAAATGGAACATAAGAAAAGTAAAGGGCAAATATTAACCATGTAAGCTGTTTATATTGCTCGCAATTTAGGTGAAGCAAGCATGTGTAAAGCATTTTAATGTAAAATTGCTTCATTTTGCTGAATTAAATACAAGTAACAAAGTAAACGAGTAACAAAAATATGAACACCACACAAGGGTTCATTTTGCTGAATAACTAGTTTTATTTATTTCTAGAAATTACAATTTTTTTGTAGTTTCTATTTTTTTAGTAAATGATAGTTGTTAGAAACAACTAAATCATGTGTAGTAATTAGTAATAATAATGTTATTACTTTATACTGTTTTTTGTAATAAATGTATAAGTCACAGTCATTTCTGATTTAAGTAGTTGTTGAATGATATATGGTATTTACCACATTTTAGTTACTAATTATAAAATACTAATTTGTAGTAGTTACTAGTTTGTATATATTCATTTCATTATATACTAAATGTATGTAGTTTCTTAACTAGTAATCAAAAAGTATTAATTACTAAAAGTTATATTATTATATTAATTATACAAAATATTTGCTGGGTAGTATACAACATTAAGTGGTTGGAAGAAACCAGCAGTTGTAGTTGCATATATCCAGTGCTTATTGAAGTTAATAATTTATAGTCACTTTTGTATGTATATTCATATCATTTCTGAATGTTTTAATCTGGATATTAAACAAGTTCTGAATATTAGACTTTAAGAAGAAAATACCTTAATGATTAATATACGGTACCACTTCTTTACTTATGTTTGGCCATTGATGTGTGTCTGCAGAGTCTCAGGTAAAAGACCTGAGAGAGTGTGTGTGTGAGAGAGAGAGAGAGAGAGAGAGAGAGAGAGAGAGAGTAATGTAGTCTGGACTCCTCAGTGTGAGGTATTGTCATACGGCGGGTTTTTTATTTTGCCCCAGAGGGAACAGATTTGCGTTTTGATCCCAGTCTTTCAAACCTGCAGAGTCTCACCCTCACAAAGCAGCGGCCTTAAAAAGCGCCCCCTGCAGCGAGGCCTGCAGTTCCTGGCTCCCGCTCGCAGCTCAGAGTCAGAGACAATAGCCTGAGAGTCATCATAATGCGAACATCTGTTTCTGGAAGCCTCTGTCTGCCGCTCCTCGGGCCAGGAAATGCCCGCGGCGTCCTGCTGGATTCCACTTCCTCCTGTCATTAATAATGCATGAGAAAACCTTCCCCTGCCCTTTTCCACCGTTTTCAATCCGGCGCTCCGGCTCTACTACAGCACTCTAACCCACCTGCATTCCAAATTCACTTTCAACACCAAACTCTGCTCCAGAGCTGCTCCAACCATTTCCAACCATTACACTCTGAGAGTCCTCACTCCAGTTCCTCACGCTCAACTACCAAACCAAACACACACACCACTTTCAGACTGGATACTCAACTGTTCCTACTACTTACTGAAAACTTACTACATAGCAAATACTGAATAAATCATAATAGAAATGGAATTATTCCTAGAAGTAAAACATTTTTTTTGTTTTAACAAATACTAGATAACTCTTAGTGGATTATGAATAATTCAGAGTGCATACTGCATCATTTGTAGAGGATACTGAATATTTCATAATGGATACTGCAAAACCTAAAGTAATTTTTGCAAATATATTAGTAGTAAATACTGAATAATTTATACTGAATACTAAATAATTCACAGTAGATATTGAATCATTCATAGTAGATACTGAAATACTGAATAATTGTAGTGGGTACTGCAAAACCTAAAGGCAACTATCAACTATGAATAGATACTGGATACTACATAGTAGATGCTGAATAATTATAGTGGATATTAAGTCATTCACAGTGGATTCTGGAAATTTTTAAAAAAATTGACAATAAATCATTTAATTTGATGAATTATTCAGAATTATCCATAATAAAAACTGAATAATTTGTAATTGATATGCTGAGTATATGATAGTAGTACTTAGTAATATGCAGTGGGTTTCTTAAAAAGTCATAATGGACACTGAAAAAATTACAGTGCATTGTAAAGGATTCATACTAGATATATATACTATATATACTAGAACTAATAATTCGCAGTATATACAGTATATACAATTCATAGTGGATACTGAATATTTTACAGAGTTAGCTAAATAATCTATAGTGGGAAATGAATTATATATAATTGAAGCGGAATAATTCATAGTGGATACATGTCAAGAATTAATACAGGTTGACTTAGATTAACCTTATAATAGATAATAAAGCCAAATAATTAATTAAGTAATTTGTTCACCTCTCTGTTTTTTCACAGATAACCGTAACTGTAGGAATGGTTATAAATCCTGTTATAACCAGCGCTGTGTGTCCAACTCACACTTCTGTAATGGGGTGGATGACTGTGGAGATAATTCTGATGAAGTCTACTGCAATAGTGAGTTCATTTACACTCATAATGAATCCCATGACATGAAAAAAATTCATTGTGCTTTTGTTTAAAAACAGATTGTGTTAAAGTCAGTCTACAGCAGTTTATTCTCCCCCAATCAGCCCTCAGCAGTTTAGACTCACCCATTCAGTCTACAGCAGTTTAGACTCACCCATTCAATCTACAGCAGTTTAGCCACACCCATTCAGTCTACAGCTGTTTAGACTCACCCATTCATTCAGCCTACAGCAGTTTAGACTCACCCATTCAGTCTACAGCTGTTTAGACTCACCCATTCATTCAGCCTACAGCAGTTTAGACTCACCCATTCAGCCTACAACAATTTAGACTCACCCATTCATTCAGCCTACAACAGTTTAGACTCACCCATTCATTCAGCCTACAGCAGTTTAGACTCACCCATTCATTCAGTATACAGCAGTTTAGACTCACCCATTCATTCAGCCTACAGCAGTTTAGACTCACCCATTCAGTTTACAGCAGTTTAGACTCCACCCATTCAGCCTACAGCAGTTTAGCTCCACCCATTGAGTCTACAGCAGTTTAGACTCACCCATTCAGTTTACAGCAGTTTAGACTCCACCCATTCAGCCTACAGCAGTTTAGCTCCACCCATTCAGCCATCAGCAGTTTAGGTACACCCATTCAGTTTACAGCAGTTTAGCTCCACCCATTCAGCCTACAGCAGTTTAAACTCACCCAGTTTAGGTAGCTCCACCCACTCAGTCTACAGCAGTCTAGCTACAGGTTAAACTTCAGTTCTCCAGCAAACTTGACAGATTGCTCCACATTTTATCCAGGAATGCTTTTACAGATATATTGTAGTAACGATGTAGGACAGCCAATCAGAACATTTGCTAACCCTGAGCTGCAGCCTGAGGGAAACTCTCCAGCACATACACAACACAGCAGACAGAAGGTTTCTGAGTGCTGCAATCTGCTGCGAGTGTTGCGTGTGGAACCCTGGTGTCTGCGGCATGGAGTTGGAGAGCGTAATTGGCCCTGCTGCTGGTCGGGTGGAAAGCGTGGCTCCTCTCCTCTCTCCGCTGTCCATCTGCAGCAGTGCTGGACAAACTGTCGACATCTGCCAGCTCTTATATGCAGAACTGGCCAGTTAGTTCCTCGCTAGATGAGCAGCAGCAAAGTAAAGCTGGGATTCAGGAGAGATAACTGCCCAGAAGTTCAGCATGTGGTTTCTCATCTGTAGAAATGAATGGACCGGGTAGGTCTGGACTGATTGACTACATCAATTTAATATGATGGTCAGGTACAGGATATGTTCTGCACTCAGGGAGCTTTGATATTCTGTGAGGTTTGTCTGAGCTAAAGTCATGGATGTTCGTTCCTTCACCCAGACCTGTTTAACAAGGGGTTTTCAAACTTTTGCAACACAGGGTCACTTACTATAATGGCTGAAAGTCTTGCCACCCATGAAATATGAAGTGTTTCTCCCAAAAAATTATTGCAATTACACATTTTGTTATGCACATGATTTTTTTTCTTTCTGTGTATTGAAACAATACAAAAAATAGACATAAAAATCTATTTTGTGAATAAACCACTTTTTTATTCAAGCATGCAATGCTCATTTACATTCACCCGTGGCAAGTAACATGTGTGGGCAATATAAAAAGCACACCTGAAACCAGATAAAATTGAGAAAGTTTGACTCAATATTTGCATTGTGTGAGGAAGTATGGAAAACAGAAAGAGGAGAAGAGAACTGATTTTTTTATAACCAAAATTGTGGAAAAACATCAACATCATCAACATCATCTCAAGAAAATCTTAATGTTCCTTTGTCCATGGTGCGCAAAATAATCAAGAAATTTACAACCCATGGCACTGTAGCTAATCTCCAGGAAGAGCAAAGTGTGAAGGTTCAATTAGCAGGGTAAATTTTGCTCAAAATATTGCAATGCACACAACATTATGGGTGACGTACCAGAGTTCAAAAGAGGACAAATTGTTGGTGCGTGATACTTGCTGTCCAGATACTTGCTGGAGTATCTGTGATCAAGACAGCAAGTCTTTGTGATGCATCAAGAGCCACTGTATCCAGGGTAATGTCAGCATACCACCAAGAAGTACCAACCACATCAAACAGGATTAACTGTGGATGCAAGAGAAAGCTGGGAGCCATAAATTTGTGCAAAGCATCATGAAATCTAAAGATTATCAATGGATTTTGAGTCTCAATGTAGGGCCCAGGGTCAGAAACTGGATTTGGATCCTAGGTCATGAGTCTTCCAGCAGGACAATGACCCTAAATCTAAACAAATACAAAACAACAGAAAATAACGTTTATTTAGCTAATTTTGTGAGCTTGAATTACATTAGGATTATGTATATAACTCTTTTGTTATCCTCAAACTTGCTGACATCCTTTATCCTTGAGGTCCGTTTAAGCCCAGCAATGAAATGAAATAGTCAGTTTTGTGTTTTAATCGTTATAAAAATTTCTTGATGTCCTGTAGTAAAATCACATTACACTTATTACATTAATCCCATCTATAAATGGCTTGTGTTTATCTCAGTTTGTGTCTGGATATTCTGTTTGTTAAAATACCTATACATATAGCAGCAGTCAAATGTTTTTTTTAGGTATTAATAACATTTATTTTCTACATTGCAGATTAATATTAGAGACATACAAACAATTAAGACACACATATGGAATAACGTGGTAAACAAATAAATGTGGCTACTTAGTATAAAACACTTTTTTTGTAATAATTCTTCATGTGTTCCTCTAGAGCTTTAATAAAATCTTCAATATTAAATTTACAATATGAAAAAAATCATAAAAAGAAAGAATACACACAGAATGAAAAGAGATGTGTCCAAACTTTTTACTGGTACTGTATACTGGAAGGTCTGTTACTTTGTAAAATGGAGGAAAAAAATATATTTTCTGGGCACACAGCCCCCTAGCAGTCCTGTTATAAGGCTGATGCCCACAGGTTAAACCCACTGTTATGGACTTTTCTTCTGATCTTTTCTACTTGTTGTAAGGTTCTTCGTGCTCGGCTGAGGAGCGGCGCTGTGCAGATGGTGCGTGCGTGCCGCAGGCAGCCTGGTGCAATCAGATCATCGACTGCGCTGACGCCTCTGATGAGAAGAACTGCAGTAAGACCTACTAGTGTGTGTTTGTGTGGATTGGACTTAGACTTATGTTTGCGATAAGTTCCTTTTATTTACGTTTATGTTCACATGTACATACACTACCTGTCAAAAGGTTCTTTAGTTGTCCAGTAGTAGTTGCTGTATGGCTCAGACAAGCTGTTTTTTTTTTAGCAATGACTTTTTTACTGCACTTCACCTGCCAGACCTTTAATTTTTAAAGCGTTTTCACAGCTGTATTTGGTTTCTATGGTCCGGATCATTTAACCTATTAACATGCCCTGACCCGTATACGGGCTACAGGTGGAGGTAATACAAAACTCTTATTCTCTGCAGTAAAAAACTTATTTAGTTATTTACGCTATTTACAAAATTTGAGGGCTTTAAAATCCCCATACAGGACACTTGGAGAAGCTGCCTGTGGAGAAGCCACTCTGTCTTTTAATTTATATAATTTAATATTACAGAGATCTCTGTGTTTCTATGTTTTCTCTTTTTCTAGTTATTATGATGCAAGTCTAAATGTGCTGTGTGTAAAGCCCTATCTGGACAGGATTAATTCCTCAGGGGGTCCTGGGTAATTTTCTCTTTTAATGGGGGTCCTCTGTGATTAAAATGGCTATTTGTCCACTGCCACGCACCGTAAATACACTTTAGGCACACATTTCCACAGAGATGAAAATGAACAGAGCTCACAGACGCGTTTTTTCTATACATACTTGTGGCAGAAATGTGGCTTCTCCCAAAATAAATAAGAGGTAATATTACATTTTTTGTGAGAAACATATATCAAAACACATTTTCGATAAACACACACTGTAATCCCCCCCCCACACACACATTTATATCCTCCAGAGACCTGGCCTATTTATTTGTGTCCTCTGTAGTGCACATTTTGTTTCTGCATCTCTCATTTTACTTGTTTGAGTTAGACTAATAATTCCTGCTGTATCTTAAAGAGGACATCCTGGGCTTTCCAGTGATACCACATGTTTGGGGGGTGGGGTAGTGACAAATTCAATTTCCTATTTCTACACAATGACTTTATAACAACAAGCACATTTTATGGAATGAGAAAGGATGAGTAAAATATTCTTTATTTATTGCATTTCTACTATGAAATTCATGTGTTTTATTTATTCTGAGGTTGTTAGGAATTATTTAATGAAGTCTGAGAGCAGTTTAATTACTTTTGGGATTGAATAATAGCCATTTTATAAATGTCCTCTACAGTGGACACCAGGATGATCTTCATGTCTTTCACAGCCACTCATTTTTAATGCATTGTTTTAGGAGACAGAACAGAAGCAAAGAAGATTTTGTACAGAATAATTGAGGGAGATTCAAATGAGGAACATGATGAGGAAGATTTTAAACCTTACAAATAAGTGATAAGGGAGTTCTGATGAGGCAGGAAGCTCATCAGATGAGAACACAGACCAGCAAGAAAGCCGTCGTCCTCTGTGGGCCAGGAATAGCACGTATGTTTTATTTAGTTCTAGGATTACCATAAGTGTTTTTATCCAGTAAAAAAGATAAATGAACCATGCATTGTTAAACTAATGCCTGTCCTTGGCAACAGATAGTACAGTAAATAAAATAATTAACATCATACCATTTTGATTAGATTGGTTATGCCATTATTGGTTATGCTATTCATTATTACTACACATGAGAAAGTCACAACGAATGCAAAAGAGAATAAATAAACAGAATTTCAGATAAACAGAACTTGTTTCTTTTAAATGCCTAAATTCAACAAACTAAAATGAATACAGAATGAAAGTCCAATATATCCTGGTATTATTGTTATTGTTTAACTTGTTAAGTTTCATTGTTCCGTAGATTAAAATAATCCTGATGTCCACTATAGTGGACATGCTATAAAAATAAAAATAAAAATAAATTTGAAAAAGTCTAAATGGTAATCTGTTTTATTTACTCCTAAGAGATAGGAAATCACAAAAAAAACATAAATTGCAAGACACTTTTTTTCTCAGTTCTCAGGAGGATATTACATACAGTATGTTTGACCAAGGGCTAGTATACACTGCTTCATTTGTAAATTTGAAAGTAAACAAATTTTCTACTCATATCTTGAGTTTAATTCATTTTCTTTTACATTTTATTAAGAAACTAATAAAAAAAAGAGTAGCACTTTTTGAAAGAAATGTAACATAAGAAAGGTAAAGGGCAAATATTAACCATGTAAGCTGTTTATATTGCTTGCAATTTAGGTGAAGCGAGCATGTGTAAAGCATTTTAATGTAAAATTGCTTCATTTTGCTGAATTAAATACAAGTAACAAAGTAAACGAGTAACAAAAATAAGAACACCACACAAGGGTTAAAAAGCCTTAAATTTGTCATGGCAAGTAAATTTATAAACATTGTGGGCGACGCATAAAAAATAAAGCATAAAATGGCTCCCTTAAGTGTTAAGTGGGTGGAGTCACCATCACATGTCTATAGTCACATGATTATCAAAATATAAAAAAAATAAAATATATATATAGTAAAAATAATTCAAAATAAATAAAGAAGAAAAAGAAAAACAATAAAATAAAATGAATAATAATTAAAAAAAACTTTATTGAACATAGTTATAGTATTAACAATACAATCCCCAGTGGGTCCAAGGGGTCACTATCCTAACTGTAAGAGCCTAAATTTAGTTTATGTATATAATGTTTATCTGGTTGTTGGATTATTAGAAAGAATAACATATTTCAAGTTCATTATTACGTACAATTAATTTTTATTTGAAGGATTTACAGTTCATATGTTAATATATAGAATTTAGGTATTTATATAGATCATTTATGTATTGTGGAAAGTTAGATTTAGAACAGAGTGGTTGCCTTGCTAGCTGTGGGTAATTGGACTCTACCATGAGAAGGAGGCTGTGGGAGGGGCTAAGAGTTCCAGAGAGAATCAGGAGAGGGAGGGGGATAGGGCAGTTGGTGAACAAGAAGGAGAAGATGGAGCCTTAAAGCCAAACAGTTTTTTGACCTCTCTCTTTCTTTCTTTGTTAAGTTCCCCTTTTTGGTTAGCTTTGGAAGGACTTTGGAAGAATGTAACCTAACTTGGAAGAAGTAAACTGTTCAACTTTAAACCCAATGGTTCTGTGGATTTCTTGTCGTATTTCCTTTTTTTTGTTTTTTGGTGGACTTAACCAAAGGGAGTGTGGTAGAGCGTCAAGCTGAGGCTTATTCTGAAATGGAACCTATACTAACCATAAAATGACAGGAACAGAGCAAGTGCATAAATACATTTACATAGGACACAATTTTATATATCAGTAAATAACCACAATTGATAAAAAATGGAGAGAAATCACAGTCTTCATTAAGCCCTGGATAAGAAGTGGCAGTCTCACGTAGTAAAATAGTAAATAAGAGCAAGTGTCTCTTCTCTGCTCTGGTGTCTTTTACAGCGCTTAGATGCCGCCATTGTGCTTTGGTGCAAAACCTGATATATCACGTGACAACGTAATGTCATGTGACCGAAAAAGCCAAAAAACGCACTGATCCTCCTGTTTTTTTTTTTTTTATTGTAGTCCGGATGCAAGAGTTTTATCACTGAGTAGAAGTGTGATATTTTGTCACAGACGCCCCCCTGAGAAACTAATCCCGTTTGGTTAGGGCTTAAGTGTGTAAATGCTGCAGTAGAGACTGCAGTAACACTTTTTTTTTTTTTTTTTTTGATAAAAACATTTAAGAAAACATGTATAATCTTTATACCACTTTACAAGTATGTGCTACTTTGTGTTGGTCTTGAACTAAAAATCCACTTTTTGTTTTCTTACAACCAAAAGTTTGTGGTCGTGAGGTGAAAAATGTGTAAAAAAAAAAGTTCAAGGGGTAAAAATACATGTGATATTTATGACCTTGTGCTAACGAGGTGTAAAAACAACCCAGTGTGTGTGAATATTTCTGTGTTGAAATAATGTGGACTGTGTGGATTACCACAGGCAGTGTGTGTGTGTGTGTGTATCTGATCCCTGCTGTGTGTGTGTTTTAGGTAATGTGGACTGTGTGGATTACCACCAGCTGGGCGTGCGTGCGCGCGGCGGCGTTTTCCTCAGGTGTAACTCCACCTCCCTGTGTGTTCTCCCTCACTGGCTGTGCGACGGCGCCAACGACTGCGGCGATTTCTCTGATGAGGCGCGGTGCCGCGGTACGCTCGGCTTTCTGCCTTTGTTTTTTGTTTATCCCTCCTGTGTTGGTTTGTTGATTTGTTTGTCTTCCAGCCCCCATTCTGGGAACAGAGCTGAGTTCTGAATAACAGCGTGGAACAGACGTGGATTTGTGTGCATTTCGCACGCGGGCTGAATGCGTCCCGCCTTATTAAAGATGTAGATCCTGCAGCTCCGACCGGATCCAGCTGCTCTGTTACGTGATTTACAGAAGGAATGTTCCAAATGTGTCCCTTCAATGCTCTTCAAATGTCTCTAAACCTATCAACCCTAAACATACTTCATTTTCTTGTCCTCTTTCAGTCTCTAAAGGTCAAGCATGTGCAGAAGGTCACTTTGCGTGTCCCAGCGGTCACTGCATCTCCACCCGCTGGCTGTGCGATGGTCAGAAGGACTGCGAGGACGGAGCGGATGAGCTCCAGTGTGGTGAGCTATGACTTCTTCTTATAGTCTGGTAGGGCCCTATTTTAGTGATCTATAGGCGAGGCATGTCAGTGTGTCTTTGCTATCATAACGACGGGAAAAGTACACATTGCTCAAAGCGTGCAAAAAGCATGTACTAATTAGCTTAATTAACCCCTTTTCTCAGTGGCCATAAAATGCAATTTCATATATATATATGACCAAGACAGCAAGTTTTTGTGATGTATCAAGAGCCACGGTATCCAGGGTAACGTCCGCATACCACCAGGAAGGACCAACCACATCCAACAGGATTAACTGTGGACGCAAGAGAAAGCTGTCTGAAAGGGATGTTCAGATGCTAACCCGGATTGTATCCAAAAAACACATAAAACCACGGCTGCTCAAATCACAGCAGAATTCAATGTGCACCTCAATTCTCCTGTTTCCACCAGAACTGTCCGTCACCACAATAAATTATTGTGGTCTAAAACCAGGTGTTTCAGTTTCACTGTCCAACCCCTGTAGATACCCTGTAGCACATTTCCAAGGAGATTCACGTAAACACAACAGCGACTGGAAATAGAGGAGCTACTGAACGCGAAGTCATGTGACCAAAAAGGTCAAAAAACTGACTGGTCCTCCTGTTTTTTCAGTTGCAGTCCAGATGCAGGAGTTTTATCACTGAGAAGAAGTGTGAAATACTTCTCACAGACGTCCCCCTGATAAACTAATCCCATTCAGAAAGGGCTTATGATGCACTCAAAGACTTTTTTCCCCCAGTTGACAGTTAAGTTTGAGAGGACCTGGATGGTCGTTTCAATAAGAATGAGAAATGTGGATAAATGATTTTTGTTCTTTTAATCAAGTAGAGGTTTTATAGGAAGGACTTTTACTTGAGTAATGTTTTACCGTGGGTGTCTCTGCTTTAACTCAAGTGCATGCTTTCTGTGTTTCAGTCAGAAATGCCTTTTGTGCAATATTCTGCTCTTTATCCAGATGAATTCAGGTGTTATTAATGTCTGTCTCTTTTAACTGTGTTTATATGGATGTTTCAGAGGCGGATGATGGGAAAATGAAAGAGTAGAAGCGAGAGATTGGAGATTGGAGGGCTCTGAGGGGCTGTTTGTTTCCCAGGGTTGCATTAAAAGGTTCTAAATGACGGCTGTGAATATATAGATATATTATCACTGTCATTTCAAAAACCTCATCACTCTGTTTCTATTGTGCTTTTTATTATTTTATTATTACACTATTTGAAAACTCTAATGCTGCTAGTCAAGCGTTTTATGATGAATGGACTAACAGACACTCCCCAGAATCAGTTGCAATGAAAATTTCATCAAACCTGTTCAAAGTAAATGTGGTGTTTTCCTCTTTGTGCGATCCAGACAGTGACAGGACAGCTCTTTGTCGCTGAGGAGTGTTTTTATGTGACCCGTGTGCTTATCAGCTTCTGATTGACAGGCCCAACCCCTGTTCACACCTGTACAGTCCACTGCCTTAAGCTGAGTGGAGGCTTTTAGCTCTGATCGGTCCATTATATTAGTTTATTTATTTATTTATTTTATCTATTTTTTATTCAACACCGGTCAGTTTCTGTTCTAAAGTTATATGGTGATTAGATGGTGGTTCATTCTAACATGGTAAAGTTTATAATAGTGTTTGTGAGTGTCAGGCCTCATTTGGGCCTCATTGCTTTGCATAATGAAATTTACTTCATGTTTAAAAAGCATAATAATATATACCATAATAATATATACAAAATACACCAAATCTGTGTTATAGTGCATTACAACACTACATTGTACACTGTTCTTATAAACAGATACAATATTATAAGGCATTATAAGCTCTTTCTTTATAAACCTTTACACTACGTTTATAATGTGTTATGAATGTCAATGTTAGTACTTATGAGTTATTATACAGGCTTATTACAGTCATTATAGGGTATTATGCATGTCATATAATGCACTATGAATGCATTCATAAGGCATTATGAATACAGGGTTCATAGGAAGTCCAGATGCAAGAGTTTTATCACTGAGAAGAAGTGTGAAATATTTTTCATCTACGCCCCCTGAATAACTAATCCTGTCCAGATAGGGCTTAAGTTGGTTTGTACAATATATTTAAGTGGTTGTAAGCTGACAAAATGTGCTATGAATACTTTTTCAAACCACTGTTAAGTACATTTCATCATAAGAGATGATGCAAAACATTATAGAAGCCCTGCACGATGATGCCTCTTACCAAGTTTGAATGGAAAGGTTAATGTGTTTAATGCATTTAATCAGTATCTGTAATTGTCTGATCTTGCTAAAAGACAACTTTAAATTGGTAACAGCCCCAAAAACACTGATCCATACCGACTCACAACTCACAATTGCTCTGGGTTTGGAGTTTGAGGTCACAGAGAGGACAGACAGTCCTGCTGTGATCAGATGTGGCGTTTGCTTCCCCTGATTTATCAGTCTTCATCATCCTTAACACAAACAAAACCAATTCTCCCTTCTCTCTCTCTATCTATCTTCCTCTCTCTCAGACTCATCCTGTCTGTGGGATCAGTTCTCCTGCTCCAGGACCAGATGTATCTCTCGGCAGTGGGTGTGTGACGGAGAGGACGACTGCGGTGACGGGGCTGATGAGGACCCCGAGATCTGTGGTACGGTTTTCCTTTCTTTCCCGCTGAACGCTCCGACGCTCCGCGCTGCCTGAGCGAGAGCGACGCGTGGAAGAAGATCAATCAACATGAAAGGAGGCCGCAGGAAAACAGTTTAGTGTCTCTGAAGCAGATAATTTCACGGCAGCCCTGGATTTATAGGCATGTGCTCACACACACGCACACAGCTCATACGGATGAAGGTCAGACTCAAATAAATTTGTAAACAAGATCATTAAAAGATGACTTTTCTTTTTCCTGGACAAAGGTGGTCTTGTTAGGTAGAATGAGGGAGTGAGGGAGTGAATAAGCGAGGGAGGGAGTGAAAGAGTGAGTGAGCGAGGGAGGAAATAACTGGAGGTGGGTAAAGCTGGATGATTAGTTCTGCCACTCAAAGTCATCTCAAGGTGTTGGATGGAGCTCCATCATCACTCCAGAGATCATACTATACAGGGATTGGACAATGAAACTGAAACACCTGTCATTTTAGTGTGGGAGGTTTCATGGCTAAATTGGAGCAGCCTGGTGGCCAATCTTCATTAATTGCACATTATTGCACCAGTAAGAGCAGTAAGAGTGTGAAGGTTCAATTAGCAGCAGGGTAAGAGCGAAGTTTTGCTCAAAATATTGCAATGCACACAACTTATTATGGGTGACATACCCAGTAAGTTCAAAAGAGGACAAATTGTTGGTGCACGTCTTGCTGGCGCATCTGTGACCAAGACAGCAAGTCTTTGTGATGTATCAAAAGCCACGGCATCCAGGGTAATGTCAGCATACCACCAAGAAGGACCAACCACATCCAACAGGATTAACTGTGGACGCTGTAAGAGGAAGCTGTCTGAAAGGGATGTTCGGGTGCTAACCCGGATTGTATCCAAAAAACATAAAACCACGGCTGATCAAATCACGGCAGAATTCAGTGTGCACCTCAACTCTCCTGTTTCCACCAGAACTGTCCTTTGGGATAATAAATTATTGTGCTCTAAATCCAGGTGTTTCAGTTTTATAGTCCAACCCCTGTAGCTCCACTGCTTCACAGACCAATGCTGAGAGATGTATACTAATCATGTGATCAGTTTCTACGGGTCTGGATACTTTTGAATAGGTCATTTATTAAGTTCTTTATTTGCCTGATTCCAATGTTTCTAATATTCTGTTTTCTTCTCTTTATCTCTCTCTCAGACTCAGTTACATGTGCTGCAGGGTTATTCAGCTGCTCTGGCTCGTACGGCTGTGTGTCTCGACAGTGGCTGTGTGACGGGGAGAGAGATTGTCCTGATGGCAGTGATGAGCTTGAAGCGGCTGGCTGTGGTAAGCTAATCAAATATACAGCTCTGAAAAGAAATATTAGACCACTTCAAAATAATCAGTTTCTCTGATTTAACTATTTATAGGTATATATTTGAGAAAAATGAACATTGTGGTTTTATTCTATAAACTACTTTATTCCAAATACAAATATTGTCATTTAGAGCATTTATTTGCAGAAAATGAGAGATTATTGAAAAAGATACAGAGAATGCAAAGAAAAAAGACTCAATAATTGCTAAAATAACCCAGAGCATGCTCTCCACCAGTCTTTCACACTGCTTTTGGGTGACCTTAATCCACTGCTGGCTCAAAAATTTAAGCAGTTTGATGGCTTGTGATCATCCATCTTTCTTTTGATTACATTCTATAGGTTTTTAATGGGGTTCAGGTCAGGAGATTGGGTTGCCATTAAGATTGGGTTGCCACCTTAATTGATCTAGCTGTGTGGAATTGAGTATTGTCCTGCTGGGGAAAAAAACAGTCCTAAGAGTTGGAAAACATTGCCAGAGCAGAAGTAAGCAATTTTTTTTCCAGGATAACCTTTTATGCTGCTTAAATTATGTGTCATTCGCAAAGACCAAACTGCCAATTCCAGCCTTGCTGAAGCATCTCCAGATCATCACTGATTCTCCACCAAATTACACAGTGGGTGCAAGTACACCTCTGCAGGTCTCCATCTGAACATCATTTGATGGCCAGGTGTTGAGCAAAGCTGAAAATTGGACTCATCAGAGAAGATGATCTTACTCCAGTCCTCTATCGTCCAATTATTGCGATCTTGTGCAAACTTTAGCATGGCTCTTCGTTGCTTCTCATTAAAGAAAAACTTTTTTCTAGCTTGAAGTCTGCCTCTAAGATATTGTTTTGAACCCCCAGCTGCCATTTGCCATTCTTTTTATAATTCACTTGATGTCATCCTGTGGTTGCTAACTGACATTCAAATAGGTTGATGGTCAATCTTCAGACCTGAACCCCATTGAAAAACCTTTAAATGTGATCATGTGAAATAAGGTCACCCAAAAGCAGTGTGAAAGACTTGTGGAGAGCAGGCCAAGATAAATGAAATCCTATGACTAAAAATCAGAATAATTTGATTAAATATTGATTTCTGACATCTTTAAACATTAGCATGGTTGTTTCTAAATTAGTATGAACTTGTTTTGAGGTATGAAATCACTGATCATTTTTTCATTTTCTGCAAATAAATGCTCTAAATGACAATATTTGTAATATTGTAATATTTGTAACTTGGGAAACATATCATCAGTGATTTTTAGACTAAAACCACAATGCTCATTTTACTCAAACATATACCTATAAATAGATAAATCAGACAAACTGATTATTTTCAAGTGATCTTATATTTTTTTCCAGAACTGTATATCCCATTACCACATACTAGAAGGGCATAATTTGTATGGCTATTTCTTGTGAGACTACATTACTCACACTGGCTCCAAGGTGACAATAGTGTAGGGCTGTCCCTAACGATTATTTTTTAAACGATTATTCTAACGATTATTTTTTTCGATTAGTCGACTAATCTATTTATTGAGAAACATATTTAAATAACTATTATTTTACGTTTTAAAGCAAACGATAAATTACTATATTTATATATAATAACAACAACAACAACAACACAAGCCTACTAAACCAAACCTCACACTTATAATCACTTACATGTACAACACGTTTAGATCTATAACGCTAAAAATGGATAAGCTCCCATACACCACCTCCTTGTGTTGCACTGTTTTCTGTGACCGCTAGATTTTGTGACCACTGGCAAGTAGTTCTCAGCAGACCGGTGCACTGGCCGATTCGAAACGTGTTCGTTTCTAATGTTTACCCCGACTGGCCAAAACAGTTCAGTTTAGGGCTGAGGGTAAGGTGTAGGTATAGAAAGCTTCCGTTTTGCCAATGAACGCTCATAACCGTGAGCACTGGTCACAAAATTCCGACGGTGACAGAAAACGGTGTAACACCGCAGCGCCGACGGCTCTAGCTAAAATAACTTAAGGCAGCTAGCTTAGCTAAACACCTGAACTTATGAATAATGCTACTGTTTCTGGAAACTGCGAAATGCCATGCACAAATATAAACCAAAAATGTATAATTTCTGCCTGTGGCAGGTTTAAAACCTTTGGTAGACAGCCTTAAGTCTTTTTAAGGACACCCGCGGAGACCCTGATGTAAACGGTAACTTACTGTGTGACTCTGTTGACATAGTGCTCCTGGATGTTTGCGCTTCAAGTGCTCCTGCATAGCAGTTGTGCTACTGTGATAGACCATCCCCATTTTGCACATATGGCAGAGGACCACATTGTTGCCCTTTTGCGTGAAATGCTCCCAAACTTTAGATGCCCGCTGGCGTTTTTTTGTAGCTGGAGATCGCTCTCCGGAGTCCATGCTCTCCACAGGCACCGCCATGTTTACGACGCGCCGACGCGCGTTATGCAAATCGATGTATTTTCGTAATCGATGACGTCGATTATGTCGACGCGTCGCCCCAGCCCTACAATAGTGACAGTGCCCATAAGGATATACTGATGATGCTGCCCATGAGGATACACTACTGACACTGTCGATGATAATGTACTTCTGATGTTGCCTGCTAGCTGACAATACTGGCAATTCCTGTATGTTACACTATGGACACTGATAATAATTATTTTTACTTTTTTGCTTCATTTATGAACAAATGTCTAATTTTCAAATGTTTAATCTTATCATACACATCATATATTAACTTTAAAACCTCCACACTAGTCTGTATTGATCTCTTTCTCTATCTCTCTCTCCTCTACCAGCTCCGAATCGCACATGTTCAGTGGGTTCCTTCCGCTGTCGTAATCAGCTCTGCATCCCGCAAAGCTTTGTGTGTGATCACGATGACGACTGTGGAGACAGCTCAGACGAGTCTCTTCAGTGCGGTGAGTGGGGTTCTTTCTGCTCATTTCATTTCAGCTGGTCACCGTGACAATCACTGTTCATTCACCCTGTCTTTGCAGCACATTTATTGTGCTTATTATCAGAATGACTGATGTAATGAGATTCTCTACAGAGGAAGAAAAAGAAGCATCTGTACTCGCTCTGATTAGAAGAAAACGGGATGGCCCTTTGAATAGCCAAATCTGTAATGACAGTTGGACCACTGTTACACCACTGAGACTGTTAATCACCATAGTAAAAAAATCGTACATTATTTTAAAACACAGGAGACAAGATTTATGAAAATGTTTAAACAGCAGAATTGTTCACAGTTCTAATCTTATAATCATGGAGCCCAAATTTCCTCATAAACTTAAAAAATCTGTTTTTTAACTACATTGTTCAATTGGTGTTGCCTGTAAGGTTAATTAACAGCAGTGTCTGAGGAGTAACATGACTGATGCTTTGTCTAAGGAGTTAAATTAATAACACTGCCTGTAAGGCTAAATGTAGGCGTTTACTAAGGAGTTACATCACTGGCACTGCCTGTAAGGCTAAGGTTATGTCTTTGTCTAAGGAGTTACATCACTGACACTGCCTGTAAGGCTAAGGTTATGTCTTTGTCTAAGGAGTTACATCACTGACACTGCCTGTAAGGCTAAGGTTATGTCTTTGTCTAAGGAGTTACATCACTGACGCTGCCTGTAAGGCTAAGTTAATGGCTTTGTCTAAGGAGTTACATCACTGACACTGCCTGTAAGGCTAAGGTTATGTCTTTGTCTAAGGAGTTACATCACTGACACTGCCTGTAAGGCTAAGGTTATGTCTTTGTCTAAGGAGTTACATCACTGACACTGCCTGTAAGGCTAAGGTTATGGCTTTGTCTAAGGAGTTACATCACTGATACTGCCTGTAAGGCTAAATTAATGGCTTTGTCTAAAGAGTTAAATCACTGAAACTGCCTGTAAGGCTAAATTTATGGCTTTATCTGAAGAGTTACATCACTGATGCTGCCTGTAAGGCTAAATTTATGGCTTTATCTGAAGAGTTACATCACTGAAACTGCCTGTAAGGCTAAATTAATGGCTTTGTCTAAAGAGTTAAATCACTGAAACTGCCTGTAAGGCTAAATTTATGGCTTTGTCTAAGGAGTTACATCACTTGACACTGCCTGTAAGGCTAAATTAATGGCTTTATCTGAAGAGTTGCATCACTGATGCTGACTGTAAGACTAAATTACTGGCATTGTCAGAGGAGTTACATCACTGATACTGCCTGTAAGGCTAAAAGTATGTTTTTTCTGAGGAATTACATCACTGACTCTTGCTTGAATGAACAGTAACAAACAATTCAGTCTCAAACAAGCAATTCTCTTCTCTGTTCTTCCTTTTCTTTGTCTTTCTTTCTTCTTTCTCTCCCTTTTGTCTTTTTCTCCAGAGTACCGCTCGTGTTTAGACGCAGAGTTTCGCTGTACAGATGGGCGGTGTTTACCGAGTTCACAGTGGGAATGCGATGGTTTTCCCGACTGTCTGGACCAATCAGACGAGCCGCCACTGAACCCCAAGTGCTCCGCCGCAGGCAAGGCCCCTCTCCCTCGCCGCACCTGTTTGATTGACAGATCCCAGCACCCCAGAACCTTCTGGGATTTGTACTAACACCTGTTCTGCCCCGTCTCTCTCTCCGGAGGCTCGACACTCATGCAGCTTTTTTCACCACTGTTCTGTTTTTTCCCCCTGTAATTTCTGCTTTGATGGCAAGAAACAGAGCTGACTGTAGTGTGTGTGTGTGTGTGTGTGTGTCTACATGGGTTTGCCAAAGCTAGTTACCCTCACAGCTTCGGATTTTCTTTCATCAGATTCGTTTGCCTGTATATCATCCGACAGATCCGAGTACTGTATTCTTCTGTATTCTTGGCACTTAAAATATTCATTTAGTTTATTTCAGTTAAACAGAAGTTTAAGGGCACTTTTCGTGGCTTTACACATCAAGTTTTTCTTATTACTGATAAATGAACTAATTAGAAGACTTGTTCCAATTAGTGGTGCCATATTTTTTGCCAATCACCAGTCTCTGGTGTTGGCATGGCGACAATCCAACTGTCTGATCAGCAATGTGCCGTCAATTAGTGTCTTGCAATTGCTTAGATTTATGGACCAAAAATCTGACAGTGTAGCTGAGCACATTTTGGCAATAACCAAAACATTAGGGTTTAATTGGAGGACCAGCTTTTTTACACGCATTTTGATGTCCTAGTATGCTTGTACAATTTCATGTTGAAAAATTATGCATACTTTTTAATCTTTCATCCCCCCAGTTTCAGTCAAGTTGTCACCAGGTTGTCACTAAAGTTGATTCCACTGCCGAGCTACAGAGATCTGCGTGTGAGCATAGTGCTTTCAGCCAATCAGAGAGCTTCATTTTCACCCAAAAAAACAAAAACCCTGCCCCACCTCAACTAGCTTCATGCTTTCATCAGACACCTTATTATTAAGGAGACAGGCCAATGACTGCAGTATGAATGGAACTTCTTACATAACTATTTATGCAATCTGTTGAAGGAAAAAATCCCTTCCTGTAGAAAAACAGCTCTGGAGATGTGCGCAGGCGCAGTAGCCACAACAAACTGAAAAATCCTCTTTTTTATGCATCATTTAGAAAGATGCTACAAACTGCTTATGAGGTTTTTATCAGATTTTTTTCAATGTTGTAACATTTGTTGTTCTTAAGACCTTAAGATTAGAGTATTTTGGTTTCTTCTCATTCAAATACAGATACAGTGGTATGAAAAACTTTGTGATTTTCCTTTAGAAATGTATAAATCATTGTTTGTTCAAATCAGCTGTTTCAGTTGTGAGAAACATTATAGTAAGGATGACCACAGGCACAGTTCTAGTTAAGACCTGAAGTGGCTGAACAAAAAAAAAATCTCAGATAAGCAGAGGAGAAGGATGGTGAGAACAGTCATAGTCTATCCACAGAGCTCCAAACACCTACAACATCATCTTGCTGCAGATGGAGTCACTGTGCATCGTTCAACTATTCAGCGCACTTTACACAAGGAGAGGCTGTATGGGAGAGTAATTAATGCAGAAGAAGCCTTTTCTGAGCACATTTGCCAGGTATGCTAAAGCCAAAGCACATTTAAACAAGCCAGCTTCATTTTGAAATAAGTTGCTGTTGGACTGATGAAACTAAAGAGTTAAGAGTTATTTGGAGGGCGGTTATTTATGCATGGTGGAAAAAGAACATAGCATTTCAATACAAACACTTTGGTGGTGGTTCCATCATCATGCTGTGGGGCTGTGAGATCAGTGCAGGTACTGGTAATCTTAATAAAGTTGAGAGGCTCATGGATTCCAGTCAATATCAGCAGATTCTTGAGAACAATTTTCAAGAATGAGTGAGAAAGTTGAAGTTAAAGCACCGGGGCTGGATACTTCAACAAGACAACGACCCTTAACAATAAACTCTGCTCAAACACTACTAAAGCATTCATGCAGAGGAACAAGTACAACGTTCTGGAATGATCATCTCAGACCCCAGACCTAAATATTATTATAAATCTGTGGTGTGATTTAAAGCGGGCTGTTCATGATCAGAAACCATCAAACCTCCTGACTGAACTGGAGATGTTTACTAAAGAAGTATGATCCAAAATACCTTCAACCAGAAGCCAGACTCTCACTGGAAACTAAAGCAAGGGTTTAGAGGCTGTTATTTCTGCAAAAGGAGGAGCTACTAAATGAGCATTTTTCTGTACCTGCCTAATGTAATTTAAAGAATTATTGCACCTTTTCTGTAAATATTATAAACTTCATTCCATTTCTAAAATATCACTGTGTTCATCTGCTGTATGATATATTTAACTGAAGCTGATGATCTGAACAACCAATGATTTATAAAGGAAAATCATGAAAAATGTTTATATCACTGTTGTAGATTGGTCTTACATGACTGAAAATAAGTTCCTAGTCTCGTTGCCAAGTTGTTTGTTGCCAAGATTTTAATGATAAATACCAAAAAAAAGAAAGAAAAAAAGAAAGAAAGCGCTTTACCACCACGATGTAAAACATTACTGCAACTGCTGTTGCCATGATTTGGTGCTGTAACGTGGGGAACAGACGGGAGGCGGATTTAAATGCGGGTAAGACCAATACTTTAATAAATAACAAATAAATAAATAAACAGACAGGGGAATAACGAATAAATATGTATACATAAACAAACAGGGAAAACCAACAAAGAGCTAAGCTGAACAGATAAGTGGCTAAACTAAACAGATAATAACTAAACAGGGCTAGGGAATATAAACAGGGATAAATACGTAAATATATACAAAATAAACAAAGAAACAAACAGGAAATAAATGTGACTAGAAATAAACAAGAGCGTGAAAAATACAAACAACCAAGGAACGAGAAAAGAGCTATAACGTGAACGTGGCGAGACAGACAACAGGGGAAGGTGCAAAGATCGACGGCTAAACATGGACTAAACTGTGCTATAAATAGTAACAATAAACACTGAACACCTGGGGAAGGGGCGGAGCTACAAATTACACACACGTGATGGAAAAGTACTAGAGAAACACACTAGGAAACGGGGAAAACACAGGAAAACATAGCGAGGGCGTAACAGGTGCCATGATCAGTTTTATTTCCATACATTAGAGACAAGTTTATTTGAATTTTCCATTCTGCCTTAAATATATCTCTCTTTAGGTCTTGCTGAAATTAGAATTTGGAATCTGAAAACCAGTCCCACTTTTCCTGTGCAGTGCAGATGAAGCAGGGATGGTGTGATAATATAATAAATAATAAAGTCTTCTGGGCAAGTATATTGGGGATAATGGGCATCCCTAACTGTCATTATATTCTCAGTCTGGTATAATGGAAAAATGTGGGCTTATACCAGTAAATTCAACGTGTATATTGTGTATTTCATGATTTGAACACCCAAACTCTTCCTTACACTGTGTCAAAATTTCTTAATGAGTGGACCAATAGAAATTCACCAATGAAACTTAAGGTTTTATCTCTCCCTGAAATTTGCAATTTGTCATTTTCCATTGGACAGCGACTATATGTAATTATGGTAATTATGTATGTTTGGACTGGTGCACATATCTGTAAATTATACAGATATTTGTGCCGTTACCCGAGTCTCATCTCCTTTGTCCTTGTATGTGTGTTTTAGAAAGTTTGTGCAACGGATCAGTTTTCATGTGTGCCAACGGTCGCTGTGTCCCACTGGGCAGTGTTTGTGACCGGCGCGACGACTGTGGTGACCAGTCTGATGAGCGGAACTGTGGAGTTAACGAATGTTTAAATCGCAAAGTCAGTGGCTGCTCTCAAGACTGCCAGGACATGCCTGTGGGATACAAGGTGAGTGTGTATGTTTGTATGTGCATGTGTTTTATAATGGGTGTGTGTCAAGATGTGTGTACATATTTGTTGCTTATCATTCCTTTCATTTAATTATTTTAGTTATAGCAGATCAATAAACCAGAGCTTAAAAGCTTAAAAAAAGCTTTAAAAGCGTCATTTTAAAATGTCTAGTTGTGGTCTTGAGAATGAATGAATGCCATGTGAGCTGTTTTTAATGAAAAAAGTGTTCCAGCCCTGATTTGTTTCACTGAATTAGTGGTCTCCGAAGACCAGTATTTGGGCTCTTGCTCATGAATATTCATACATGCAAACATATCGCCTCTGATTGGCTAAAAGCCCTGCAGTAGACAGCATGACCTGCCTTCCTCCCACAGTCAATTTTACAGCTGTAAAACTCAACGGACAAAATGTTTTCAGAAATACATCCTTAGTTATAAAGATATAGCACTGAGAACTAGGTAAAGTTGTTAACCCTTAAACCCCCCCCCAGCGACTGAGTGGCGCTGCTCTCCTCATGGCCTTGATAAGGTTTCTTTAAGATAAAATACCGCTACTAAACTCTTACCTCAGACTTGTTGATTTGGTGCTTGGGCAGTTTCACCACGTTGAAGCCACAAAGTCGAGTCTATATCATAAAATCTGACGTGAACAGCATCCGCTTTGACTGGTGTTCTGTCGAGATGTGCTACTTTGTCAGACTGTGCTTCCCTAGTGTTTATTTAAGGTCTCAGTAAAACGCGGAATCCACCGGAGGTCCGATTTATACCTATAGTTACTTACACAATATAGATAATGCTAACTAGCTGATGTAAAACAGAACAGTAAACTCCTTAGCTAATTTGTCTTGGGAGGTTGGGAGTTTATGTAGACACGATGCTTTTCCTGATCAACTCGTTTTTCTGAACATTTTCTTTTCTGAGCTACTGCAGACAATGAAGGTTGAAGAACAGTTTCATAAGCAGCATTCATATACAACTCCAAAAGATCTATTGTATTTCACTAAGAACAAGAAAAATGTATTTTAGCGGAAGGAGACCTTTAATAGTGACTTAACAACATATTAAAAATCACTCAAGTGTGAACACAGCAGGCTCACAAACACAACATGACGTGTTTAACAAAAGCATGTATAGATGTGATACTACTGCAAACAAATGCAGGACCTGTGGCTGTATATTACTGGAGGCATGAACCACTTGCTAAAGGCATGTTACCACAAACATGTACACATGTGTTAACAAGAACAGTTGCAGGCTGTATACTGTAAGTGTGTTACATCAATCTAGCCAACGTGACAAGCTATGAGTCAGGTATGAGTGTGTTACCTCACTCAGAAGACCCATAAGCCATGGGAAAGACAGCAGTCCTGGAAACACAAGCAGAATAGCCTTCAACATTCTAGCACTCGCTCAATCCCTGGGCAGATCTTAAAGTCCAGACATAAACATTAACAAGCCTGGACTCTTTAGAGCACTGGGCAGATTCCTGAGGGCAGACATAAACATTGATCTGTCTGCACGGTTTCAAGCACTGGCTAGAGCCTTGTGGGCAGATATAAACACTGGGGTGCCTGCACTGGATGGGCAGGGTCCTGAGGGGAGACATTGATGTGCAGGACAGGAGACTTTGAGGACACAAGCTTGTTAAGCATTTGAACACTCTCTAAAGCACTGGGCTGAGCCTTGATGGCCTTGAGACATAGACATTGATGTTCTTGCACTCTTTTAAGCATTGGACATAGCCTTAAGGGCAGATATATACATTGATTTTACTGCACTTAATAAAGCAATGGGCAGAGTTTTTTGCCTGCAAACTGTTGAGCACCAGACAGAGCCTTGAGGGCAGACATAGACATTGATGTCCCTGCACACTTTTGAGCACTGGGCAGAACCTTGGGGGCAGACATGGACATTGATGTTCCTGCACTCTTTTGAGAACTGTACACAGCCTCTATGGAAAACATAGACATTGATGTGCCTGCATTTCTTTAAGCACTGGACAGAGCCTTGAGGGCCGACATGGACATTGACATGTATGAACTTTTTTGAACACTGGGCAGAGTCTTGAGGGCAGACATAGACATTAATGTCCCTGCACTGTTTGGAGCACAAAGGACAGACATGGACATTGATGTCCCTGCACTGTTTGGAGCACTAAGGACAGACATAGACATTGATGTCCCTGCACCCTGTTGAGCACTGTGCAGAACATTGAGGGCCAACATGGACATTGATGTCCCTGCACTCTTTTGAGCACTGAGCAAAGCCTTGGGGGCAGACATAGACATTGATGTCTTATCACTCTTTTGAACACTGGATAGAGCCTTGAGAGCAGACAAAGACAATGATGTGATGTGCCTGAACACTTTTAAATATTGGAAAAAGCCTTAAGGGTAAACTTCAATATTGATGTGCCTGCACTTTATGAAGCGCTGGGCAGAGCCATAAGGGCAGATGTAAACATTCATGTGCCTGCAGTCTTTTGAGCACTGTGCAGAACTTGGAGGGCAGACATAGACATTGATGTCCTGTCACTCTTTTGAACACCAGTCAGCACCTTGAAGGCAGACACAAATGCTCACACATTCTATGGAGTACTGAACAGAGCCCTGAAGGCAGACATAGACATTGATGTTCTTGCACTCTTTTGAACACTGGGCAGAGCCTTGAGGGCAGATATAGACATTGATGTGCCCAAACTCTTTTAAACACTGGGCAAAACCTTGAGGGCAGACTTGGACATTAATGTCCCTGCACTCTTTAGAGCATTAAGGGCAGATATGGACATTAATGTGCCTGTACTCTTTGGAGCACTGGGCAAAACCTTGAAGCCAGACATAGACAAAGATGTCCTTGCACTCTTTGAACCACTGAGCAAAGCATTGAGGGCAGACGTAGACAGTGATATGCCTGTACTCTTTTTGAGCACTGGGAAAAGCCTTAAGGGCAGACGTAGATATATGCTGCCTTGAAGGAAACATTTGCTTTATTGGGAGTGGTTCAAGCACTGGTTCAACACCTCTGGTTCTGGTCTCGAGCCTTAGAAGGAATCTATGTTAATACTTGCTGAGGCTCCTCAGGAAATAAGGCTCCTTACCAACAGATGCCCCCAAATCACTCAGAACATCCATTTAAAAGGCCTGGTCTCCTGCCCCTGTATGGTAGCCTAGTGGCATGAAGTGTTCCTGTTGTGTTGTGCTTCAGTTGTGGGTGTGTTGAGTTGGTTGTTGGCTGTGGACGGAAGCTGCTGACAGATGCTGCAGATGCCACAGCACTGAGAGGCATCATTATCTCTGGTGGCTATGTACAGCTGCACCTCAGAAATCACTTTCTAGAGGGGGCAAAAATCTAAATATTACCCAATAAGCATGCACATTTTTGTCCATTTTCTTGCGAAACGTTGTTTTTAGACAGTTTTCGATTAATTGAGCAGTGCTTACACCATCAGATTTAGAGCATAAGAACCAAACCACACAAACCCACACACTGTTGAGAGAGAGAGAGAGAGAGAGAGAGAGAGAGAGAGAGAGAGAGGCGGCTGTGTTGGTGACAGCTGGGACAGGCCGGTCTGACACCCAGGCAGGCGGAGTGTATGACTGGGGAGAGACTGGCAGGTGGGACAGGCTAGTTTGGCACGTGTCACCGTGGATAGAGCTACAGTGTGACACTCCAACTTTCAGACACCTTCAAACAGTCAAGGACACACTGCTGCCAGGTGCCACCACCACCACCGCTCTCAGCCAGCGCTGGAATGTTACCTCCTTCCTCATTGTTAGCATCAGAGCAACTACCGCAGGTCTATAGTTACATAATAAATGAAGAATAAACAGAAGTTTTAAAAGAGCACATCTATGGCATGGATATAATGCAATGTCTCTTTAAAGTAAAGCCACCACAGGTCTAGGCCTCTGTTGGCTTCTTGTAATAAGATGTGCAAGTCCACTCATCCCTATTTGTTTCAGTTACAAACCATCCCTATTTACATCTCTTATCTTCTTACGAAAAAAGGTTGTTAAACAAACCAGAATATGTTTTATATTTTATAAGAGTTAATTACTTATTTAATTTCTTGCCATTTAATGTGTTTGAGAGCATCAGTTATGAAGTTGTGAAGGGGTAGAGTTGGTAGAAAGTTAATAGCCCTATTTAAGTAATGTTCTACTTATAGCATATTATGGCAAGAACTGCTCAACTAAGGTCTGAATCTGAAACATAAAGAACATCAAAAACGTAAAGATAAAACTGGCTCTCATCAGGACTGCCCAAAGAAAGGAAGAGTAAGAGTGTCCTCTGTTGCACAGGATAAATTCATCAGTTAACAGCCTTAGAAACTGCAAATTAACAGCACCCCAGATAGTTACTAGATGATTCCCTATGTGTTTCTTCATATTATGGAGAAATTCAGTATTAATTTACAATGTAGGAAAAAAATAAAAACATGACATGAGAAGGTGTGTCCAAACTTTTGACTGGTGCTGTATATAAATAGCCACGTCCCCGTCTGTTATAAAGCATTTCTAACTTGTTACATTTAATAAAAAAAAAACATTAATTTGTATCATTATAAATTTGGTCCTTCCCAGGTCATTCTCCATATATATTTAAACAAGCCATGCCTTTTTTAAGCTCTCTTTTAAACCAAATAGCCACACTCACCTATGTCATGTTTTATTCAATACTCTCTTCATGTTGTGAATAACACAACCCACGTCTATTTAATCTCAGCTGCTTTGTCTATATTATATTACATTCTCTTCCCAATGGACCTTAAAAGCCACACCCACCTCTATAATTGTCTCCACTGGTTTTCTAATGTCATATTTGTGTTGTTGGGGTCAGTGTACGTGCTGGTCAGGTTTCCGGCTGAAGGCGGATGGACGGACGTGTGTGGACATGGATGAGTGTGTGGAGAGCTTCCCCTGCAGCCAGCAGTGTGTAAACACATACGGCTCATACAAATGCCTATGTGTGGACGGATACCAAAGACTGGACACTGACCCACACAGCTGCAGAGCTATAACAGGTACAAACACACACACATAGAGTGGTTTGAAAGGTCTGATTTATCATTTTTCAAAGCAGCTTGAAAGAGAGAGTTTAAAGTCCTTTTGAAGTGTGTTTTGAAGTGGGTGTTTCTGTCCTCTCCTCGGCTTCCAGCAGACGAGCCATTTCTGATTCTGGCCGACCATCACGAGATCAGAAAGATCAGCCTGGATGGGTTAAACTACACCCTCCTGAAACAGGTACCAACACCACTTCCTATATCCACCTGAACACCTGAGCAATGAACCACAAGAGTATTTTAACCTAATAATGTGGTTAGATATTATAAAGCACAAGAGTACTGTATTGTTTGCACTATAAAGGTGCACCGGATTATAAGACACAATTTTATCCGACAGTAGTAAGAAACAGGGGTTTCGCCATGTTTTCCTTCTAATTCAGCTCGTCTCACTGCAGGGTGGTGAAACATTTTGAAGCTAAGCTAAGCTAAAATAAGTAAACAAAACTGTTTCAAAGTCAAAACAGCACTGGATGTTAATCTATACAGATTTGTCTCCTGAAAACTGTTTATTTGGGTGAGTAAAGGGCTTCCATTTATTTACAGTAAGCTTAGCACTAGCGGCTAACTGCTAGCAGGCAACGCTAATGCTGCTCCAGCAGTGCTAACCAGGGTTAGCAGTAGTCTACAGGCAGATAATACTCACCTCTGAATGGTCAAAGAGCAAGCGCTCAGTGCAGTTATCGGGTAATGCTAATGCTGCTCCAGATGCGCTAGCCAGGGTTAGCAGTAGTCTACAGGCAGATAATACTCACCTCTAAATGGTCAAAGAGCTAGCGTTTAGTGCAGTTATCGGGTAATGTTAATGCTGCTGGAGAACTAAGCTGAAACTTTTGTAGAACACTGTGCTTATTTGGAGTGATTTTACTGCATCTTACAACCTGACATAAGATGCACCGAATTACAAGGAGCACAGACAATTAAAGAGAATTAAGCACAGAGAATTAAAGGATATTAAATGCACCTTATAGTGCAGAACAAATACTGTAGATTGTTTTAATAAAGTGCCAATTATGGAAGCACAAGGCTGTGGGTTGTATAGAATAGTTTAATATATATGATGGTATTTGAGTAGATGACCTGGATGTAGTGATCATTCTCTCTCTCTGTTTCTCTCTCTCTCTCTCTCTCTCTCTCTCTCCATGCAGGGTCTCAGTAATGTTCTCTCTCTAGACTTTGACTACAGGAAGGAGCTGATCTTTTGGATTGACACCAGCAGACCCAGCGGACGCAGGATTAACAGAATGCGTCTCAATGGGAGCGACCTCAAGGTAGTGTATGTAGCGTAAACCGAATTCTGTAGTGTGAATGGGTGTTATTAAACTTCTATAAGATGAATGGGTGGGACTAAACTGCTGTATGCTGAATAGCTGCATCGCTGTATGCTGACTCCTACTGGGTTAAATAATTAGTTGTAGAGCAATGTTTAAAGTGTTGCACTTCCACACCTCTGCGAGCAGAAAATCTGTCCTGGGCAAAGTGCTGTAGTGCCAAATGCAGTCCTCCAGGTGGACGGTTGTTTCCGGTTGAGAGTATGCTGTGCGCTATTGGCTGCCGCTTCTCACCGGTGTGTGGATGAGTGCTGAGTATGAATGGTTATATGTAAAAAAACGTGATTGTAAAGCATCTATGGGTTTCTAGACACTTTGCTTCATTCTGAATGCTGAATAGCTGAGGCTTTACTTCTGTTGGTTGAATTGCAGAATCTAAATTCTGGTAGGCTAAATAGGGTGAATGAGCAAGACTAATCTGTGTTAGTGAGCATGGATGAGGCAAAACGTCTATAGGCTAAATTATCAGGCTAAATTCAAATGGGTAATCTAAATGGGTATACTGAAGAAGTGCTGTTGGCTAAACAGGCTTAAATTGGGTTGAATTGATAGAGCTAAAGTGCTGTGAGTCACGTTTATAAATGTTAACACCTGTCAGATGAGTTTTACCCTTTTAAAGAAATTTGTGCCCCCCCTCCCCCTTAATGTATGGTAATAAACTCCTATTAATTGCTGCTGTACAGTTGCGCCGGTCTGTTCTCTGTTTCTCAGCTTTCGATACAAATCTCCAGAAAGTCAACAAAAGCATTTTTTCTTTAAAACAGCAGCAGCAGCTGCAGGCAGGGGGGCGCAAACAGCTCAAAGAAAGAGTGATTAAAAGACTGGGACGTGAGTGCCAACTGGGGGCCACATTATTTATTCCGAACAGGAGGGTATTTCTTTATTTTCCCCGTATCACCAGAAGTAAATAGTGTATGAGAGGAGTTGTGAAAGATTATGGTTGTGGGTTTTGGGGGGAAGTTTGTTGTGAGTTGTGATAATTACCGGCGCTGTCGCCCTTTCAGTGTAGTTTTAAGCTCATTTACATGTTGCTGGATGAAAGAGGCCAGAGCAGGCTGTTTATCCACTAAATTACTAGCGCATGCCGTGTTCCAGCGTTTATACACTGATTTTATTCTGTTTTGTTTGTTCCTGGCCCTGTAACCCTTGTTAATTTACTATGCTAATTATTATATTACTGTATCGGGGCGAGGCACCCAGACACAGTCTCTGGTGTTTACTTGTTTGCCTTTTTCAGTAATCAGATGAATACTTTGTTTTTAAAGAGTGGGCTTTTTAGCAACAATAAAAAATTCTACTTATTAGCGCATTAAGATGGTTGCAGTGACATCCAAGTTTTTTATTTGAAATTTAAAGTAAATTGGCTTAGAAAAACTTGCGAAAATAAAATATAACATTGTATTTTTACCATCATTTTATGCCCCTGATCATTTAGAAATTCTCTGACCAAAGGAGGATGGGTCCCTTTTTATATATTAGCATTGATAATACATGTGATAGTACATGTGTTACTACATGGTACATGTAAAGCTATATCCGGATGGGATTAATTCTCAGGGGGTCCTGAGGTAATTTTCTACTTTATGGGGGGGTCCTCTGTGATTTTTTTCCTGAACGACCATGTACGTGTTTTTCTCAGTTGAACTTTTAGAAAATTACAGGCTGAATTATCTACTATTTTCGCTGAACTCCATGCTCCTCCGGTAATCTATTTCAGTCCAGACTCACATCTCTGATTTTCGTCACCTCGCGTTTGCGTTTAATAAAATAGCTATTTGTCCACTGTCACGCACCGTAATTACACTTTGGGTGCGCGTTTCCACAACAGCGAGTGGAAATGGAGGAGCTACTGAACGGCATGTCATGTGAGCGAGAAAGCCAAAAAAGTAGTCTGGATGCAAGAGTTTTATCACAGAGTAGAAATAGTGTGAAATATTTTTTACAGACGTCCCCCTGAGAAACTAATTATTAAGTCTTGGTTCCTTCCAAGGTTTCTCCCTCCTCTAGCTTTGGGGGAGTTTGTCCTTACCTCTGTAGCTTATTTAGGGTTCTGTATTGTATGTTCAGTGTTTTGTCCGATTCTCTATCCTGCTACCACATTTCTGTAATGCTACTTGCAACAACACCAGTTGTAAAATGTGCTATACTGTATAAATAAACATTTTGATTTTGATTTGGAAAAAAAAGGATAAAAATGGATGAATTAGGCGGAAATGGTCACGGCCAAATGTACAATAAGTCAATAATGTGAATAATCTGCAGAGTAACGTGGAATCGTGGACACACACAGCATCAACACCTTGGTGCGATGCAGAGGATTCAGTCATAGGTTGCCAGATCTGAATAAAAAGGAGAAAAAGGAGATTTACCAGTTTTGCCAAGGATTGCAATAGTTCTAAGGTCTGAAGAGACTCAGGTATGTGAGATTATACAGGAAAAAAGAGTACAAATTGATTGGTATCCATTTACAAGATGATTACTTACAAAATATTAACAAATTCACCTGCAGTTTTGCATTTTGTAAATTTCTGTCAAATAAAATATTTATTTCTGTCATATATTTCAACTTTGAAGTAAAAAAAAGTCTCGTTCACGTCACGTCTCGTTTTGTTTCATGAGATGAGTATCTTGTCACACCCCTGATTTGTAGAGTTCAAATTAGATTTGCATCCAATGCGAAAATCATCTCTAAAAGATGAATCTGGTTATTAGCTGTTCTTAGTGTTTAATCTGCTAAATACTGGATGAAGTGGAAAAAGATTAGCTTGTGTAAAAGTTGTGAATAATTATCCTGAGAGATTCTTTCTCAGGTGGTCCACAGGACGTCTGTGCCGAATGCCCTGGCAGTGGACTGGATCGGGAAGAATCTGTACTGGTGTGATGCTGAGAGGAAGACTGTGGAGGTGGCGAAGGCTAACGGACTCTACCCCACTGTCCTCCTCAGCACTGGGCTGAGAAACCCTTCTGCTCTCGCACTGGATACTAACACAGGGTATATACACTGATATATTATCTGCAGATATTTATGTTCAAGATCAAGGGACAGAAATCACCAGAAGGAAATCCTGAAAATATCCTAAATTATGTGTTAAAGCATTAATATTCAGATTGAAGTTCTAATAGGATTCATGTTCAGAATGATGGAGGTGTTTTGTATGTTTGTAGGTTTGTGTTCTGGATAGACTGCTGTGAGTATCCACACATCGGGCGGATCGGGATGGACGGGAGTAAAGCGCAGGTGATTGTTGATACAGAAATACACACCCCGTCTGCTCTCACCATCGACTACGTCAACCAGAGGATCTACTGGGCAGATCAGAACCACATACTGTTCTCTAACATGGACGGCTCCAGAAGATACCGAGGTGAGACTGATCATTATCTCAGCTTCACTCTGCAGAGCTTTATGAGGTGTACTGAAATGCACCAGCTTGAGATGCTTCAAGCTGATTTTAGCTCTTAGAATTTACTTTTATTATTTATGTAGCTCTTTCTTTTTTTGTATATCAGAGTGATTTTGCATTTACCACATGGAACAATTAAAAAATAATGATCTGATTTTTTATTGAGGAAATACTGCCCATTCCTAGGCTTCTGCCCATTCCTAGGCTTCTGCTCATTCCTAGGCTTCTGCCCATTCCCAGGCTTCTGACCATTCCCAGGCTTCTAAACAATTTCCAGGCTTCTTCCCATTCCCAGGCTTCTAAACAATTTACAGGCGTCTTCCCATTCCCAGGCTTCTGCCCATTCCCAGGCTTCTAAACAATTTCCGGGCTTCTTCCCATTCACAGGCTTCTGCCTATTCCCAGGCTTCTGCCCATTCCCAGGCTTCTGCCAGTTCCTAGGCTTCTGTTAATTTCCAGGCTTTTGCCCATTCCCAGGCTTCTGCCCAGTCCTAGGCTTCTGTTCATTCCCAGGCTTTTGCCCATTCCCAGGCTTCTGCCCATTCCTAGGCTTCTGCTCATTCCCAGGCTTTTGCCCATTCACAGGCTTCTGTTAATTCCAAGACTTCTACCCTTTCCCAGATTTCTGCCCATTCCTAGGCTTCTTCCCATTTCCAGGCTTCTGCCCATTCCTAGGCTTCTGCCCATTCACTGGCTTCTGCCGATTTACCGCTTCTGGCCATTCCCAGCCTTCTGCCCAGTCCCAAGCTTCTGTCCATTATCAGGCTTCTGCCCATTCCCAGGCTTCTGCCTATTCCCAGACTTCTGCCCATTCCCAGGCTTCTGCCCATTCCCAGGCTTCTGTCCATTCCCAGGCTTCTGCCCATTCCCAGGCTTCTGCCCATTCACTGGCTTCTTTCTGCTTATTCACAGCCTTCTGCCCATTTCCAGGCTTCTGCCCATTCCTAGGCTTCTGCCCATTCCCAGGCTTCTATCCATTCCCAGGGCTTCTGCCCATTCCCAGGCTTCTGCCCATTCCCAGGCTTCTGACGATTTACCGACTTCTGCCCATTCACAAGCTTCTGCCCATTCCTAGGCTTCTGCCCATTCCTAGGCTTCTGCCCATTCACAGGCTTCTGCCTATTCCCAGGCTTCTGCCCATTCCCAGGCTTCTGTCCATTCCCAGGCTTCTGCCCATTCCCAGGCTTCTGCCTATTCACTGGCTTCTTTCTGCTTCTTCCCAGCCTTCTGCCCATTCCCAGGCTTCTGTCCATTCCCAGGCTTCTGCCCATTCACTGGCTTCTGCCGATTTACCGGCTTCTGCCCCTTCCCAGGCTTCTGCCAATTCACTGGCTTCTTTCTGCTTTTTCCCAGCCTTCTGCCCATTCCCAGGCTTCTGTCCATTCCCAGGCTTCTGCCCATTCCTAGGCTTCTGCCCATTCCCAGGCTTCTAGCCATTCGCAGGCTTCTGTCCATTCGCAGGCTTCTGCCCATTCCCAGGCTTCTGCCCATTCCCAGGCTTCTGTCCATTCCCAGGCTTCTGCCCATTCCTAGGCTTCTTTCTGTTCCCAGGCTTCTTTCTGTTCCCAGGCTTCTGCCCATTCACTGGCTTCTGCCAATTAACGTCTTCTGCCCATTCCTAGGCTCCTGCCCATTTCCAGGCTTCTGTCTGTTCCCAGACTTCTGCCCATTCCTAGGCTTCTGCATATTCCTAGGCTTCAGCCCATTGCCAGGCTTCTGCCCATTCACTGGCTTCTTTTTGCTTATTCCCAGCCCTCTTCCCATTCCCAGGCTTCTGCCCATTCCTAGGCTTCTGATAATTTCCAGGCTTCTATCTATTTGCAGGCTTCTGCCCATTCCCAGGCTTCTGCCCATTCCAAGGCTTCTGCCCATTCACAGGCTTCTGTCCATTCCTAGGCTTCTGCCCATTCCTAGGCTTCTGCCCATTCCCAGACTTCTGCCTATTCCCAGGCTTCTGCCCATTCCCAGACTTCTGCCCATTCCCAGGCTTCTGCCCATTCCCAGGCTTCTGCCCATTCCCAGGCTTCTGCCCATTCCCAGGCTTCTATTCATTCGCAGGGCTTCTGCCCATTCCCAGGCTTCTGCCTATTCCCAGGCTTCTGACCATTCCCAGACTTCTGCCCATTCCCAGGCTTCTGTCCATTCCCAGGCTTCTGACCATTCCCAGGCTTCTGCCCATTCCCAGGCTTCTGCCCATTCCCAGGCTTCTGTTCATTCCCAGGCTTGTGCCCATTCCCAGGCTTCTGCCCATTCCTAGGCTTCTGCCCATTCACAGGCTTCTGCCCATTCCCAGGCTTCTGCCCATTCCCAGGCTTCTGTCCATTCCCAGGCTTCTGCCCATTCCCAGGCTTCTGCCTATTCACTGGCTTCTTTCTGCTTATTCCCAGCCTTCTGCCCATTCCTAGGCTTCTGTCCATTCCCAGGCTTCTGCCCATTCACTGGCTTCTGCCGATTTACCGGCTTCTGCCCCTTCCCAGGCTTCTGCCCATTCACTGGCTTCTTTCTGCTTTTTCCCAGCCTTTTGCCCATTCCCAGGCTTCTGTCCATTCCCAGGCTTCTGTCTATTCCCAGGCTTCTGCCCATTCCTAGGCTTCTGCCCATTCCCAGGCTTCTATCCATTCCCAGGCTTCTGCCCATTCCCAGGCTTCTGCTCATTCCCAGGCTTCTGCCCATTCCCAGGCTTCTGCCCATTCACTGGCTTCTGCCGATTTACCAGCTTCTGCTAATTCCCAGGCTTCTTCCCATTCATAGGCTTCTTTCTGTTCCCAGGCTTCTTTCTGTTCCCAGGCTTCTGCCCATTCACTGGCTTCTGCCAATTAACGTCTTCTGCCCATTCCTAGGCTCTTGCCCATTTCCAGGCTTCTGTCTGTTCCCAGACTTCTTTTTGCTTATTCCCAGTCTTCTGCCCATTCCCAGGCTTCTGTCCATTCCTAGGCTTCTGCCCGTTCCTAGGCTTCTGATCATTTCCAGGCTTCTATCTATTTGCAGGCTTCTGCCCATTCCCAGGCTTCTGCCCATTCCAAGGCTTTTGCCCATTCACAGGCTTCTGTCCTTTCCTAGGCTTCTGCCCATTCCTAGGCTTCTGCCCATTCCTAGGCTTCTGATTATTCCCAGGTTTCTGCCCATTCCCAGGCTTCTTCCCATTCCCAGGCTTCTGCCCATTCACAGGCTTCTGTCCATTCCCAGACTTCTGTCCATTCACAGGATTTTGTTCATTCCAAGGCTGAATTCCAAGACCTCTTTTCCTTATTCCAAGGTTTCTGCCCATTTCTAGGTTTCTACCCATCAACAGGCTTCTGTCATGTGTGTATATGACTATTTATATGACTGTGAATTAAATAGTAAGTAGTGCTTCTTCTTTAAGGTCAATGTGCTGCAGTACAATAGCAGTAATGACTCAGGGCTTCTGAAGGTTAAACTGTCTGAGATGTGTGTTCTCAGTATCATTGTAGCAGACAGAGTGTGTGTTTACCGTGTGTGTTATAGCTGGCAGGTTTCCAGCCTCGTCAGTAATCGATGGCGTCTCGTTTGGTTTCAGTTCCTAACGAGGGCATGGGTGGGGTTACGAGTCTGGCGCTGTTTGAGGATTTCCTCTATTGGAGCGATCAGAAGACCAAAACACTAAGTCGGGCTCACAAGACCACCGGAGCCAAGCGCTCCGAACTCCTCAGCTCCTGGCAAACCATCCGAGACATTAAAGTCTACCACCCACTCCGGCAGCCCGACGGTACCTCCTCCCACACAACCTCTGCATCAGCATGCTTCTCCTCTTCCTGTTTATGTTTGTCTGTTTGCTTGTTTATAGTTGATTTACTCACTGATTGGCTGAGCAGCTTGATCAGATGGTGCTTACCACACTCTGATGAGTCACTATAGGATTAGATCTGTGGCTGAATATATTTCACTCAGTCAACATATAGCCTCCACAGGCTATATATTTAATTCTAAATGTAGATATTGTGATATACACTGAAGTGTAGCTACAGTCTTTCATTAGGGTGAACATATATTAATATAGCTCTAAATGTAGGTATTGTGATATAAACTAAGGAGGCGGAGCTAAAGTCTCTCATTAGGGTAAATATATACAGCTCTGGAAAAAAATAAGAAATCACTTAAAAATGATGAGTTTCTTTGATTTTACCAAATTTAAAACCTCTGGAATATAATCATGAGGAATATGATTTTTGCACCAGGAGTAAAGGCATAAAGTTATCCAAAAGCAGTGTGTAAGACTGGTGGAGGAGAACATGCCAAGATGCATGAAAACTGTGATTAGAAACCAGGGTTATTCCAACACATATTGATTTCTGAACTCTTAAAACTTTACGAACATGAACTTGTTTTCTTTGCATTATTTAAAAAGCACTGTATCTTTTTCATTCATTCATATCATTTCTCATTTTCTACAAATACATGCTTTACACTGACAATATTTTTACTAGGAATTTGGGATTAGGAATTAGGAATTTTAGGTAATTGTTGTTTACTAATTTATATATTTTTATTTGTTCTCAGTTCCTAAACACCAGTGTCAGGTGAATAATGGAGGCTGCAGTCACCTGTGCCTACTGTCTCCAGGTGGAGGGTACAGGTGTGCCTGCCCCACCCACTTTTATCTGGCCAATGACAACAAGACCTGTCTTTCTAACTGCACTGCAAGCCAGGTACCAGCCTCAGTCAGAATGCTGTAACTCACAGATTTGTTAACATGAATTCACTTTTTCTTATTCTTCTCACAAGTTCTTATTTTTTCTCTTTGTGTGTGTGTGTGTGTGTGTAGTTTCGTTGTGGTACAGATGAGTGTATTCCCTTCTGGTGGAAATGTGACACTGTAGATGACTGTGGCGATGGTTCAGATGAACCTGCAGACTGTCGTGAGTAACTGCACTATAACAGCCCCATACGATTAAATGTAGTAGTTATTACAGCAAGTAGCCTCGTAACTGATGTTCAGTAACACACATTCAACATATGTTACGCTAACATCCCTGTTACACACATTCAGTAACACACATTTGACATCTGTTACACCAAACAACAAACAACATCCAGTGACATATATATTTAACATCCCTGTTACATATGTTAATTCACATACATTCAGCCTGTTACACCACACAGCCCTTTAATACACATTTGATAACATATATGCAGTATGTCTTACGCCAAACAACCGCCTAAAACACATTCAGTAGCCTACATTCAATATCTGTTATACTACACAGCCCTATAACACACAGTCAGCTATAGTCCTTTAATATACAGCTCTGGAAAAAAAAATAAGAGACCACTTCAGTTTCTGAATACGTTTCTCTGATTTCACTATTTTTAGAGACTGTAGATGTTTGAGTAAAATAATTTTTTTTATTCTATAAGCTACGGACAACATTTCTCCTAAATTCCAGATAAAAATATTGTCATTTAGAGCATTTATTTGCAGAAAATGAGAAATGGCTGAAATTACAAAAAAGATGCAGAGCTTTCAGACCTCAAATAATGCAAAGAAAACAAGTTCATATTCATAAAGTTTTAAGAGTTTAGAAATCAATATTTGGTGAAATAATCCTCCACCAGTCTTACACACTGCTTTTGGATAACTGTACGCCTTTACTCCTGGTTCAAAAATTCAAGCAGTTCTGTTTGGTTTGATGGCTTGTGATCATCCATCTTTCTCTTGATTATATTCCAGAGGTTTTCAATTCGGTAAAATCAAAGAAACTCAACACTTTTAAGTGGTCTCTTGTTTTTTCGTTTCATAACTGTATGTTACATCACATAATCTAGAAACATATTTAAGTACAGACATTCAGCATATGGTACACTACATATATTCAGTATCATATTTTCCTCATTTGTTACACCAAACAACCCCGTAACAGACATTCAGTAACACATTCAGTATCTGTTACCCCAATCATACCCCAATTATAACACATATTACACGTGTGTTGCACCATGTGTGCAGTAATATGAACTCTATCAGTGTTAATCTAACTGAACTATGTAACATTGATAACACCATTATAGACTTCCATAGTGTTCAGTAGCGCCCCCTCGTCTTTATACCTCCACATCACTGATTCAGACAGACAGACTGAGTGTGTGTGTGTGTGTGTGTGAGTGTGTGTGTGAGTGTGTAGGAGGACAGTGGTGTATTATAGCTTTTAACCTGTGATTTCTCTCAGCTCTCCTCTCAATGCTGTTGCACTTCAATCTAAGTCTGTCAATCAACTTCCCATATATCTAACATCACACCACTGTCTCTCTCTCTCTCTCTCTCTCTCTCTCTCTCTCTCTTTCTCTTATATTCTTCCTTACTCATTTCCTCCTTATTTCTTTCCTTCAAAACTTATATTTTCTCCAATCTTTCATTTTTCATCTTTCTTCGTTTCTTTGTTACTTCCATCCTTGTTTCCTACCTTTTCTTTTTTCTTTCTTCTTTCTTTCCTCTTTCAACCTTATGTCCTACTTTTCCTCTTGTCCACTTTCATTTTCTTTTTTTTCCACATCCTACTTTTCTTCTTCCCTTTCTTGTTTTTTTTTTATGCCCTCATTTTATTTTCTTGTCTTTTTTCCTTACCTTTTTTTCCCTTTTCCTCCTTTTTTCTATGTTTCATTCCTTTTTTTTTGGTTTCTACTTTTTATCCACAATTTCCCCTTTTCTTCCTTTATTCTTTCCTCTTTCATCCTTATTTCCTACTTTTCCTCTTGTCCACTCTCTTTTCATTTTTTTTCCATTTTAACATTTGTTACATCCTTTCTTCTGCCCTTCTTTGTTTTCCTTATTTCCTCATTCCTTCCTTTTATTTCCCCTTTCCTTTGTTTACCATTTATGCTTTCTTACTTGTTTTCTCCCTTCCTTTTTCTTGTTCTTTTTTCATTAATTTTTTTCATGCTGTCTTTCTTTCTTTCTTTCTTCTTTCCTTTCTTTTTTCTTTCCTTAATCACATATTTTCTTATGTCTTCTTTCCTTACTTCTTATACTTCTTTTTACTCTTTTTCCACATTTTTCATTCCTTCCATGCTTATTCCTTCTATCTTTGTCTATTATTTTTCCTATTTTGTTCCTTCCATCCTTCCTTACTTTTTCCTTCATTCCTTCCTTTCTTAATCCTTCCTTTTTCCTTTGTTCATTTGTTCCTTCCTTGGTTCCTACATTTTATCCATCTTATGTCTTTTCTTTTTATTTCTTAAATCCTTCCTGTATTACATTTTTCCTTCATTCATTCCCACTTATTTTCTTTTGTCTTTATCTATTCCATCTCATTCTCTTCTTATTTCCTTGCTTTCTTTCTTTGTTTGATTTTGCTGCCTTCTTTTCTTTTCTCCTTACTTTTTTTCTTCCTTTCTTCCTTAAATCCTTCCTTCCTTTCTATCCTCCAGCGGAGTTTAAGTGTCAGCCGGGTCGGTTTCAGTGCCGGACGGGTCTGTGTGCTCTCCCTCCGTTTATCTGTGATGGAGAGAACGACTGTGGAGATAACTCAGATGAAGCCAACTGTGGTAAGGATGGAGGGATGACGCCAGTCTATTTGCTTTCAGTGAAAACAGTCTCTAGTCTGTCTGCATTAAATGTGTTATACAGGAAATAAAGGCATGGATAAGCATCTCTCTCTCTCTCTCTCTCTCTCTCTCTCTTTAGATTCCTACATCTGTCTCTCAGGGCATTTTAAATGCACGCAGACACACCGGTGTATCCCTGGGAACCTGCGGTGTAATGGTCAGGATGACTGTGGGGACGGAGAGGACGAGCATGAGTGCCGTAAGATTCCCCTCACTGTTTTATAAACCTGTTACAAAACCATGATTCCAAACATTCTGCTAGTGGCTTCAAACAAATGCTTTCATCATTCATAGATTTTAAACTACAAGTGCAAATACTTGTGGACACCCCTTTTAATGAATCCATTTAGCTATTTTATATTGCAATCATTGCTGATATAGATGTGCAAATGCACACACACACACACACATACACACACAGTTCACCTAATCCCTGTAGAGAAACACTGCCAACATAACTGGATTCTCTAGAGCCGATAAACAAACACGAACCTATTGGCACCACGCCAATTTATTTGGAATTTAGGAGAAATGTTGTCCTGAAATGGTCTTTTAATTTTAACAGAGCTGTATGTAAAGTATGTTAATATATATCATCAAAACAAATGTAGCATGTTTGCTCAAGAAAAAGATTAATCTCCTGTGGGTGAGTATGAGTCAGCCTACAGACATCTTGTAATGATCAACATCACCCTAGGAGTGATAAGGGGAAAGAGTTTCGTCAACCCAATTGTGCTCTCTCAGAGCTCTGGCAGCTGATGGCAAGCTGCATGACCGGGATTCAAACCAGCACTTTCCAGTGCAAAACCCTCACACCAATGCTGTGTCGCAAATCCTGTAGAATCAAGTCTTTCATGAACAATAGGGACAGTTACTCCATCAAAAGCAGGATAATCTATTCTCTACTATTCTTTTAGAAGAAACATTAAATGAGTAGGTGTCCCAATACCTGACCATATACTCTCTCCTCTCTAAGCACTGCAGTGTGTGAAGTGTAAGTGTTAAAACAGGACTCCATTTATCACTGCAGGAGCTTTTAGACCAGATCAATGAAGATTAATCAGGTAAAGCTCACCTGCAGATATTATCTCACCTGAGCTCCTTCCAGATATTTACCACAGTGGGGAGCTTCCTTTCTTCCACTTTCTTCCACTCTCCTTTTCCCACGGTGTGAAAGCAAACACTCACAGTGTGAAGGAGAGGGGGGGTATCTGTTACTGTAGATAAAAAAAACAAATTAATATCTAATTAATATCTGAACTTCTGACAGTTTGTTTTGATATAAATCTGATATAAATATGATTATTGTGTTCTATATGGGGGAATTCATTAGGCTCCGTTTATTGTTGTTTCATATTTGCATTCTGAATAATTTGGTTGGGCTGCACAGTATAATTTATTTGCATAGTAACACTAACACTAACATTAATTACCTTGATAGCCTCTGGTTATTTTAATGAGCTTAATAACAAAGCATAGAAATAGCCACAGGTTATATTTATCTTGTGCTACAAATAGAACAACGCAATTAACTGCCGCTTATATTTATCCTGTGCTACTAAAAATAACCATAAAAATAACCTTAGGTTAAAACTATTATGTTCTACCAAATCTTTTTTCAACTCTGAATCTCTAATTTTTTACAAGGTTTTCAAGCCAAATGTGTATTTTAACTTAAATATTATTGATTTATTTTGAAAATAAACATTTTCAAAGTAAAGCTGGGATTCAGAGTCATACAACAAAGAAAAAAAATATATATATAAAAAATGTATTTTATAGTAAAGTTTATAGTTAGAATGCTTAATAATAAAATGTATTTTAAAGTTATTTTGTGTGCACATTTACGTATGTAATTTCCTGGGGACAGAAATGGCACAGATTTGGAAGAATATGCCTGTGATAAAATTTCAACCATAACAAATATCGTCAGTTTATAAGTGTACGTGCAAAAAAAACAAACTCTAGAATTAGCCCAATGTTATATTAACCAAAGGCAAAACCATAAACATAACAATAATATTGGCTGAGAGGTAAAGGAGTCCTAGAAAAGATCCTTAAAGATTTTCATGGGTAATGTGTGGATGACATTAGCAGTGAAGTTTATCCTGGTTGAAAAGTCTGAATGGAAATGATATAAGGCTGGTACTTTTCTCTCTGTAGGAAAGAAAAAGACAAGTGCATCATAATTGATGGTGCCAAACGTAGCGAGAAGAACAAGAGGAGAAGAATGTTAATGGCGCAAATCAAGCAGCAAATTCCATCTCTGTAATTTATATTGAAATGATCTAATGGAAGTCAGCCAAGGACTTTAGAGACTGTCCTGTAGCAGAACCACTGGCCTCCCTGCACAATTTGGGTGGCAACAATGGCCTTTATGTTAGAAATGGGGCTTGGAACTTGTCACTGGTCACTGGTTAATTTCCCAGAACTAGCATATATGGCTGAGGTGACTTAATAGGCCTAAATGTTAAAGATTGGAGCTTGGGAGTAGTCACTGACAGCCATGGCCTTAAAATGTTAAAGGCTTGGGATTGGTCACTGGTTCATTCCACAGAACTAGCATCCATGGCTGATGTCCACCAATACACTTAAATGTTAGAGAAGGGAGCTTGGGACTGGTCACTAGTCATTGGTTTAATTCCCAGAGTTGGTATTCATGGCTAAGGTGATCCAATAGGCCTAAATGTTAGGGGAAGAAGGGTCTTGGTCACTCATCACTGGTTTAAATCTGATGTTCACCAATAAGCCTAAACATTGCAGCCATGGCTTGGGACATGCCATTGGTGACTGGTTTAAGGCCCAAAACCAGTATTCACAGTGGTTGTGGATGTGCCCCAATACACCTAAATGTTAGAGAAGGGATCTTGGGACTGGTCACTGACTACTGGTTCATTTTCCAGAATTGGCATCTATGGTTGAGGTGTCCGAATGGGCCTAAATGATCACTGGTTCGATTCCCAAAACCGGCATCTATGACTGATGGCTGAGATGCCCCAATAGGCCTAAATGGTCAATGGTTCAATTCCCAAAATTTGTATGCATGGCTGAAGTGCCTCAAAAGGCCTAAAAGATTACAGGTTCAATTCCCAAAATATGTATGCATGGCAGAGGTGCTTCAAAAGGCCTATATGGTCACTGGTTCAATTCCCAAAATCTGTATGCATGGCTGAGGTGCCTCAAAAGGCCTAAATGGATACAGGTTCAATTTCTAAAATTGGCATCCATGGCTCAAATGCCCTATTAGGCCTAGATGGTCACTGGTTCAAGCTCCAGAACTGGCATCAGTGGCTGAGGTTCACCAGTAGGCCTAGAAGGTCACTAGTTTAATCCTCAAAATTGAGAACCATGGATTAGGTACCCCAATACACCTAAATATTAGTGAAAGGTCAAGGTTTAGGTCACATCAATGGTTTAATTCCTGGACCCGACATCCATGGCTGATCTGCTTGAATATACTTGTAGCCAATGAGACGGTGGCTCACCATGCTAGGTGTGTGTTCTCACTGTCGCAATCACTAGTGTGAGTATGTGTGTGTTCACTGCCACAGTTGGGTTAAACCTGGAGGTGGTATTCCGCTGCACTGCGGTGCTTAATCTTACAACTGAATTACCCAACTTCCCCATGGAGAACTAATACCATCCCAGTGATACTTAGTGATGCACCTTGGGCAGCCTGAGAGAGATGAACATGGCGCTGAATATAGAGCATAGAGTAAAGAGGAGAACTGAAGAAGAGACCTGTCAAGTCTTTGAACCAATCAGTGTCACACATTCAGTCTCATGTGGGCAGAAAAAGCGCAAAATCCTCCGTTTGAAACCACAGCAGGGGCCTAATCTTCTAGACTAGTCTCCAGAGAACGGACCAAGAGAGAGAGAGCGAGAGGCTGAGCAAGGAACAGGAGGGGAATAGATGAAAAGAGAAGTTGTAATGGTCTCAGAGAGAGAAAAAGAGAGGCAAACTGTTGCCTCTGAGAGTTGGTGGCAGGAGAAGAGAACAGCATTAGCCTAGCGGGTGGTAATTGTAGGGTGCAGTAACTGAGGCTAGCCCGTATCTGAGATTACCCTAGCAGAGGGAGGGTTTAACAGTGCTAATCCTGTTAGGAGGGGGGGCATTAGAGCCGGGATCTTTTTCCCCAGAGGCAGGGGTCTTGATTTCAGCTCATATGTAGGTCAGAGAGAGGCTGGTGGAGCTTAGCCTACCTTTGCTTAGCTTAGATTAGCTTAGCAGCACAGCGCCACAGTCTGTTGTGAACATGGGTGGGGGCTTGTTCAGAGATTTCTCTCTCGCAGATTTCAGTCTGAAATAGCAAAAAATTTCAGTCCTGCTCACAAAGTAGAGGCCTTGTCAAGACTACCTTTGTCAAGGCAAGACAAATTAAGTGCAAAGTCTCATTGAGATTGGGACAATGTCTTTTAGTTTAAGTACAGCTGGTATTGAATTCAATACAAATGAGAGTACAAACACTGTAAGGATGTAGATAAATGTCAGGGCAAAAACTATAAAGAGATTAAAACAGTCTAAGACCATAATAACACCAAAAAAATTCTAAGGACAGTCACTGTCAAGATCATACAAACGCATGTACAAATCCAAGGACACACAATTGGACAACATTTCTCCCAAGTTACAAATACAAATATTGTTATTTAGAGCATTTATTTGCAGAAAATCAGAAATGGTCAAAATACTGAAAAAGGTACAGAGCTTTAAAACCTTCAATAATGCAAAAAAAAAACAAGTTTATATTCTTTTATAAACAGCAATGCTGAACAATATTTGTTGGAATTACCCTGATTTTTATTTACAGCTTTCAGGCATCTTGGCATGGTCTCCACAAGTCTTTCACACTGATTGGGTGACCTTATTTTACTTCTGGTAAATTTTTTTTTTTATTTTACTTCAAAAATTAAGCAGTTCAGCTTAGATTGATGGCTTGTGACCATCCAACTTACATCTTACATGGTTACATTCAGAGTTTTTTTGGTGGGGTTCAGGTCTGGAGATCGGGGTTCAGGTCTGACCATTGACAGGATGACATCAAGTGACCTATAAGAAGAATGGCAAATGGCAGCTGGGGGGAAGTGCATGAAAAGAACAGTTCAAAACAATCTCTTAGATGCAGGACTTAAGCTAGGAAAAGGACTTTCTTCAGTGAGAAGCAAAGATGAGCCAGGCTGAAGTTTGCAAAACTTAAATCAATGAATTAAAGTCGCATACAAGTTTATCTTGGAAGAAAACTTGCTTCTTTTAAGACTAAGAAAAGTCCAAGAAGAAAGCATAGTTAAAGTATGAGCACTGTCAAAACTGACTGTGCATGTGTGTGTGTGTGTGTGTGTGTGTGTGTGTGTGTTTCTCCAGCTGATAACACATGCTCACCCACCCAGTTCCAGTGTAAGACCACAAAGCACTGCATCTCGAAGCTGTGGGTGTGTGATGAGGACCCGGACTGTGCCGACGGCTCGGACGAAGCCAACTGTGGTGAGTGCGCACACACACACACTCTGCTCCTGTGTAAAACAGTGTGTGTGTGTGTGTGTGTCAGAAAGTAATAAAGTGTCTGGGAGTGAGTGTTGTGTGAGATCGTTAGCCGTGTGTGAGATCGTTAGCCGTGTGTGAGATCGTTAGCGGAGTGTGTGCCACTGAGATTATCCCTCATGCACAAATAATGAGACTGAAATCACTGGTAAATATTTTATCCTTGCTCAGAGGAAAGCTCTCTCTCTCTCTCTCTCTCTCTCTCTCTGCTTTAATGCTGCCTCTCTCTACCCAGTGAGGTAAAATGGAAAAGAGTGTTAGTGCCACAGTTTTAAGATTTAAAGCAATGGTTTAAAAAAAATCAGCACTGAAGAAGCTACAAGATTAATGGAGCTAACAAGTAATGGAAGCTTATACACCACCAATTAGCCCTGAAGCTATCAGAGCTTCTTACCTCTCCAAACTATGTTGAACACCTCCAATTCTACATTCAAAACTCAGTAAGGGTTTTAGATGAAGTTTCCAGTAATTAAGCACAGGAATAAGTGTTTCTACTAAAGTGGCCGGCAAAGAAACACAAACGTAGGTGTTTATTCTCATTTGATTAGTATGAAACACAAGAGTAGATGTTTCTAATAAATTGGTGTCAATTAATGAAGTACAAATATTTCGTTATCGCAATTAAGTAAAATTTTTATCTTATATTTTTCTGACGACTTTTTATTTCTTCTTCTTACATTTTCACCCAGTTATCTGAACTTTCTACTTCATTCTACTACATTTTGAAAACAGCCTTGTTGCTCCTATTTCATTTCAGCTTGTTTTCATACGGGCTTCTTATCATTCACAAAAATCCTTTCCAGATAAATCAATTCATCCAGATGTGAGTTTGATTTTGATTGAGGTTGAATTTGATTGTGGTTGGATGAGAGGTATAAAGATATACCATTCCGACAACCTATTGGTTTATACACAATCCGTCACACCTGCAAGTCACGTCACACTCCAGCAAGAACATAACAGATCTACAGGGGTTGGACAATGAAACTGAAACACCTGTCATTTCAGTAAGAGTGTAAGCAGAGTGTGAAGGTTCAATTAGCAGGGTAAGAGCACAGTTTTGCTCAAAATATTGCAATGCACACAACATTATGTGTGACATACCAGAGTTCAAAAGAGGACAAATTGTTGGTGTTGGTCTTGCTGGCGCATCTGTGACCAAGACAGCAAGAATGCAGAGTAATGTCAGCATACCACCAAGAAGGACGAACCACATCCAACAGGATTAACTGTGGACGCTGTAGGAGGAAGCTGTCTGAAAGGGATGTTTGGGTGCTAACCCGGATTGTATCCAAAAAACATAAAACCACGGCTGCTCAAATCACGGCAGAATTCAATGTGCACCTCAGCTCTCCTGTTTCCACCAGAACTGTCCGTCGAGACAATGAATTACTGTGGTCTAAAAGCAGGTGTTTCAGTTTCATTGTCCAAACACTGTATGTAGCCTAGTATGAAGATGATCTGTGACAGAAACGTCTCAACTGTATTTTTCAGACTATAAGGCACACCGGATTATAAGGCTCATTAAGTGAAATTAGTAAGGATGCCTACATCAAAGTGAGAAAGGTGTCGCAATGTTTTCTTCGTAATGGAGAAGTTGGGGCACCTTAGTAAACAAAACTGTAATTCTTAAAGTCAAACGCGTGCTGGATAATTTACACAGATTTCTCTCTCTTGAAAACTGTTTATTTGGGTAAGTAAACAGCTTCCATTTATTTACAGTAACCTGTTTAATGTTTTGTCAAAGGGTGAGTTTTCAGTGAAGTTTCTCCAGCACTAAGGCTAAGGAGCAGCAGCATTAGCATTAGCAGTGCTAGCGAGATGTAAATACTACCCAAAAGTGCTAGACTGAGCTAGTCAGCTGTCGGTTTATCACACGTAAAATGTTTTAACATAGCAAACGCGCAGACTACAGTCCAGGCCTATTGCAACAGGACAGGCAAGCAATTTCGCCTTACAGTCTTTAATATGTCTGCATTGTACTAAAATACATTCATTTTTAATGGGCATATATGCAGCTGAAACTGAGAGACTAGTGCATCCCAAACTTATTAACATTAGCACACTGAGAAAATGAACTTTTTAGTTTTAAAAAGTTTTGCAACTTTCTGCATTTGCTTTTTTAAGTAAATTTAATTTCAACTTCAACTTGGTTTCAAGACTTAAATGTTACATAGAGTAAATAAGTGAACTGAACTTTAGTCAATCCTTTCTTTTATTAAATTTTACTTCATTTATTTTTACTGAATCAATCCTTTCTTTTATGAAACTTTATGTCACGCCTGCCACAGACTCTGTAGTTCCTTTCTCTGACTCTGCCGTTCCCGTCTATGGACAATCCCCGGTCCGGAACTACACCTCCCAGCATGCCCCTGTCAACACCACACGCTCGGACTCAGCCAACCGCGGCTCACTCGGGCGTTCTACGTCACCGGAATTTTAGACTGCGTTCAGGTGTTTGTAATTTAGTTTTAGTATAAATATCAGTCTGTTTGTCTCGCGTGTCGCGAGGTATTTTCCCTGTATTTCCAGCGATATACTGAGCGTTCTTCTTCCATCTATATTACCCGTGTATAACCTTTGTTTTGTTCTTTTTCGACTACGTTTCTGCCTTACCCTTTTGTTCTGTTTGTTTTGTGATTTTCTGGTTTATTGAACTCTGCTTCTGTTTTATGGTTTCGTTTTCGGTTTGTGATTCGGCTCTGATGTTTTGGTTGGTTGTTTTTCTGGCTTTGACCCACGCCTGTTATCGGACTACCCTATCAGCTTACGTGCTTTATAATAAAGCCTCGTTTTGTTTTTACCGCGAGCGTCTGACTCCCGTCTGTGGCGTTACACTTTACTTCATTTATTTTTACTGAATCAATCCTTTCTTTTAGTAAACTTTACTTTATTTATTTTTGCTGAATCAATCCTTTTTTTATTAAACTTTACTTTATTTATTTTTACTGAATCAATCCTTTCTTTTAGTAAACTTTACTTCATTTATACAATATTACTGAAATGTAAATATTTTTAGTTAAAACACATTTAAATATTTACATAATCTCAAATATTTATTTTGTAAACAGACCAAGTCTCACTGTCTCAACACATGCATGGCATGTAATACATTCCTTTTTAGTTCTAAATAAAAATATTTAAATTTCAGAAATTATAATATATTATGTATCATAAATTATTTGAGGAATATTGTATAAATGAGGTATGATTACAATTGATTAATTTATTTAAAAAAAGAACAAAAGCTGTGATGCGGCCTAAGCTTTTGTTCTTAATGTAATTTTTCTCCTTACTTTATTTTTACTTTTATACTTTAAATAGTTTTGAAACCAAAACCAGTACTTTTACACTTGAGTAAAATGCTTTAAAAAAAAGATGTATTTTAAACCCTGGTATCTACACTTCTACATAATGAATTTCAACACTTTTCACACCTTTGTTGGCCAGTGATGAAACACAAGAGTGCGTTTATAAAAAGGTGGCCAGAATGTGAGAGTATTCAGAGCGTTTCTGGACTGTTAATTGGCTTTTAATTACTGCCAGCTAAACATGCTCTCTTTGAAGAGCTGTTTTACTCTTTTATTAGAAATACAACAAGACAGAAGCCTGATAAGTGTGTGTGTGTGTGTGTGTGTGTTCTGCATTTAAAGATCATGGTCGTTTCTATTAGACTCAAATGGATGTTTTTTCAGTTTTCATTCATCTCTCATGAATAATTTACGCTGCGTCCAACTGTGGATCTCTGATTTGGACACAGCAAGTCGTCTGTGACTCACTGATTCTGTTTGTTTTCCACAAATCACTGTTTCTTATTTTGTCTGAATTCCTCTTTCCCTCTCCTGTCATCTTAAAAGGGATATTTTGCTTTAAAATCAAATGAACAGTGTAGATCGCTAGGGATGCACTGAAATGAATGTTTTTTGGATTACAGCATTTTACAACTGCTAAAACACGATGCTTAACACAATTCACAAAAGCACACACCCAAACTGCAAAATACTTCATATATCCTGCAAAAAAAGCACTGGAAGCAAAACTACATATAGCATTATCAACATCAAACTTGCTGTACCATAATACTAAACTAGTTCAAATTGGAAATTGTAGAAAAGTCCTCAGATTGTTCACGTGCATTAAAATATTTATGGATCAACACACTTGCTGCTGTAATTTTGTAGTCATGCAACATATGCACAACATGCACAGTACAAATATGCTCACAAAAACAAAAAAAATACAAAATTTTGCAGTATGAAGGTTCAATTATCAGGGTAAGAGCACAGATCTGCTCAAAAAAAGTTCGAAAGAGGATAAATTGTTGGTGCACGTCTTGCTGACGCATCTGGGAGCAAAAAGTCTTTGAGATGTATCAAGATCCACAGTATCCAGGGTAATGTCAGCATACCACCAAGAAGGACCAACCACATCCAACAGGATTAACTGTGGACGCTGTAAGAGGAAGCTGTCTGAAAGGGATGTTCGGGTGCTAACCCGGATTGTATCCAGAAAACATAAAAAATGTGTGGAGAGAGTTGGAGACTATCAGTAAATTTTGTGTTTTATTTGGAAATGAAGGGAGCAGAGACTGCAGGAAGAGTGGACAGACCCACAGTTTAAGCTGCTTGAGGTCTAGTGTGAAGTTTCCACCAATCAGTGATGGTTTGGAGAATCTTATCGTCTACTGGTGTTGCTCCACTGTGTTTTATTATCAAGTACAAAGTCTCTGCTGACAACTTTTATGGTGATGCGGATTTCATTTTCCAGCAGGACTTGGCACACTGCCCACACTGCCAAGAGTACCAATTGGTCTTATATAATATTCAAATTTTCTGAGACACTGATTTTTGGGTTTTCATTACTCTGTGTGTAATACATCTTTATAATATATATTTCACATTTTAAACTGAATTACTGAAATAAAGTAACTTTTCATTGATATTCTTTTTTTTTTTTTAGATGCACTATTAATATCTGTGTAATCCTTTCAGTCCATCATCCACGAAAAGTTTTCTACCAACTTGAAGAACGTTTTGATCAGACAGTTTGAGCATCTAAATGGTTCCAGCTCAGGTGTTGACAACCTTATTAAATGTTGACTGTGTTGAATATTGAAAGGCGTTTTGTTGGTGGTGTGTTTATGAATAAAGACAGGCTGTGTGTGAAGTTATTGCTGCTTGTTTACTCAGATGAGAAGACCTGTGGACCTCATGAGTTCCGCTGCAGGAATAATAACTGCATACCGGAGCACTGGAGGTGCGACGGCCAGAGCGACTGTGGAGACAACTCAGACGAGGAAAACTGTAGTGAGTACAATTAGCCTTTATTATCAACAGTGTTATTATCACCATTATCATTAACATTATCACTATCATCAGTATAAACAATAGTGTCAGCATAATCAATCATTATCATCATCAATATTAACATTCTAATTATAACCATGACCATTATCATCTATATTACCATTATTTAGACCATAAAGCATAGGATTGTTATCCTCAGAATCAACAATAATATCAACATAATCATCCGCATGCTATTTGTTATCAATAGTGATGTTATGAAATAACAGAAATGTGGGAAAAATAACATAACTGAAGCCCCTCCCTCCATTCTAATGTACTCTAATGCATCGCAACAAGCCTTGTGCAGAGTGTATGATAGGGCCCTACATGTGACTCACAACAATTAGCAAAAAAAAGACAATTAAACCAAAATTGGAGCAAAATAAACGATATTGGTCTTCATGGAAAATTAGAACACTTTGTATCTACTTCTTGTTTTAAGCAGCAAAACATTGTACCATGACGTTTTTTATTTAATCGCCTTCATCATCACCATAATAGTAATCATTATCATCATCGTCATGAATTTTAATGACCATAGTCAGCATCAGTCCCGTAATTAACATTTTCATCTTAATCATCACTGCATCATCTATCAATAACCTTAAAATCAGTATCATAATGATTGAAATTGTCAACATCACCACCATTACCTTAATCATCATCATGATCATCATCATGATCATCATCTTTCTAGGCATCAGCAGCATAACCATCAGTCAAAAAGTCCATTAATATCAGATGATTATGCTAAATTTTACTATCAATATCATCAGTACCTTTTTTATCATTAGCATTATTATTGCTTTATCATCATGAATGTCACCTTCATTATCATCATCATCATCATGGTCTTTGTAGGCAAAGAAATGGAAGCAGCAGCAGCAGCACAACCATCAAACAAAATGACTTTAAAATCAGCATGATTATGCTAAACCAACAAAATCATGGGTTTCACCATTACAATCATCATCATCATCGTCATCTTGACTTTAATATTCCCATTAACATCATAACAAGATGACCAAGACCATTGATCATAACCACTATTACCTTAGTCATCATCATCAATTATATTATCATAATCATGTTTGTCACCACCTGCATCACCAGTGTAATCACCAATGTATAGACATCCTTATGAGTGCAACAAAGCAACAGTTTAGCTGAGGGTTTGTTTGTTCTCTAATCCTGTGTGTGTGTGTGTGTGTGTGTGTGTTTTCTCCTCAGAGCCAGTAACGTGCAGCTGGAAGGATTTTGTGTGTGCTAACGGGGAGTGTATCTCTGCACGATTTCGCTGTGATGGAGACTTCGACTGCACTGACCACTCAGATGAGGTGAGTGAGACACGACCTCTGATTGGCTGCTTTCGGTATTTAATCAGTGTCAAGCTCCAGCTCATCATGAATCACCTTAAATCACCATCTCAGTTGGGTCTAGGTCAGGAGTTTGTGGAAAACCCGCGACTGAAAACCAAAAAACAAACAATAATTCAAAACTAAAGCAACAGCGAAACACGGAGGAAACTTTAGACAAAGAAACAAGAACCGACAACTGACACAAAAGGGCTATATATATATATATATATATATATATATATATATATATATATATATATATATATATATATATATACACGGAAGGAGACAGAAAACACCTGGGAACAGGTAACAAGGGGACAGAGCTACAGATAGTCACAAGGGGAACACAGGGCTAGGGTGGAGCAACACACAGGGCCATGTACATGAGAACACGTGCGGAAAAAACACTCAGACAAACAGGAGGGCAGAAAAAACACTTTTTTTTGTGTACAACTTAATACCATATGTGTCCCTTAATTGTTTTCATGTAATTAATATTAATCTGCAATGTAGAAAATAAATGACACGAAGAAAGACTTTGAATGAGAAGGTGTGTCCAAATTTATACACTTTTAAACTTATACACTATATGTCCAAATTTGCTATAGACACCTTTTTCTAATGAGAGCACTAGCTACTTTAATTTGCACCTATGTGTTGCAACTATAACTATTGCTATAAGAATATGACATTTTGGAGCAGAGACTTGCTAACCTATTGTCATATGCCATACATGGGCTAGATGGGTTCTTTTAGGATGAGTTAAGGTGTTGTTGCTACATCCTGACATTAAATAAAATTCCTAAATTCAATCCATTCCTATTAGCGGTGCTCTATGAACCATAGTCATAGTCATTGGAATTTAATGTGAAAGACTAGCACAAAATGGAATACAGTAGTGAAGCCATTGTACCCCTGGCTTTATGTTTGGGTCATTGTCCTGCTGGGAAGGACAAACCCCCGTCCAGAGTCTTTTTTGCACATCCAGGAAATTCAAGGGGTATGAATACTTTTGCAAGCCACTAAATGTATGCCATAACTATGCATCCTGTGTGTGTGTGTGTGTGTGTAGAGGGGCTGTGAGAGCCGCTGTGCTGAGGGTCAGTATCAATGTCAGAATCGTCTGTGTATCTCGATGAAGTGGCTGTGTGACGGACAGGAGGACTGCAAGAATGGAGAGGATGAAAAGCACTGTCAGCCAGCCAACACTGCTTTAATAGGTGCATACAGACGCACTCACACACACACACACACACACACATATATATATATATATATATATATGATATATGACATATATATATATATATACACACATGTTCTAGTTAATAACTTTCTTTGGTGTATTGGTGTGTGTGTGTGTGTGTGTAGCCGGTCCGTCCTGTGATGTGAGTGAGTATGTGTGTGTAGGGGGCGGCTGTGTGTCAGCTGGGTTACGCTGTGACGGAAAGAACGACTGCACGGATGGATCAGATGAGGTAAACACACACTCAAACTATAATTGATAGACATGTGTATATAGACCATTTTGCTAAATGGGTCACTCACAGGAGCTCAGTGAACTCCAATGTGGTACTGTCCACCTTTTTTGGAAAGCTGAGTTCAATTTTATTACTAGCCACAACCAGTCCTGATTACTGCCAGACCTGTAGAATCATGAAATGACTTAAATAGAACCTTTCTGACAACATGAAGCAGCTAAAATATCTCAAAATCTCATCGCAACACATTATACCCCGATCTTAAATTCAGGAAATTTGAGAACAGATGACAAAATAAAGTAATTGGTCATCTATCAGTCTGTAAAAAGTTATAAAGTCATTTCTAAGACTTTGGGACTCCAGTGAACCACAGTGAGAGCTATTATTCACAAATGGAGAAAACATGGAACACTGGTGAATCTTCCCAGGAGTGCACTTACTGCTACAGTTACTCTAGGAGGGCATGGACAGCTCACCCAGGAGGTCACAAATTAATTAAAAACAACATCTAAAGAACTGCAGGTCTAACTTGCCTCAGTGTTAATAATTTTTAATAATAAGAAATAGACTGGTTGAAAATTATATCCATGGGAGCGTTTCAAGGCAAAAAACACTTCTGACCAAAAATAACACAAAGGCTCATCTCACATTTGCCAACAAACATTATTGATTATTATGTTATTATTATGATTCCCAGGACTTTATGGAAAATATATACTATAGGCAAATTAAAAACTGTTTTATATTTACTCAGGTTATCTGTAGCCATATCAGGACGGGATTAGTTTCTCAGGGGGTCCTGCTGGTAATTTTCTCTTTTATGGAGCGTCCTCTGTGATTTTATTTCCGTCCAGAACGACCATGTATGTGTTTTTCTCAGACGTCCTCTGATACAATTATAGGCTAAATTACCTACTGTTTTTTCCGCTGAACTCCGTGGTCCTCTCGTATTTTTAGTCCCGTCCGGACACACACATGTCTGGGCTTCATCACCTCGCGTTTAATAAAATAGCTTTTTTTCCACTGTCAATCACTGTAATTACACTTGGGCATGCGTTTCCACAGAGATCCATGTAAACACAACAGCCAGTGGAAATGGAGGAGCTACTGAACGCCATGTCATGTGACCGAGAAAGCCTAAAAACTCACTGGTCCTCCTGTTTTTTCAATTGCAGTCCAGATGCAGGAGTTTTATTACTGATAAATATTTTAATAGATGTCCCCTTGAGTAACTAATCCCATCTGGAGCTTTTGTCTGGTATTAAAAGGTGTTCAAATTTGAGTATGATAAAAAAAAAAACAGCAAAAGCAAAAGCAGTGAGTACCCTCAGAAAACACACGTAATGATGAAGTGCACACATGTTTCTAGGGCAATGCTCAAGTCCCCAACAAGGGTGGCCCAACAGCCCCAGGTATACTGTAGAACCCACAACTCTGTCATCGATAGCCCAGTGCTCTAACCACTGAGCCGTCACCGCCCCTATTTTACATTTGTATATTAGCTTTCATATGAAAGTTAACAAGATTTTTTTCACTCCTCCTATAAATGTGGCATTTGGGAGATGGGAGACGAGGTTTTGGAGTGACAGTGACGATATATTGTCATGTAGTAAACACCTATTTAAATATACCCCCTTCTCCCCTCTAAATCAGAGCAACGTTTCCCCATGTGTGTGAAAGGCAGGTCAAGTTAATGCAGAGTGTGTGAAGGGCCATCAAATTAAAGCTCCTGTCCCCTTTAGCAATGACCTTTGACCTCTGTCCGCTGCCGAAATTGCTTTTAATATCATGTGCGGGTGATGTGGGCAGAACAGAGGCTCTATTTTAATGGGTGTTATTAAAAAAAAGATGGGAGATGGAGCTGCTGAGGTTGTGTGTGTGTGTGTGTGTGTGTGTGTGTGTGTGTGGAGGGGGGTAATTAAAGCAGAAACACTCCGGGGGGAAACAGGGTGGTATAAAAGCTCTATTGAGGATTCTAGAAATAAGATGATATGGAAGGTGACCTCATATAATATTCACTCCTATATAACAGCCAAGGTCAGCTGTTTTATCTGTGTGTGTGTGTGTGTATAGGTGGACTGTGTGCGTGAGTGTAAGCAGGAGGAGTTTGTGTGCCGTAACCGAGCGCACTGTGTTCCCTCCGGGTGGCGCTGTGATGGGGTTGCCGACTGCCTGGACCAAAGCGATGAGGAAAACTGTGAAAACGGTACGTATGCAATCAAATGACCTCACACAACACAACAGATTATTAAAACATTATCAAGATTACACTGAGTTGGTCACTCACTAGAGGGCGCACAGGGGAACCTCTTCACAACATGATCCCGCCACCACATCACCCAGTCCCCACTGATGAGCATAATCTCCACAACATGATGCTGACACCAACATGCTTCACTTCAGTCATTCCACACTGAAAGGCGCACTTTAAATTCCTTAATTTTCCCAAAAATCTTATAATCCAGTGTGTCTTATGTACAAATTGTACTAGTCAGGTTGTAAGGAGCAGTAAAGCCACTCTGCAGAAGTGCAACTTTATACAGGAGTTGCAGTTTAGTTCTACAGCACCGAGGCTGGAGTAGCATTAGCATTATCCACTAACCACTATTTCTCTGTTCAGAGGGAGTATAATGAGCCTATAGCCTGCTCCTAACCACGGCTAGCACTGCTGGAACAGCATTAGCATTGCCCACAAACCGTGTTAGCTTTTTCCATTTGCAGGTGAATATATCAGACCGTAGCCTGCGTGTTTACAGTGTTAAAACAAGCAACATGCGACAAACCGCTAGCTTATATCAACCTGGCTTACTAGAGCACTTAGGGTTACTCAGTGTAGCACTGTCGGACGGCATTAACCGCTAACAGATAGCCACTAATGCTAATGCTCCAGCTAAATCTGTGTAGATTAACATCCAGCGCTCATCTGACTTAAAAGAAAGTCTTTTTTTATTACAGTTTTGTTTATTTAGCTTAGCTTTACTTAACTTAGTTAGCCCCCACCCACACACACACACACCCACACACACCCAGCGGAGAGACCTGCTAAATTCCTTATAGGGTTTCTTAAAATGCGTCTTCTAATCCAGCGCGCCTAATGTATGAAAATAGACCAGTGTGCATTATATTGCAAAAAATATGGTACATTATCTTCACAACATCAATATGATGCTGACACCACCATGCTTTACTGAATCCCCACCAAAGCTCCATAGGAACCCATTCATTTTGGAAGTGCGCTGTAGCGCCCTCGAGTGTCTAACCAATTTAGAACCCTTTATTAAAATGCAAGTTCTCACCTCTACGAGGACTTTGGGTTTATAGTCACTTGACCTCAAACCTTTTACTTACCCATCAGTTCAGGCTGAATTTTTACAAAGCTCCGCCCACAAGTGTACCTTTTCTCTGACTCCTGTTGCTATGCTTGTTGACAATCATCTCCGCAACATCAACATACCAGCTTACTGAACGCTAGTATGAACCCAGTTTATCTCTACTGAGGTTTTAATGGTTTCCAATGCTTTTGTTTGGTTGTAAACAGCCACCTGTTGATCACACACTTCACCTGTACAGGTGTGTTTACGCTGCACAGGTGGGCTTTAGGTGGGCTGTCCAGCTGTTTTCTTCCCATTGTTTTTTTTTTCTTTCATTTCTCAGAACAGCTGGATCACAGCAGCTGTGTGTGTGTGTGTGTGTGTTTGTGTGTGTGTTCATTCAGCAGGATTGTGAAGCTTAGTCCCTCATAGGATTGCTTGCATACCCACCCCCCCACCCCACACACACACCTACACACCTACACACACACACACACACACACACCTACACACACTCATATGTGTGAGAGTGCTCATTTGCAAAATATTTGTGAAAATTGCTCTCAGTGGCCCTGTCATGCGTGCGTACACACACACACACACAGACACACACACACTTGCCTGAGAGAGCAGTCATTTGCAAAATATTTGTGAAAATTGTGGAGATGAAAGGGTTCTACTCCATATCTTTCTCACACACACACACCAACATAAAAAGCCTAATTTCAGTGTTTGGAAAAATTGCGAGTGTGTGTGTGTGTAAGTGTGTGTGTTGCTGGGCACGGCGTACACCTGCGACTCACTGGGGGCGTTTTACATCAAAGCCAGTCTGTGTAGTCTGTTAAAAGGAGAAGGACAGTTAAGCGCAGCTTCAAGGCTAACTTAGCTAACGAGAAATGGACGCTTAAATACTGTATAATAATTATCTCTGGCTCTACAAAGCTAATGATGCTAACAGATAATGGAAGCTGCTTATAAACTAAAGTGGACCTGACTACCCAGGGCCCGAGTAGAGAGAGGGGCCCAAAGGAAATCCTATTTTTTTTTTTATTGATTTTTTTTGTGATGTTTATTTTATTGAATTGGGCCCTCCAATGAACTATTTATTAATTAATCTTTCAAATATATTGATAACATCAACTGAGGGAATGAACTTTAGTCATCGTCCTCTCAACATGCTGGACATTCTGGGGCCCACACTGCGACCGGCGACAAGTGTAACGTCAGTGAGCCTAGATTGAATGATCTGGGAGCAGAAGAATCAGATGGCTTTCTTTCCGTAAGGTGAACCGAGTTTGCTTGTTATGCAAAGTCTAATTAAAGTTACTGTAGTCCACTCCAGACAGCTGCTGCTGATGTTTGTATGCTTACGTGTTAGCTTAGCTAACTGGCAACTAGGCTGCTTTGCGGCTGTAAGTATAAAGCCACCTAACGTTAGTTATCAACATTAACCAGTTTCAGAAACAAACATTGACACAGCCGCTGGAGCAGCTGGAGCAGCAGAGGTCAGTCCTGTCGGCTCTTCTGAAGATGAGCCTGAGGTTAGAGATGAGCAAAGAAAAGGTGAGATCGTTGTTCAAGTTTTCAAGGGAGAAATATTCAAATTCTACTCAAGTTAAAGTAAAAGTACCATCTAAAATCTACTCGAGTAAAAGTAAAAAAGTACTCAATTTAAAATGTACTTTGAGTAAAAGTTACATAGTTACTTTTAATTATTTGATGTAAAAAAGTACAAATCATAAATTAAATAATTATTAAATTAAATAATTTGGATCTTTCAGGCAGTATTTGTTCAGACCACCCCATAAAATAAAATTTTAAAGAACAAGTGCCATAGGTTTCTATGATCCATTTTTTTTCTTTACTGTTAAGTTAAAAGTTATGGTCATATATGTGACTATAAACTGTATTTTTATAGTTTTACAGTTCATTATCATTTTTTAACTTGCCATTGCTATGCTTTAACTGATGTTTACATTTTTTTTTTTTTACATTTAAGCAGATTGTTTAATGTTCCCAATAAAAACTTAAGGAATTGAAAAACATGAAATCACACAAAAAACTGTTGGTGGGTGCATGCGCAGTGCTGTAAAGAAGCACATATCGATGGGTAGCGTAACTCGACAGAACACAGGTTCCCTCGAGCACAGCTGATTCACACAGCGTCTCTCCCGCTAACCGTAATAAACACTGCTGGGAAAAGTTCAGCTGCGCTGCCATGGAGAACAAAACTCAATTTTTTTTATTCACACAGTTAGTTTTTTTCCAGCATTTCATTTGTTACTCAGTAACGGAGAGTTTTCCAAAGTACTGAAGTAAATTACTTGTGTCAAAATGAACTTGAGTAAAAGTAAAATCGCCTATTTTAAAAACTACTTTCAAAATTACAAATTACTCGTAAAATCTACTCAATTACAGTAATGTGAGTAAATGTAATTAGTTACTAAGGCTAGTTAATTAGGCTAGGGCGGAGACAGAACAATAACACAGGCCATGTGCTCACAAAGCACATGGGGGAAGAAAACTAAACAGACTGAAAGACAGGTCAGAAACAGATAGAAAAGAAATATTATGAACAATATGATTCAAATATGCTTTTGGATAACTTTATGCCAGTCCTGGAGCAGTTCATCTTGGGCTTGGTTTGATGGCTTGTGATTATCTATCTTCCTCTTGATTATATTCCAGAGGATTTTAATTTGGTAAAATCAAAGAAACTCATCATTTTTAAGTGGTATTTTTTCCAGAACTGTATTGGTGCTTTTTTCTTACCTCTTACCTGTCAGTTTAAAAAAAAAACTATTTTAACATTTTTTTTTTATTTATTTTCTTCACAGAATACAGATTAAGATTACAGAACACCAGACAGTTCTTTTTGTTTCTCTTCACTTCACTGTCTGTGCGTATCTTCTCTCGTCCACCAGGATCCATCTCATCATCAGAAACAATACGCAGATTTTCCGCAGTGTGCTTTATTATCTGTTCAGTCCAGTTCAGCCCGGAGCGCCATCTGAGCTCATTCAGCTCTCTGTCTCTTTCTCTTTCTCTTTTTCTCTCTCCATCTTTCTCATTATTGTCCATTTGCATCGAACACCTGCCATAACTCTCTCTCTCTTTCTCTACCAGCAGCTCTCCACTGTAGAGTTGCATCAGGTCCACAGATCCAGCAGTGCTGCGGTCGAATTGATGGAATACTGTTGAACACATCAATATAACAGCTACTATTATATAATGCAGGAATAGAAATTTAACATTATTGACAATTATTGCACCTTTCTGAGGCTATTCTGTCCAAAATATGAGGATAAATAATAATTGATGATGGATGTAATACTGTGTACTGTAATTTTCACACACTTAAAATCCTATAATTTTCCCCAAAATTCACACTGCGCTTTATAATCCAGTGCGCCTTATGGGTGAATTTTACCAGTCAGGTATTAAGAGGCAATTTAGAGGCGAATATATCAAGCTGTGGCCTGCTGCTAACCCCAGTTAGCACTGCTAAAGTAGCATTATCATTAGCTGCTAACCATGCTAAGCGCTAGTTCTTTCGCTGTTCAGGTGTGAGTATTATAGGCCTGTAGCCTGCTGCTAACCCCACCTAGCATTGCTAGAGCAGCATTAGCATCAGCCACTAACCGCGCTGAGTTTAGTTATTCCGTTATTCAGTGGTATTTTCAGCCTGTAGCATGATGCTAACCCCAGATAACGCTGCTGGAGGAACATTAGCATTAGCCGCTAACCATGCTAAGCACTAGCTGTTTCGCAGGAATATTGGACAATAACCTGCACAATTACCGCTAGCTAAAATTGCCCTGGCTAACCAGGACCCTCAGGGTTCCTCAGTGCAGTGGTGTCGGGCAGCATTTACTAGCGCTAGCAGTTAGCTGATATTGCTAATGCTAATGCTGCTGCACCCAGCCTTAGTGGAAATCTGGAAATGTAAGCTTACTGTAAATAAACGGAAGCGTTTTACTCACCAAAATAAACAGATTTCAGGAGAGAAATCTGTGTAGATTAACATCCAGCACTCGTTTGACTTTGATAGAAAATGTTTTTTCTTTTTAAGAAGTAAGAAGTTTTGTTTACTTATCTTTATTTAACTTAATCACCCCCCCCCCCCCCATCTGGGTGGAGCTTCATGTCTTCATGTGTCTGCATAGGTTTCCTCCAGGGGTTTAGGTTTCCTTTAGTTGAAGGTAGAAGGGCATGTATGAAATAAAAATAATAATATAATCATATATTTATATGTTTTGTTAATGTAAACTTGTATTTCTCTAGACATAATTAATTGTAGATTTAATAATTGTGAAATATTGCAAGTATAACAGATTCAGGCAGACGATTGCTGTAATGTACGTACCGTAAACTGTTGTCAAATAAAAATACTTTTATTTTATCATTTATAATAATATAAACAGTATAATGTATAAAATGAAAATAACCAATGATCTATGCCTGTAGGTTTATGAACTAGCAGCTGAAAAAAAGCCTGCAATAACATTTTACAACTTTTTACTCCAGAAACTTGAGTCATATTTCATAATGCTGAAGTTCATATCAGTGCAATACTGTATAGTTTTTACTGTTCAGACTCGTCCAATCCAAGGGCAGCTCGTCTACACAGCCTGAAGGTAGAATTGATCTATTTAGTACACAGTTAAGCAGAGTTACAGGCAGGTGAAGACACTCTGAGATCATCTGGAGTCTCCTGAGAGAGAGAGAGAGAGAGAGAGAGAGAGAGAGAGAGAGAGAGACTGTATGATTTTCAGCATCATAATGATGGAGAATTGCATTATAGGACATTTTGTAGAATTTTAGCCTTCACTCTGACCCTGAGACTAAGGGCTTTTTCACACCTAAAGGTCTAGACCAGTCCAGACTGAAGTTCACGTGTTTGTTATATTTTTTATATTGTTATATATATATATACTAGTGCATCTTACAAAAAAAAGAATATCATTGAAAAGTTACTTTATTTCAGTAATTTAGTTGAAAATGTTGTATATAAATGTATTATACACAGAGTGATGTATTTTTAGTGTTTATTTTATTATTGATAATCATGGCTTACAGCCAATGAAAACCCAAAAATCTATGGTACTATTGGCAGTGTGGGCAGTGTGCCAAGTCCTGCTGAAAAATGAAATCTGCATCTCTATAAAAGTTGTCAGCAGAGGGAAACATGAAGTGCTGTAAGATTTTGTGGGATAACAAAACCTGCACTGACTTTGAACTTCATATAAAACAGTGGACCACGGATGTGCCCTTTTTAAAATTTACAAATTTTGTCTACTTTTTGGATATTTTAGGGTCTTTGGGCCATTTGTGCACGGGTCCTACAAAACATTGAAAGTGTTTTCACACTGCAAATGAATCAAATCATCACTCAGTTGCACCAACCCCCCCCCCCCCCTGTTGGACCAACTTTTGTTTTTTTTTGGGCCAGACTGACTTGGAGTCTTCTTCTTGTTCTATTGTTTAGTGTCTGACAATAGAATGCCTTAGCTTTGTCTAAGGGTGCTTTCACACCTGCCTCGTTTGGTCTGGACTTTCAAACTTTTCAGTTTGGTCCGAACCAAAGTAGCAGGTATGAAAGGGGCCACGAACCACGGTCCGGACCAAATGAACAGATTTTGGTCCGACCAAGAGAGGTGGTCTCGGTCCGGATCTTCTGAACCATGGTCCGGTTCACCTGCAGTGTGAAAGTGCTTTTCTGGATGGTTCAAACTTTTGGACCAATTACAGGAAGCTGAGCAGGCGTTCCTCAGCAACGGCAGCAGAAGAAGAAAAAAAACTGTCCTTCTAAAACCAATCAGCGTCAAGTTAAGGGAAACGCATCGATACGTAAGTGAAGATGAAAGGATGTAGGAGTATGTAGGAGTCTTTGGTGCGCATCTTAAACTGCAGTGTGAAAACTAAAATAAGCGGAGCAAATATATACAATGTAGCAAACACATGAACCTTGGTTCGGACCACGGTCCGGACTTTCAGGTGTGAAAGCACCCTAAAAATGAATTTGAACGATGGTTCAGTTGATACTTTTTGGTCCCTTGGTTCAGACTATGTTTATCTTTCATACCTATGTCCTTGTTGCAAACAAGGTAGATGTGCACCCTAATATAGCTGGCCAGTTGACACTGGGTTCTCCTCTTCTCTAATCCAGAATTAAGTGATTTTCACTTCTAAAAATAAATAAAATACAAAATACATAATTTGCAGGAATGATTTTTTTCGACTTTATTTGATTGGTAGTACAGCAATACTGAGACTGTGTGCTAAACAAGAGCCGGGTGGAGACAATAATAACTCTCCAGCAGATTCAGATTATAATAAATCGTCTCCTCTGTCTGTTTCCTGACCTGCAGATGGGCTGACCTGTCGCCCTGACGAGTATGTGTGCAATAACACGCTCTGTAAGCTGCTGGTGTGGCTGTGTGACGGGGAGGATGACTGTGGTGATAATTCAGATGAAGATTCAGAGCTGTGTGGTACGTAAACCCAGCATTACACCCACATTCAGAAAATCTACATTTTAACAGCTAAAGACTCAGAGTAAGTGCTCCTAATAAAGTGGCCAGTGATGTAGGAGAAGAGTAGGTGTTTCTAATAAAGTGGCCAGTGATGTAGGAGAAGAGTAGGTGTTTCTAATAAAGTGGCCAGTGATGTAGGAGAAGAATAGGTGTTTCTAATAAAGTGGCCAGTGATGTAGGAGTAGAGTAGGTGTTTCTAATAAAGTGGCCAGTGATACAGCACCAAAGTAGGTGTTTCTAATAAAGTGGCCAGTGATACAGCACCAAAGTAGGTGTTTCTAATAAAATGGCCAGTGATGTAGGAGAAGAGTATATGTTTTTTAATAAATTGGCCAGTGATGAAGCACTAAAATAGGTGTTTCTAATAAAGTGGCCAGTGATGAAGCACTAAAATAGGTGTTTCTAATAAAGTGACCAGTGATGAAGTAATAAATTAGGTGTTTCTAATAAAGTGGCCAGTGATGAAGTAATAAAATAGGTGTTTCTAATAAAGTGGCCAGTGATAAAACACTAAAATAGGTGTTTCTAATAAAGTGGCCAATGATGAAGCAATAAAATAGATGTTTCTAATAAAGTGTCCAGTGATGAAGCACAAGAGTACATGTTTCTAATAAAGTGGCCAGTGATGAAGCAATAAAATAGGTGTTTCTAATAAAGTGGCCAGTGATGAAGCACTAATATAGGTGTTTCTAATAAAGTGGCCAGTGATGTAGGAGTAGAGTAGGTGTTTCTAATAAAGTGGCCAGTGATACAGCACCAAAGTAGGTGTTTCTAATAAAGTGGCCAGTGATACAGCACCAAAGTAGGTGTTTCTAATAAAATGGCCAGTGATGTAGGAGAAGAGTATATGTTTTTTAATAAATTGGCCAGTGATGAAGCACTAAAATAGGTGTTTCTAATAAAGTGGCCAGTGATGAAGCACTAAAATAGGTGTTTCTAATAAAGTGGCCAGTGATGAAGCACTAAAATAGGTGTTTCTAATAAAGTGACCAGTGATGAAGTAATAAATTAGGTGTTTCTAATAAAGTGGCCAGTGATGAAGTAATAAAATAGGTGTTTCTAATAAAGTGGCCAGTGATAAAACACTAAAATAGGTGTTTCTAATAAAGTGGCCAATGATGAAGCAATAAAATAGATGTTTCTAATAAAGTGTCCAGTGATGAAGCACAAGAGTACATGTTTCTAATAAAGTGGCCAGTGATGAAGCAATAAAACAGGTGTCTCTAATAAAGTGGCCAGTGATGAAGCAATAAAATAGGTGTTTCTAATAAAGTGGCCAGTGATGAAGCACTAATATAGGTGTTTCTAATAAAGAGGCTAATGATATAAGAGAAGAGTACTTGTTTCTAATAAAGTGGCCAGTGATGAAGCACAAAAATAGGTGTTTTTAATAAAGAGGCCAGTGATGAAGCACTAAAGAAAGTATTTCTAATAAAGTGGCCAGTCATATAAGAGAAGAGTAGGTGTTTTTAATAAATTCTGTTTGTGTGTGTGTTTGTGTGTGTGTGTGTGTGTGTTTCTGCAGTGAAGCTGCCGTGTCCTCCGAGCAGACCGTTCCGCTGCAGGAATGATAGAGTGTGTGTGAGGACGGAACAGGTGTGTAACGGAGTGAACGACTGTGGAGACAACTCAGACGAGGAGGAGTGTGGTGAGAAAACACACTCACACGCACACACACACTCACACACACACACACATATACAGAATCTCTCTCAGTGTACAGAAATATGTATAGTTTCTCCTCTCTCTCTCTCTCTCTCTCTCTCTCAGTAGGTGTGGTTGGTAAAGCGAGGGCGTGTGGGAAGGCGGAGTTCTCCTGCTCTAACGGACGCTGTGTGTCAGCTGATCTGCAGTGTGACCTGTTTGATGACTGTGGAGACGGAGGCTCAGATGAGCATGACTGCAAACAGTGTGAGTCTTTATAGACATAAGTGTTTATAAACAGTATAAGTGTTTATGACCAGTGTGGGTTTTTAAAAACAGTGTGAGTGTTTCTATACAGTGTGAGTCATTATATGTGTTTATAAACAGTTTAGGTGTTTATAAACAATATGGATGTTTATAAACAGTATGAATGTCAATAGATGTTATAAGTGTTTATAAACAGAATGAGTGTTTATATACATTATAACTGTCTATAAACTGTGTATTTATAAACTGTGTTATTGTTTATAAACTGTTTGAATGTTTATAAACAGTGTGAATGTTTCATAACAGTCTTTAGAGACTGTGTCTATCAGTTCTATAAAGTATTTCTAAACACTTATAAAAAATATATACAGTGTTTATAAACAGTATGTTTATCATTTTGAGTCATTCTAAAAATGTTTCTAAAATAGCTTTTGAAAAATATTATAATGTTTTTAGACATTATAAGTGTTTATACACAGTGTAAGTCTTTTTAAACACTATCACTGTTTACAGATATTATAAGTGTTTGTAAACAATATGAATGCTTCTATACATTATAAGTGTTTATAAACAGTGTGATTGTTTATAAACAGTTTGAATGTTTATATACATTATAAATATTTATAAACAGTTTGAATGTTTATAAACAGTATGGGTGTTTATAAACAGTGTAATTGTTTCATAATAGTCTTTAGAGACAGTGTTTATTAACAGCATCACTCATATAAAGTTTTTCTAACCACTTATAAAAATATTTTTTATACACAGTGTTTATAAAGAGTGTGTTTATTATCAGTGTGGGTCATTACAAAATGTGTTTATAAAATAGTTTATGAACAATATAAGTCTTTATATGCTGTGTTTATAATAAACTGTGTGTGTGTGTGTGTGTGTGTTTCAGTATCTTTGGAGGGTCACTGTGGAGGGGACACACACTCATGTGGAGATGATGCTTTCTGTAATCAGACTTCCTCTCAGGCAGTGTGTGAGTGCAGAGCTGGATTCAGGAGAGATCAGCGGAGCAGGAAGTGTGAAGGTAGAATCAGAGGATTTACCTGTAATTATTGCTGTATAACTCAATTGGTACCACTTTAAAATAAGACTACCTTTAGAAAGGGTTTATAAATGGTTTATTAGGTTGTAAATGCCCTAAAATAATTAATAATCAGTCATAACACATGCATCTAAAGGGCAACAATGACCTGTCGTTTGCCAAATAGTGAACCTACAGCCATCTATATTGTTGCCCTTTTAATTACGTGTTATAACTGATTAATAATCATTTTTAAGTTATTCATAACCTAATTAGCAACCATTAATAGACCAATTGTAAACCATTTATAAACCCTTTGTAAAGGTAAACTCAATTAACACAACTAATGGTTAATTAAAATAATTTCAGGTTTTTTTTATTTTTATTATTATTATTATTGTTTTTAATAATGGATTAATTAAACTGTTTTACCATAATGAAGAATGATTGAACTGGTTAATGATAAAAAAAAGTTTATATAGTTAAGGTTAAGGTTAATTAGAGATTAAAAATGAATTAACCTGGTTAAATATAATTCAATATTTATTAAATTAGTGCATTGATTAAACTTGTATACATTTTTGAGGAATTAATTGCTGATTTAGAAGCTGGTTGAACCTAATTAAAGTGGAATTAAGTGTTTGGAAACTTGATTAAACAGGCTGAACCTAATGAAGAGTTGAACTGGTTAATATTAAGTTAATGAAGAATTGATTTAAATGACTGAATTTTATGGAATGATTGTTAAAAGGTTAAAACTGATAAAACAGTCAAGTGATTAAACTTAATGAAGGATTGATTCATCGTTCAATAAATCCAGACTCTATTTATTTAAATGTTAATTATCTAATTTCATTCTGGGTGGAAATGTGAAACACTGAAGCTGTTTGCTGGAGAAATCTGTACTGAGAAGCATTATGGAGTGGATTGAATATTAAATTAAAGCACATTGAGAACAGGATGGTCCAGTACAGGTGGTTCCGAGTCTCCAAACCTCTGCTGAGGTCTAACCCTCAGAGAACTTCATTAATGCAGAGAATCAGAGGAGTTTGAGCAGAACTTTCACAGCGAATGCTTTTAGCATCGGCTTTTCACACCTGCGCACTAATGGACAGCTGGCTCACCGATGCCGAGTCCATCTGTAGGATCCTGATGCTCAGTTACTGAGTAAAAAAGCCTTTTTAAACAGAGAAGCTCCAAAAGCGCTCGCCTCACTCAAAGTTCAAGTGTTTAAAACATTTAGATGATGTTTCTGGAGTTCTCTTTTTTCTATCTCTCTCTCTCTTTTAGAGGTAAACGAGTGTGCGCTGTTTGGAGTGTGTTCTCAGTACTGTGCGAACGCTAAGGGCTCCTATAAGTGCACCTGCGACAGGAACTTTAAGGAGATTGATGGAGAATGCATCACTAAAGGTAATGGCATTAGAGGATCTTTCTAATGGAATGAATGGGACATATATACAGCTTTGAAAAAATAAATAAATAAAAGAGACCACTTAAAAATGATGAGTTTCTTTGATTTTACCTTTTTGAAAATCTCTGGAATATAATCAAGAGGAAGATGGATGATCACAAGCCATCAAAACTAAGCTGAACTGCTTGAATTATTGCATCAGGAGTAAAGGCATAACGTTATCCAAAAGCAGTGTGGAAGACTGGTGGAGGAGAACATGCCAAGATGCATGAAAACTATGATTTCTGAACTATTAAAACTTGATGAATATGAACTTGTTTTCTTTGCATTATTTGAGGTCTGAAAGTTCTGCATTTGTTTTTTTTTTTGTTATTTCAGCCATTTCTCATTTTCTACAAATAATTGCTCAAAATGACAATATATTTATTTGGAATTTGAGATAAATGTTGTCTGTAGATTATAGAAAAAAACAACATTGTTCATTTTACTCAAACATATATCTATAAATAGCAAAATCAGAAAAAAAATGTCTAATTTTTTTTCCAGAGGTGTATATACAAAGATACGACAGTAGTAATATCCAAATAATCACATGATGGGTGCCACAGAAACCACATAGCACCTCCTAACACCATGGCAACCACTTTTGATACCATTGCACCCGTCTATGCAATAGTCACATGGCATCACCCAACCAATCACAGTGCAATACCTTAGCAATACAATACCTGAAATACAATAGCAACCACCTTTCAACCTTTTGCAACACCACAGCAACCACCTGGAGCATAGCAGTCATAACAATCACTTCAGGGGCAAATCAGAGCAGACCCATTTGACATCTTATGGACATAATTTGTGACCACCTAGGAACACTATCATTATCACTACCTAGCAACACCAAAGCATCCACCTGGTATACCACAGCAACCACGTATAAAAACACCCTAGTTTCAACCCAGTTGCCACAAACCAACAGCCCTTCTACCTTTCTTTCAAGAAATACAGATTTTCTAGCTCTATCTTGTGTTTTCAGGTCCAGATGATCAGGTGCTGTATGTGGCGAACGATACGGAGATGCACAGCTTTGTTTACCCCTTCAATCAGAGCCACGGGCACACCCAGCTCGCCCGGCTGCCCGACAACGCCCGCATTGTGGGGATGGACGGCCTTTTCCATCTGCACAAGTTTGTGTGGGCCACCCAGTTTAACCCCGGGGGCATTTTCTACCGAGATCTGGGGGAACGGACCCCCACCCGAGGGAGCAGCGGGACTATTGTAAGTAAAAAAAAGAGAAAGAGCCAAAATTAAACAATATACCAGTACCCTAACAATCAGCAACACCTTATCACCCTCATAAAAGACCTTAGCAATCACACTGAAAAAATGATGAGTAAAAATTACTTTAAAAAAGTTTCATAACTTTCTGCACTGTCTTTCTGTGTTTTTTTAAGTAAATTTTATTTAAGATCAATTTAAGTAACTTCAACTCGGTTTCAAGACTTAAATGTTACATAAAGTTAATAAGTTAACTGAACTTCAGTCAATCCGTTCTTTTAGTAAACTTTACTTCATTTCTGCTAATTTTTACTTAATTTCTGCAACACATGGATGGCATGTGGTAATTTTTTTTTTAGTATACTAATGTTAGTTAGTGTTTAGTATATTAAAAAGAATGTATCGCATGCCATCCATGTGTTGAGACAGTGTAATATGTGTTTTTTACCTAAAAATATTTACATTTCAGGAATTATAATATATTATGTATTGTGGTTGGCCCCTGGGGTTAGGAGCGTGGCCACTGTGACCCGGTAGTAGGAAGCCCACAGAGACACAGGGAGTAAATTAACTCAAATGTACCTTTTATTTGGTTTTAAACACCCTCCACCACACCCAAAAGAACTTAAATAAACATAATTCGGCCCAATGGGGCTCTAGAGTCTGAAGAAATAACTTAGTCCCTGGTTTTGAGGTCCGTGCAGCTTCAGCCCTCAGCTCACTGGTTTTTATACCTGGTCCCAGCTGGCTGCTTAATCAGTCCTGATGCGGACCAGCTGGGACAGATAGGGCTGTACGTTCAGGCGTGGGGTGGACCCACGGCTCCCCCGCCTCCTCACGCCACAGTATTATAAATTATTTTAGTAATATTGTATTAATTTTGTAATTGTAATTAGGTAATATTATATGCAGAAATTACGTAAAGTTTTCTAAAAGAAAGTATTGATTCAGTAAAAAATAAATGAAGTAAAGTTTACTAAAAGAAAGGATTGACTGAAGTTCAGTTCACTTATTTACTCTATGTAACATTTAATCTTGAAGTTTTACTCATTATTTTTTTCAGTGCACCTAAAATTCCATTACAACTATTATAGCAACCTAACAATCTTACCAACCACCCCAGCAGCAACCTCTTACACCTACGCAACATCATACTCAACACCTACTTAGCTACTCCATAGCAATCACTAAGCAACACCCTAAAAACTACCTAGAGTAGACAAGCAACCACCTAAAAGTACCTGCAAAAAAATAACGACCTAGCAACTACCTAGCAAACTTTAAGTCTAAAAAATTAAATAATTATAACAAAATCCAACAATTAAGACAAAAATTGCTAATCTTTACCCCAATTTGCAACAATAACTGCAACGTACTAGAATTTATTGGTATAACTTCCAAATTTCATTGTTCCATCCTTTCCGTCCAGGCCCAAATCATAATACTATCACCACCATGTTTTAAACATTATGGGTTAGCGATTTACTCATTGTTCTTTAGTATTCTCCTAGTGGTGAGCTCATGTAAATTGACACTAGCCAGTGTGAGAAAGGCCTTTAGTTGCTTAGAAGTTACCTTGAGTTCCTTTTTTAACCTTGCAGACTATTAAACACCTTGCTCTTGACATGATGTTTGTTTGTCATTGGGGAATGGACCCAAGTTCAGGGCTTACTGGTGTTTTTGTTCAAAAGGAACAGGAAATGAGTACAAACAAGAGCTAAACAGTAAAAGATGAACTCTCAAGGCTTCTCCCTGCGGGAGTGAGACCCTAGATCAGCAGGGATTTTCTGCTGAGCTTCGATTCAAGCCCAAAGGGAAGTGTGGAACCAGAGAGAGCCACAGCTTAAAGGAGGAAAAAGAAGATTACAGAAAAGAAAAATTAAATTTGATTATATTTAAAATAAATCAATCTTACATCTTCCATCTTTCTCTCTCTGTTTGTAAAGTGTTCAGATTTCCGTCGGCCACGGGATATCTCTGCAGACTGGGTGACCGGAGCTCTGTACTGGACTGATCACTCCCGCATGCACTGGTTCAGTTACTACACCGCCCACTGGAGGCGCCTGCGCTACTCCATCAACGTGGGCCAGCTCAACGGCCCCAACTGCACCCGCCTTATCACCGACCTGCAGGGGGAGCCCTTCGCCATCACTGTGAACCCTGTCCGAGGGTATGTATCCTGTCTACACTGGGACCAAAGAGGCTACTCACAACATACAACTCCATAGCAACCACCTGTAGAAACATCGCAACCACCTAGCATCCCCATAGAATATGATAGTAACTACTTAGCAAACATGCTAAAATCTTTTATAGTATCTTATATGGTTGCTAGCAGGTTGTTAGCCAAAAAAATAATCTTAGAACAAACATAACTGTGGTCTAAACTGAATGTTGCATCACAGCAGATTGTAGCTTAAAAAAATGGAGTCAGGTGGGGTTTCTGATAAAGTGGCCTGAGATTGTGAAGCCCTCTTTAAAGCCACACTAAAACTGTCTCTGTGTTTAGGATGATGTACTGGACAGTGATTGGTGACAACTCACACATAGAAGAAGCTGCTATGGATGGATCTCTGCGTCGTGTTCTGCTGGAGAAGAACCTTCGTAAGCCTACAGGTGTTATTCTTTTTACCTCCTGACTTTTTCATTTAGACAATTTACAAAAAAAAACGTTTGCAATAAAATACAACACAGGGTTACACTGATTGGTCTGATTCTTAATTCTTCAGGATTAAAAGAAAGAGCACATTGGAAAAGGAAATTCAGCCCCATTCATTTAGTTTACATCAGTTTAGAACCACCCATTTCATTGGATTAGCACCAATCATTTAGCCCAAAAAAATCAGTCTATTGTGTTTTAGCCACGCCTATTCAGTCTACAGCAGTTTAGACCTATTAATTTATACTACAACAGTTTAGCCCCACCCATTCAGCCTACAGCAGTTTAGACGTATTAATTTATACTACAGCAGTTTAGCCCCACCCATTCAGCCTACAGCAGTTTAGACTCCACCCATTCAGCCTACAGCATTTAGACTCCACCCATTCAGCCTACAGCAGTTAAGATCTATTAATTTATACTACAGAAGTTTAGCCCCACCCATTCAGGCTACAGCAGTTTAGACTCACCCATTCAGCCTACAGCAGTTTAGACTCCACCCATTCAGTCTACAGCAGTTTAGCCTCACCCATTCATAACTCATAACATGATTAGTTTGTATTATAAGATATTAAGGAAACATGTGGAGTAATTTTTATATAAAATAAGTGGTACATTCGAATAATCTGTGTGGATTTTAGCCTCCAAACCTGCCCATCAATGTTCCCCGACTCCCATTTCCATAACCTGGTTGCCAGGTATAGAACACAAGAGCATGCAAAACAGAGCTAAACAGGTAATCGCTGAGCTTCATTAAGGTTTTCTAACTATAGCTAGGTCATTTATCACCATTATGCTACCACTAGTATAGTGGACAAGGGAAATTTGGAGCTGTATGCTATATATTAACTGGTCAACTACCAGTAACAGTAAGACTTGTCATTGCTTGCCACTGTCTGTCAATCTGGCAACCCATGTGACGCAGAAAACTTTATCCAGTGTATCAATTTCACACACTCGCTCTCATTTGTTACTGATTGTTCCTTTAAAAGCCCAGTAACAACAAAAACAGTCTTAACTGTGTTTAATTATGAGGTATATAGAAAAGATGGAAAACTGTAGAATACATTTTTTACTAGAATTTGTACTATCGTTGCTCTGTAAACCAATACAAAGTATTTAAGTGTATGAATGTATATCAATATGAGCTCTTTACTCATTCTCAAGGCTTATGTTGTAGTGGTCTGTAGTGGTTTAATTGGCACTTCTTACATACATTTGTATTGTAGCCATGACTCTGAATTATCTGTCTTAGCTGCTGTGGTCAAAATGCACTTTCACTGGAGGCTTGGAGGTTAAAAGCCCATTTAACATGTATAATTGATTCTATTACTGCCTGTAATAGGGCTTATCTAGAATGATGCAGTGATTTCATAAGAAAACCTTTAGAACTTCTCTAAAGCAGCAGCTTCCCACACAGTTCAGCTTCTGTACAGTTGGGAGGATGCTCTAATTCCCTATTGGGCTTTCTCTGGGCTCATGATACAAGATGAGATAAAGTTGAGTATGGAGGCATACAGGTTCCTTATGACATCCGGTGGCACACTTGTGCATAGATTTTGTAGATGACCCTATGGGCCCTATCGTACACCCCGAGACCACACCTCTACTTGTTTCACGTAAAAAAAATTTTATATATTTGCTGCATTTATAATAATTTAAGTTCATGTGTGTTTTGTGTGCAGGCTTGGCGATTGACTACTATGGAGAGCGTCTGTACTGGTCTGACTCTGAGCTGTCAGTGATCGGCAGCGTTAGACTGGACGGCTCGGACGCTCAGCTGTTCGCAGGTCCTCAACATGGTGAGAAACCCCCTCTAACCTCTTAACAGCTTCCATTCTAACCCACCAGAAGCACCAGAGAACCATGAAGACCACCATGCTGATTTTAGGGTCAGGAAAAGCACTAGGTCTACATCAACTCGTGAATTAGTACTCATGGCCTCGCCCACCTTGGCTCACGACCACTCACAGGCAGCGCTGAAGCCGACATGACTCATCAGATAGGAGTTAACAGCTCTAGGAACAGCATGGCAGTCCGTTCTTGTGTTATTTGCGCAAATAACACATCAGTGCTTTATGCTGTGGCCAATAATTCAGATCTAAGGAACAAATGGTTAGAATTTGTCTATGGAGTAACACCACCATTGAAGTACAATTGAGATAGCTAGGTGAATGTTTAAAATAGTTCTGCAAGTGAAATTATCTAAATTCAAGGCAATAATACTTTTTTTTGTTATACTAAGCATTGTAGGTATAGGATTGTTTTACTTATTTTAGGAATACTTATCTTATTCAGTCTAACTTACAATTTTCACCTTATTTTAAGTATTTGAACTTAGCACAAATTAGCACAAAAAGTCACCAGTTATTCTAATTTTTGTGCACAAATTTAAGCCATACAGTAATAGATTTTTACTTGATTTAAGTCTTACTTCACTCATTTTCAGACTCTGTGATCTGTGCTTATTTTAAGAAATCTTACTTAGAAAAATATGCTTATCCCATTGACAGATTTTATGCTTAATTTAAGCTTTTACGTCTCAGTTGTACACTAGATAAATGTAAAAATCCACCTTGAGCAAAAACTGCCTGGGCGGCTCTGCTACGGCTCAGTCAACAAAACCCTGGGGTAGATTTTTACTTTCTGGACCTGGACTACCCACCTGTGTGTTTATATAGGTTTAAATAGGATCTCCGGTGGATTTTGCGTTTTGCAAAGACTCTAAGACTAGGTCAGTACACATGTTGTAAAGTAACATGACATTGACATTGCAAAGACTTTAATTAGGGTAAAAATGTCTTTATTTTAAAACGCCTCACTGCCTCCTGGTGTCGCAGTGCTGTTAGCCAATCAGAGGTGATATGTTTGAATACGGTATACGGTAAAAATACGGTAGATGTTTCTCACAAAGTCACCAAATGATAAAGTACAATAGAAGATGTTTCTAATAAAGTGGCCAGTGATGAAGCACAAGGTAGGTGGAGTTTTTAATAAAGTGTTTTTGAGTCTGCGTGTGATGGGAATTGTAATACTGATGTTACGGACGTGAGAATGTGTTGTTTTTCTGTGTGTATCTTTAACCCCCGATCTGAAGAAGATTTAATTTGTCAAGCTAAAGGGGGAGATTGTGATTCTGACAAGTGTGTCGTACACACATCCAGGAAATCACAAGCATCAAGACATCCCGTTCCTTTTGTCTCAATTGAATTACAGGGGCTTTATGAAATTCCTCCTCCTGCTGCTAAGTTGCCGGCTGCATTCCTGCTCACATATTTTGTTGGACCCTCAAAGGACGTAGCTTAGCGAGTGTATATCCACCCCAGAGATAACTAAAGGCCCTCTGGTCTCCATGAGACACGCCTTGAGTCATCATCACTATGGTTACTCACTAGTGCTGAATTTCACATTGACATTTGGGTGTTGGGACCTTAAAAAATGCAGTAGTGTACAATGTACAGATTCTTATACAGGCAACAGAATGCTGGTTATTTACTAGGCAATTTAAGGTGGAACGATAATCAGAATACTAATCAAAATCATACATAATCAAGAATTATAATAAGAATCAGTAAATGAGATGCCAAATTCAGGTTTGCGGTATTAACATACAATTATGGGATAATAAAATATTTGTAAAAAAAATTAAAGTCACACTGACAAAAATAGCTTCCCACAATACATGGTTGTTATTTTATGTATGATATACAGGAGTTTCAGTTTAGTTCTCCAGTACCGAAGCTGGAGCAGTATTAGCATTAGCCGCTAACTGCTATTTCCTCGTTCAGAGGTGAGTATTATGGGCCTGTAACCTGTTTCTAACCCCAGCTAGCACTGCTGGAGCAGCATTAGCATCACCTGCTAACCGCACTAGCTCTTTTGCTGTTCTGTGTAGATTTACATCCAGCGCTTATTTGACTTTAAAAAAAGTATTTTTTGTTACAGTTTTGTTTACTTAGCTTAGCTTTACTTAAGTAAGTTACATATAGCAGAGCTTTTACAGCGCTGTTTTACTTCCATAAAACATCTCCTCATCTGAATTTAATAGAGTTATTTCTAGTTCTCCCCATATTAATGAAACCATGATTATAAAGAAAGAATGGAAGAACTTGGATCTTGGATCTGTATACCATATCATCTGTCAGACATGGTGGAGGTAGCCTTAAAGCATATTATGATTTGTATCTGGTTGACTGATGTTTATGGATGATTGTTATGTTCATGCATTCGGAAGTGTATAGAGATCAACTTTCTGCTGTGGATATGATTGATTCTGCTCTCGATGACTGAACTCTGCAGCTTCTTCAGAGTGATGGTTGGCCTCTCTGTGGATTCCCTTACAAGACGTCTTCTTGCTGTGATGCTGAGGGTCTTATTTCTTACAGTTTATTAAGCAGGACTCTCCTTTTGCAGTATGATAAATCCCCCTCCTCATCACGTCTCCATCTCCTCTCTCTGCAGGTATTTCTCAGCCGTTCCGTATCGATGTCTTCGAGGACTATGTGTACGGGACAGACCTGAAGCACGAGGTGTTCCGGGTGCACAAGTACGGGAGGCAGCCAGCCGAGACTCTGCGTCTGCGGGTGGAGAAAGTCTCCAGCATCCTGGTGTTCCACCGTTACAAGCAGCAGGAGGGTAAGAGACCTGACTTAAAGGGCATCTACTTAAAGCCTTCGACCACCTCTGTATAAGTGGTGAGGTGTTATCTTGTAAATAGGGTTGTAAACGGGGCATTTTACATGTATTCCGTGAATTTGTCAAAAAAGGAATTACCACACAGAGTGGACAGCTCAGTGGATAGAAATAATTGTGACCAGTAGCACCTGGTTAGAAATGTCCATGCAAACAGACAAGTAGACTCTAGTAGAAATCATGGATCATGACAAAAATCATGGGATATAATAACGGTTTAACTATTCTTAACTAATTATAATAATACTCTCTTTCTCTCTCTCTCTCTCTCTTTCTCTCTCTCTTTCTCTCTCTCTCTCTCTCTCTCAGTACTAAACCCGTGTGTGAGGATGGGCTGTGATTTCCTGTGTCTGTTGAATCCGGAGGGGGCGAGGTGTGTGTGTCCAGAGGGGAAAGCTGTGGTGAACAGGACCTGCAGGAACACCAGCGTCTCAGGTAACACTACAAACAATAGTGTAAATCATGTAAAGGTAGGGTAAATAAAAAAAGGGGTAAAAGCAGATTAAACGGTTTAGGCAAAGCTGCGAGTATGCTTCAAACATTTTCAAACGTTGCTGTGAGAATTTGATTGCATTCAGGGAGAAGAGCAGCATTTGTGAGGTCAGAATGTGGATGAACAACACCTCTGAAGGTCATCCTGGAATAATGGAGATCCATCAATGAAGAAAACACAGTTCCACTGCTCCACAGCTCAATGCGATATGATACTTTAAATTCAATACCAATGTCCAATACTTTTTTCGATAAATTTTTCTAAATTGCAGAGGAAGAGAGAGAGGAAGAGAGAGAGAGAGAGAGAGAGAGAGAGAAAGCACAAGTGAGCGAGTGACAGAGAGAGTGAGTGAGAGACAGAGCAAACAAGCATGAGACACAATGCAATATATATTGCAATAAGCAGTAGAGAGCGAGAGACAGACGAGTGAGCGTATTATTATTATTAGTAGTAGTAGTAGAAATGGAAATGGTGTTGATAGTATTATCAGTATTACTGTATAAACATAATCACTACAATTTAAGGGATCATTTCCTCTTTTTTCCATGTGTACAGGAAGCTACAAAAGAGCCCATGCAGCTTACATACAGTGCCTTGCAAGAGTATTCAGCTCCCCCTTGAACATTTCCATTTTTTGCCACCTTATAATGTTTCAAACATAAAGATATGAAATTGTAATTTTTTTGTGAAGAATCAATTTGGTCTGATCTGACCACAAAACCTTCTTCCACATGTTTCCTGAACAAACAGCACTTCTTATGTCTTTCTTTCAACAGTGTTTTTTTTCTTGACACTCTTCCATAAAGGCCAGATTTGTGCAGTATCCGGTTGATTGTTGTCCTGTCAACAGATTCTTCCACCTCAGTTGTGGATCTCTTCAGTTCATCCAGAGTGATCATGGGCCTCTTGGCTGCATCTCTGATCAGTCTTCTCCTTGTTTGAGCTGAAAGTTTAGAGGGACGGCCAGGTCTTGGTAGATTTGCAGTGGTCTGATTCTCCTTCTATTTCAGTTTGATCGCTTGCACAGTGCTCCTTGAGATGTTTAAAGCTTGGGAAATATTTTTGTTTCCACATTCGGCTTTAAACGTCTCCACAGTAGTATCTCGGAGCTACCTGGTGTGTTTCTTGGTCTTCATGATGCTCTCCGCTCTTTAAACATAACTCTGAGCCTATCACAGCGCAGGTGCATTAATACAGAGACTTGATCACACACAGGTGGATTCTATTTATCATCATCAGTCATTTAAATCAACATTGGATCATTCAGAGATCCTCACTAAACTTCTGGAGAGAGTTTGCTACATTGAAAGTAAAGGGTCCGAATTATATTGCACGCCCCACTTTTCAGTTTTTTATTTCTAAAAAAGTTTAAAATATCCAATACATTTCTTTCCACTTAAAGATTGTGTCCCACTTGTTGCTGATTCTTCACAAAAAAATAAAATTTCATATCTTTATGTTTGAAGCCTGAAATCTGGCAAAAAGTTTGAAAAGTTCAAGGGGGGGGCAAAAGAAATTATGACTACATTTTTGGGTCTTAAATTATATTTATTGAGGTCTTAAGAAGGTCTTAAAAAACATGCTTTTTTTTAAAAAAATGGCTTTTAAAGGGGTGCAAGAACCCTGATTTAGTGTAAGCAGTACATTCACCCACACTCCCACACAAACACACGCACACACACAAACACACACACAAACACACACACACGCACACACACATAGAGAGTTCTGTAAGCTGTGAATGCCGAACTTTTGTTTAAGCAGACAAGAACACACAGCTAACAGGCCACCAACAGTGTTACAGCAGTGTTAGTCTGTTATAAACACTTCTGAGTGTGTGTGTGTGTGTGTGTGTTTTCAGGTGAGCTGTGTCGGCCGGCGTGTGAGAACGGTGGGCGGTGTGTGTTAAACGAGAGAGGACAGGCCCGCTGCCTCTGCTGGCCCAATTACTCCGGTCAGCAGTGTGAAATCAGCCACTGCAAAGAGCACTGCCTCAACGGAGGCACCTGCACCGCCTCAACACTGGGTAGGCGCTCTCTCTCTCATACACACACACACACACACACACACACACCTTGGACTAGAGGTGGGTGGATTGATTTAAAATATCAATAGTATCAATACTATCATTTGTATTGTGTTTTATCGATGCTTGTGTGATGAGATTGATTCTTAAGTTTTAGTTTATCTTTGGTACAACTCCAGGCATATATACAGAGTCATACAACACCTTCTCTTAATTTACTCATGCTCACTTAGCCCCTCCCCTTTTCTAAAAGTAAAAACTAAATGAACTGAAAAAGAGATATGCTACCTACAAAAAGATAAAGCAATGTCTCAAACCTGACATGTGAATATGGCTGAATAAATATTTGATGTTAAAGGTAAAAGGAACATTAGGAAAAAAAATATTGAGTTTGTTTAAATGCAAATGCACCCCGTGTCACGCTGGCCAGGGCAGGGAGATGTGGAGGCGGACGTACTTGCACGTAAGGAGATATTTATTGAACAATAAACAAATAAACAAGCAAAGGAATAATCAATGAAATAAACCAAAACAAACAAGAGATAGGAGAACATAAGCAAACAGGGAAGCTAACAAAATAAAACAAACAAGGAACTAAAACTAGACAGAATAAACTAAACAAGTTTATAAAGTTAATAAACAAGGATAAACAAGAAATAAACAAGGAAATAAACATAGAGTAATAAACGAAACAGAAACGAGAAGCAAACGCAGGATAGATGAAACAACAGAGGAAGGTGCAAAGACCGACAGGGAAACAGTAAAACACCAGAACTATAAATACACAAGAAAGGAAACGGAAATGGGAGACACCTTGGGAAACAGATAACAAGGGGGCGGAGCTACAAATAAGACAAGGAGGGTACACGTGAATGGAAAACTAAAGGGGAGAACACGGGGGGACGGGAAAGACAGGGAAAACAGGGCAAGGGCGTGAAGCTCGAAAAGGAAAATATAAGTTTTAGGAGTTACTCAAGTATTTTTATTTACCTGAAAACTTTGTCCTGTGTTTCATTATCATCAAAAACATGATTAGTTAAAGGAACTAATATATGTATAAAAAAAATTAAAAAATCATAAATCAAAAATTTCAAGTTTTCATTCAAATTTGCATATTGATGATGCATTCACTCAATAAATTATGAAACAAAGGTAAATGGTAGTAGTAAAAAGTATCGGTATTGGTATTGGTATTGGTATCGGCAATACTGGCCCTGTATTTACTTGGTATTGGATCGATACCACATTTTGCAGTATCGCACATCCCTACCTTGAACCCGTCTGTATTAAATTTAACCTATGGAATATCCAGTCACTCCCCAGCTGAGAGAGGAGCTTCCTGTGATTGAGCTTCTCTAAATGCAACGATTTTAGAAACATTTCAGGCTTAATTAGCGAACGGCCACACTTACTGTGTCTTCTGCTTCAGCAAGAGGAACAGGAATTCAAGAGTTTCTGATAAAGTGGCCAGTAAGTGTATATAAAAAGTTTGAGAGATAATAAGGGAATGATGGGTGATTGGCAGGTGCTGAGAGGGAGAGAAAAAAAAAGAGAGAGATTGATTTAGCCAGAAATACAGAATAATAGATAGAGGATGTGGGCGAGAGAGAGAGTAATTGACATGCATATGTTTATATATGGATGTGGGGAAAGAGAGCGAGAGAGAGGTGGAGGACAGAATGACACTCTGAAGATGAGGTATTTGGCAGTGGACCATTGTGTGTGTGTGTGTGTGTGGTGGTATTATAAAAAAAGTGCCGTGTTGGTGAATAAAAAAGTGTGTGAGTCTCAATCAGTGCATGAAGCGTGGGTTGTGTCAGGTGTAGATGATGTCACCTGGCAGCACAAAAACATGCTCATGTGTCATCACCAAAACAGCTCCCTCCATCCAACAGTAAAGCATGGTGGCGGCAGCATCACACTGTGGGGAGGCTGCTTGTATATGACTTGTTAAGGAACCCTGAACCACCAAAATAGATTTCACTATTGAATATTTTGGAACCCTCCATATGGAACTATATTGATTCTTTTTTGTTCCAAATGGTCACTAACTGGCCACTTTATTGGAAACACCTACTCTTGAGCTTAGTCACTGGGCACCTGATGAGTTTCTTTGATTTTACAGAATTGAAAACCTCTTGAATATAATCAAGAGTAAGATGGATGATCACAAGCCATCAAAACAAGCTGAACTGCTTGAATTTTTGCACCAGGAGTAAAGGCATACGGTTATCCAAAAGCAGTGTGTAAGACTGGTGGAGGAGAACATGCCAAGATGCATGAAAACTGTGATTAAAAAACAGGATTTTTCCACTAAATTCTTTATGAAAATCAACTTGTTTTCTTTGCATTATTTGAGGTCTGAAAGATCTGTTACTTTAGTCGTTTCTCATTTTCTGCAAATAAATGCTATAAATTATAATATTTTTATTCGGAATTTGGGAGAAATGTTGTCTGTAGTTTATAGAATAAACAGCAATGTTCATTTTACTCAAACATATACATATAAATAGCAATATATATATATATATAGAATGACAGAATGAGAAGATCTTGAGGAATCCTGCCTGTTTGTGTGTACTGAGTGTGTGGGTCTCTGCTGTCAGTGACTGTGTCATGTGTGTGATGTGTGTGAAGTATGTGAAGCGTGGGTTGTGTCAGGTGTAGGTGAGATCACCTGACAGCAAGAAAACATGTTCTAGTTCCAGGATGTTGCCTCTTCTGAGCCAAAACATTAAGACCTCATACCTAAAATGCTCATGTCTCTTCATAAAATGGTTCTCTCTATCCAGCGTGAAGCATGGTGGTGGGAGCATCATGCTTCTGTATTGTCATTAACACAATACAGAACTGTTTTTGTTTAGAATGTACTCTCTCTGTTCACTTTGTTGGGAACATTAGCTAAACTCTCTCTCTCTCTCTCTTTCTCTCTAAAGGGAAGCCTGCGTGTCGCTGTGCGCTGGGCTTCACTGGGTCGCTGTGTGAGAGGCGAGTGTGTGACGGTTTCTGTCTAAATGGAGGCACGTGTGACATCACGCTCGGCAACCAGCCGTTCTGCTACTGTCCAGCGGAGTACACCGGAGAGCGCTGCAGAGACCGTGAGTTACTGATGCTGAACCTCAGCGCAACACACAGCATCACAGCTTCTGACCTGCAGAAACCGTGTTCTTTCTGATACGACCCCGCCTCTGTCTCACCCTGTGAAAAACCCACCCTTTCTAAACCCCATAGGAGTAGCCCAGCCTACATTCACTTCTAATAGGAAGTGAATACAGATTAATGGGGTGAAGTGTGTTTCTGACCACTGTTAAATAATAACCTCTTACTGACCTGTACTGGGTCACATTTATCTATCTATCTATCTATCTATCTATCTATCTATCTATCTATCTATCTATCTATTTGACTGTTTGACTGTATGTCAGTTTATGTCTGACTGTCTGTCTGTCTATCTATGTATATCTTTCTCTCTGTCTGTCTCTCGATATGTCTGTTTATGTCTATCTGATATCTGTTGGTTAGACTGTACCTTTATGTCTGACAATCTATCTATCTTTCTATCTGTCTGCCTATCTGTCTATCTATATGTCTGTCTGTCTTTCTGTATAGCTATGTATATCTTTCTCTCTGTCTGTCTCTCTATATGTCTATTTGACTATATGTCTCTCTATGTCTGTCTGACTGCCTTTCTATCTGTTTGTTAGACTATCTATCTATCTATCTATCTATCTATCTATCTATCTATCTATCTATCTATCTATCTATCTGTTTGTCTTTCTCTCTGTCTGTCTCTCTAAATGTCTGTTTGAATATGTCAGTCTAAGTCTGATTGCCTGTCTATCTGTTGTATCTATATGTCTGAAAATCTATCTATCTTCCTATCTGTCTGCCTGTCTAGCTATATGTCTGTCTATCTGTCTATATATCTTTCTCTCTGTCTTTCTCTCTATGTCTGTTCGACTATATGTCTGTCTATGTCTGTCTGTCTGTTTGTCCACCTATCTATCTATCTATCTATCTATCTATCTATCTATCTATCTATCTATCTATCTATCTATCTGTCTGTCTGTCCGTCTGTCTGTCTGCATCTATCAATCTGTCTGTCGTTCAGTCTGTATATCTGTCTATCTACATATCTATCTATCTTTATATCTATCTGTCTGCCTGTCTGTATCTATATGTCTGACTATCTGTCTGTCTGTCTATGTATATCTCTCTCTGTCTGTCTCTCTATATGTCTGTTTGAATATATGTCTGTCTGTCTTTATCTATCAATCTGTTTGTAGTTCAGTCTGTGTCTCTGTCTACATATCTATCTATCTTTCTATCTGTCTGTCTGTCTGTCTGTCTGTATCTATAGTGTGACTATTTGTTTGTCTAGCTGTCTGTCTATCTATGTCTGTTTGACTATTTCTTACATATCTATATGTCTTTCTGTCTATCTGTCTGTCTGTCTGACATTCTATATCTCTATTTGTCTGTCTGTATATTTATCTATCTATCTGTTCGTGTGACTGACTGTGTGTGTGTGTGTGTGTGTGTGTGTGTGTGTGTGTGTGTGTGTGTGTTTCTGCAGATATCTGTCATTACTTCTGTGTGAACTCGAAGGCGTGTACTCTGTCCGGTTCGGGGGATGTGGAGTGTGTGTGTCCGACTCGTTATGAAGGGCTGAAGTGTGAGGTGGATCGGTGTGTTCACTGCAGGGGGGCACCTTGCATCGTCGACAACCACACCGGAGATGTGTTCTGCAAGTGAGTGTTTGTCTTTTATAAACGACAGTATATGTATTTAGGTATAGAAAACAATTTAAATGATTGTGTCTGATCTGTGTGTGTGTGTGTGTGTGTGTGTGTGTGTGTGTGTGTGTGTGTGTGTGCAGCTGCACTAGTGGGAGAATAGCGTCCAGCTGTCAGCTGTGTGACGGGTACTGCTATAATGGAGGAACCTGTCACCTGGATTCAGAGACATCCCTGCCCTTCTGCCAGTGAGTGCTGCTCTACCTGACCCTCTACCAGCCACTTCCTCAGCTTCTTCTGATCTCAGATCATGTCTAATACTGCTGATCACTACATTCACTACTACAACTGGTATTTCTGCAAATGCTACTACAAGCGCTAATGCTAATACTACTGTTTAATTATTATTACCATTGATAGTAAAACTACTCATGCTAACACTACTGCAATTAAGGCTGCTACTACAAGTTCTAATGCTAATACTCCTTTATCATTACTATTACTGCTGATATTAAAACTACTCATGCTAATACTACTGCAAGTAAGATTGCTAAAAGAAATACGAATGCTAACACTATTACAAGCAGTTATGCTAATGCTACTACAAGTGCTAATGCTAAAACTTCTATATAATTACTATTGTTATTTATATTAAAACAACTCATGCCCATAACACTGCAAGAAAGACTGCTAATACAAGTACTAATGCTAACACTATTAAAAGCAGCTGCTAATGCTACTACAAGCGCTAATGCTAACACTTCTATATAATTACTCTTGTTATTTATATTGAAACAACTCATGCTCATAACACTGCAAGTAAGGCTGCTAATAAAAGTACTAATGCTAACACTATTAAAAGCAGCTGCTAATGCTACTACAAGCACTAATGCTAATACTACTGTAAAAAAATACTATTGCTGCTGATATTAAAAACTGCTCATGCTAATACTAGTGCAAGTATTGTTGCTAATAGAAGTACTAATGCTAATATTATTACAAGTAGTTATGCTAATGCTACTACAAGCACTAATGCCAATACTACTATATAATTACTATTGCCATTGATAGTAAACTGCTCATGCTAATACCACTGCAAATATGGATGCTAATACAAGTACTAATGCTAATGTTATTACAAGTAGTTCTGCTAATGCTAACACTACTCTATATTTTTTATTGCTGCTGATATTAATACTATTCATGCTAATAGTACTGCAAGTAAGGTTGCTAATACAAGGACTAACGCTAATACTATTCCAAACAGTTCTGCTAATGCTACTATAAGCACTAAGACTAATACTACTATATAATTTATATTGCTGCTAATATTAAAACTATTCATGCTAATACTACTGCAAGTAATGTTTCTAATACACATACTAATGCTAATGTTATTACAAGCAGTTCTGCTAATGCTACTATTAGCACTAATGCTAATACTGCTCTATAAATACAATTGCCGCTGATATTAAAACTACTCATGCTAATACTACTGCAAGTAAGGTTGCTAATAAAAGTACTAATGCTAACACTATTAAAAGCAGTTGCTAATGCTACTACAAGCACTAATGCTAATACTACTGTAAAAATACTATTGCTGCTAATATTAAAAACTGTTCATGCTAATACTACTGCAAGTAATGTTGCTAATAGAAGTCCTAATGCTAATACTATGACAAACAGTTCTGCTAAAGCTACTACAAGCACTAATGCCAATACTACTATATAATTACTATTGCCATTGATATTAAAACTGCTCATGCTAATACCACTGCAAGTATGGATGCTAATACAAGTACTAATGCTAATACTATTACAAGCAGTTCTGCTAATGCTACAATTAGCACTAATGCTAATACTGCTCTATAATCACAATTGCTGCTCATGCAATACTGCAAGTAAGGTTGCCAATATAAGTGCTAGTGCTACTAAAAGCAGTTCTCTAAACTATACTAGCTAGCAGGTGTTCTGGAAAAAATCACAGTCAAAGTCTGCCATAGCTAACGGTGTTTGACAGCAGCTCTATTCACTGTTTTCCACCAGTGACGTCAGTCAGCATCTTTCTGGAATTTCCAAAGCAATAGGGTTTTTCTGTCAATATTCAATGATTTTAAAGTAAATTAAATATTTGATTGTCCATTTTAATTCACTTTTACGTATTTAGAAGCTAAAATAATGTGAAATCTTCAGGGAGGTACTTGGGGAGGTGGTGCTCAGCCTTTAAGAACAATTGAGTGAATGAATGGATTTGGTATGATAGAGCTTTTAGAGTTTTCATCACAGTGTATTTTTCTATTTTGAAGTGACCCCATTTGCTCTGTGTGTGTGTGTGAGAGAGAGAGAAATAACAGAAAAGCAGACAATAACAGAATGCTGATGCCATATGATGACCATCCCTCCTTTCCCTCAAATATCTCTCTCTCTCTCTCTCTCTCTCTCTCTCTCTCTGATCTCCTGTCAGTCAGCGCAGGCACAGCTGATCCCTCTCTCGCAGTGTTATTGTTATTATTATCGATATTATTATTGTTGTTATTTTTTTCCATGTCATTAAAAGCTGGCTGTGTTTCTGCAGGAGTGAGTGTATTTGTATGCAGATGAGCGTGGCTTGTTTCTCTGAGGTTAAAGGACCTGAATGAAAGCAGATTGTCCGGGGCGATTAGCATATTAACAATAACAGCTCTTCATCTGCCTCATCTTCCTCTTTATACATGCTCTCCACTGTTCTTCATTCTCTGCATCCCCTGGCTTTTTCAGTCCCTGTGTGTGTGTGTGTGTGTGTGTGTGTGTGTGTGTGTGTGTGTGTGTGTGTGTGTGTGTGTGTGTGTGTGTGTGTTTGTGCATGCTAAAACTGCAGGGCTATCTGTTGTGCTATTTGTGTGAAAGTGACTGTTTCGGGCTCTGCTGGTGTGTGTGTGTCTTTGTGTTTTTTTTCTCTCAGTGGATCTCATTTGTAAACCTTCCTTTAGGAGCTTCCGATAATGCGAAGTTAGGTATTCTGTGTGTGTGTGTGTGTGTGTGTGTGATAAACACTCATCCATTTTAAATTACTACACTAGCAATTTAAACAAACCTTTTTACATAATTTGTACACAAACACCTGTAAAATGCATGTGTAAATATTATAAACTATATTAGAATTAGCTATTTAATTCTAAAACAATACAACTACTGTTACTGTTTATCTAGAAAAAGCTTTATACATGTGAACTACACAACCACTAGACTCAAATACTCTGGGGCGCCAAGTGGTCCAGCGGTCTGCCGCTAAAATGGGGAGACCACTGGTTCAAATCCTGGTCATGCAGCTTGACCTTGCTCTCTCTGGGTGGGTTGGGTGAGTCTTTCCCCATATGATGTGTGATGTGGATCAGCACAAGGCGTCTGTGAGCTGATGTATCAGAACCGAGTCACTGTGCTTTCCTCTGAGTGCGCTGTGATGTTACTTGGCGATGCTGCATCAGCAGCAGTTCAAAAAGAGGTGGTGGATGACTTCCCATGTGTCGAAGGAGGCATGTGCTGGTCTTCACCCTCCATCTGCTGTGGCATCATTAGTAATGGGGGATATACAGCTCAATGGGTGGGACAATTGGCCTAGTTAAATTGTTAGAAAATGGACTAAAATACATTTTTTTGCGTTATAAGGCTCACTTAAAATCCTTTAATTTTCCCAAAAATCTTCAGTGCGCCTTATAATCTGGTGCGCTTTATGTATGAATTATACCCACCGGATTGTAAGGAGCAGTAAAACCACTCTGCAAAAGTACAGCATTATACAGGAGTTTCAGTTTAGTTCTCCAGCAGCATTATCATTAGCCGCTAACCGTGCTAAGCGCTAGTTCAGAGGTGAGTATTATGCAGGCCTGTAGCCTGCGGCTGATCCCAGCTAGCACTGCTGGAGCAGCATTAGCATTACCGTTAGCAGTTAGCCAGTAACGGTAATGATATTGCTCCAGCTTTAGTAGAAATCTGGAAATCAAAGCTTACTGTAAATAAACGGAACCACTTTATTCACCCAAATAAAAGTGTTTAGTAGAAAAATCTGTGTAGATTAAAATCCAGTGCTTGTTTGACTCGTCTGAACTGTTTTTTTTTAAAGAAATAGTTTTGTTTACTTAACTTAGCTTTACAGGTCTCGCCAACCCAGCAGTAAGTCCTGCCAAAGTAGTAGGGAAACATGGCGACACCCCTGTGCCTTACTAGAGTTGCATAACATGCGCCACTAGTGCGCCTTATGTATGAACATAGACCAGAAAATAGATGTTCATTGATAGTGCACCTTATAATATGGTGCCCCTTATAGTGTTAAAAATATAAGGTACTTAAAATTACATACTAGGTATGGTACTCAAAACTACATTAATACTATCAAATACAAAATACAGTACTACTATTACAGAGTAACTCAAACTGTATGTGTTTACAGGTTACTGCTTTTTATATACAGCTCTGAAAAAAAGAGATCACTTCAGTTTCTAAACCAGTTTTGCTATTTATAGGTTTATGTTTGAGTAAAATGAACATTGTTGTTATATTCTATAAACTACAGACAACATTTACCCCAAATTCCAAATAAAAATATTGTCATTTAGAGCATTTATTTGCAGAAAATGAGAAATGGTTGAAGTAACAAAAAAAGATGCAAAAAAAAACATTAACCCTGGTTTTTAATCACAGTTTTCATGCATCTTGGCGTCATGTTTTCCTTCACCAGTCTTACACACTGCTTTTGGATAACTTTATGCTGCTTTACTCCTGGTGCAAAAATTCAAGCAGTTCAGTTTGGTTTGATGGCTTGTGATCATCCATCTTCCTCTTGATTATATTCCAGAGGCTTTTAATTTGGAAAAATCTAAGAAACTCATCAATTTTTAGTGATCTTGTATTGTTTTTAGAGCTATATAATGTAATTATAGTTGAATTCATATCATTAAAAACATTTAAGGTAAGTTTAAGTTCAAAGTTCAAGTCTTTTGAGAGTGTGTGTGTGTTTGTGTGTGTGTGTGTTCTCTGTTGTTGTTGTTTTCCTCACGTATCCTTCGTCTCGCTGCGCTCCTCATCCTCAGCTGCCCGGCGGGGTTTAAGAGTCAGCGGTGTGACGAGCGGGTCGACCCGTGTGTGCTGTACTGTCAGAACCGGGGGATATGTGCCATAACCGCCTTTAACAAACCCCACTGCAAGTAGGTGACCCGCTGTACCGCCTGATCCTGTCACCACGGTCACCACGGTCACCATAGTGACCGCTAACATCCCAGCACTGCCACCTCGACCTCCATCCTCCCCCGAGCATCTGAGTTAGCATGTGCCCTGACATTAGCACCGCTGAAACGACACACACACACACACACACACACACATCTGTCTATTTGCACATCTGCTTAGTTCACCCTCACTAACATCGCATCGCACTGTCAGACACACACCCCCATTAGACTGCACGGCACTTTATCCGGATATGTGTGCTTGAGTGTGTGATATGTGTGGTTTTAATACATGTGTGTGTTTGTGATTTGGTTGTGGCTTCTGCACTTATGGGTGTGGCTTTAAAAATTCAGATGAGGAGATGTGGGTGTGGCTTTAAAAATGTAGGTGTGGAGATGTGGGTGTAGCTTTAATATTCACAGGTGTGATGTGGGTGTGGTTTCAATATTCACATGAGATGTGGGTGTGGCTTTAAAATTTAATTGAGGAGATGTGGGTGTGGCTTTAAAATTTAGATGAGGAGATGGGGGTCTGGCTTTATCATTCAGATGAGGAGATGTGGGTGTGGCTTCAAAATTCAAATGAGAATATGTGGGTGTGGCTTTAAAAATGTAGGTGTGGAGATGTGGGTGTAGCCTCAATATTCACAGGTGTGATGTAGGTGTGGTTTTAATATTCACATGTGATGTGGGTGTGCCTTTAAAATTCAGATGAGGAGATGTGGGTGTGGCTTCAAAATTCAAATGAGAATATGTGGGTGTGGCTTTAAAAATGTAGGTGTGGAGATGTGGGTGTGGCTTTAAAATTCAGATGAGGAGATGTGGGTGTGGCTTTAAAATTCAGATGAGAAGATGTGGGTGTGGCTTTAAAATTCAGATGAGGAGATGTGGGTGTGGCTTTAAAATTCAGATGAGGAGATGTGGGTGTGGCTTTAAAATTCAGATGAGGAGATGTGGGTGTGGCTTTAAAATTCAGATGAGGAGATGTGGGTGTGGCTTTAAAATTCAGATGAGAAGATGTGGGTGTGGCTTTAAAAATGTAGGTGTGGAGATGTGGGTGTGGCTTTAAAATTCAGATGAGGAGATGTGGGTGTGGCTTTTAAAATGTAGGTGTGGAAATGTGGGTGTAGCTTCTATAGTCACAGGTGTGATGTGGGTGTGGTTTCAATATTCACATGAGATGTGGGTGTGGCATTAAAATTTAATTGAGGGGATGTGGGTGTGGCTTTTCCAGATATGTACATAGGTTGTGGTTTCTTTTCCAGGTGTGTAGAGTGGGAGTGGCTTGAGTGCTGGTGTAACAGTGGTTCCAGTACTTGTGTGTGAGATCTGGGTGTGGTTTTTGTAAGTGGGCAGTGGCTTTTGTAGGTGAGTGGATGTAGGTTTAATATTCAGGTGTGGGGATGTGGGATGTGGGTGTGACTTCTGTACTGGGTGTGGATTTCCATTTGTCTAAAATGGGTGGGGCTTGATTTCAGTTGCGGGGTTTCTATGCTATATGTGTGTGTAAAATGAGTGTTGCTTTCATTCTCTGGTAAGTAAAGTAGGTGTGGCTTCTGTACTCAAATGTATTCAGATGAGGAGATGTGGGTGTGGCTTCTGTTTCTACCTGTGTAGAATAAGTCTGACTTGTATATTCTATACACAGGAAAGTGATGAGGGTGTGGCTTCTGTTTCCAGGTGTTCAACCAACTGGACGGGAACACAGTGTGAGAGACCCGCCTCCAAAATCTTTCGGATCGACAACGTCAGCGAGAGTGAGTTAGTGAGAAACACACACACGAACACACACACATACATACATACACACATCCATCCATACATACACACACAGAATATTTGAAATATCAGCAGTATGTGGACGAACAGTGTTCACATGCATTACACACTATTTCTTTTTTTGTAGCTATTTTTATTAAGATTAATGAAGATAAGATTGACTAGATCAGTCTCTTTTATGTATTTATTATTCCTGGTAACTAGAGATGGGAAGATACAGCTCCCCACTTCAGTTTCTAAATTCAGTTTCTCTGGTTTTGCTATTTTTAGCTTTATGTTTGAGTAAAATAAACATTGTTGTTTTATTATATAAACTACTGATGACATTTCTCTCAAATTTTAAATACAAATATTGTCATTTAGAGCATGTATTTGCAGAAAATGAGGAATGGCTGAAATAACCAAAAAAGATGCAGAGCTTTTTAACCTAAATAATGCAAAGAAAACAAGTTTATATTCATAAAGTTTCAGTTGAGTTCAGAAATCAATATTTGTTGGAAAAAGCCTAGTTTTTAATCACAGTTTTCATACATCTTGGCATCATGTTCTCCTCCACCAGTCTTACACACTGCTTTTGGATAACTTTATGCATTTACTCCTGGTGCAGAAATTCAAGCAGTTCATCTTGGTTTGATGGCTTGTGATCATCCATCTTCCTATACATCCTATTTTCCTATATTATATTCCAGAAGTTTTCAATTTGGTAAAATCAAAGAAACTTTTAAAAAAAATTAAGTGGTCTCTTTTTCCAGAGCTGTATATATTTATCAGTAAATATGGGCTGTTTTAGACAGTAAGCTGACTCCGAAAAACAGAATGTGAGGCGGGTTAAAACTGTTTACATATACATATATCTTTCCTAAAAAGAAATGTTTATTTTATATGTTTATTTTAGTTTATTTTAGTCAGTAAAACTGTTTATTTACTCTCAGCATAAATTACCAGTGTTTGCTTAGGCGTGGATGTGGATGTGCCATTTGGCCCCACCCACAATTGGTATCAGAGATCGGCCAATCAAGATGAAAAACGGTCAGTGACTGAAATCTGCCCCAAAACCACTGATCAGTCCATCTCAGCTGGTAAGCTTTATCTTCCTTTAGGGAATAACATGGCAGTCTGACACCTCCTTTGGGCTAAAACTTCTTTTATAAGTGTAATATGAAGAAAAATATAAATCTTATATTTATATAGTTGCCACCATAATTACAGTAAGATACAAGTTTTATTTGCTTTTAAATTGTTGGGAAAGAAAAACTGTCAATCAAATTCGTATAAACTTTAGGTTTCTAAACTCTGCTTGTTATTGGCGGCGCTGACATTTCACAGTAATGACCTTTCGTCTGCAGGCGGTAGAAATGATGAGTTTAAGCTCATGAAGACTTCGTAAGCAGGCTTAAGGTCCATAAATAACCAGCCTCACAGTCACAGGCCGAGCTTTTCCTGCGCCGCTGATCTTCTGGCCTGGTCGTCTCAGCCGGACTCGGACAGAACGAGCGGCACTGATTCTGTGACTGAGTCTGTGATTGTTGGATCATCTCTCTAAAGCATTCGGGGAGTTTTTCCACCTCTTGCACCTTTAATATAACGGAAACGTGTTGCTCCCCTCTGCTGTAATTCCGGCTCAGTGGCATTTTAGATGTACCTCCTGGCCTTCTGTAATAATTCCCAGGTGCTCTTCTCGCCGGCTTCTCTCTCTTTATTGCGCTTTAATGTCCGTTGCTCGGCATAGGCCGCACTGAGTCAGACAGAGACGCCGTCCTGCTGTTTGCTTTGCTGACATTTCAGTGCAGATTCCGCCTTGGCATTTTGGGCGCCGCCTGGAGGTTTCTCCAGAGAGACGGCAATGACCGAACTTAATGCTGCTGCAGGTCTGAGGAGTGATATTTTAAAGCAGAGTCTGCTTGGCTGGGGTAAGCCCTGAGCAGTGTGTGGATCTGGATCTGACTGGAGGCCAGAACAGCGGCGGTAAAACGGAAAAGCTGGAAGTTGGAGACGGATAGCTGGAGAGCACTCAGTGAGCATCTCCCCTTAACCCTGGTATTGCTGAGGTGTTGGTAGATGATGGTTGCAATGCAATGTCAGGTAGTTTGTTGGGGTCGGTATGGTGTTGGTAGTGTTTATAATGGTATTCATAGGTGTTTCCTTAGATATTGCTGAGGGGTCCATATGTTATTTAAGGTGGTTGCTAAGGTATTGTTTTAGTAGTTGTAAGAGTCACACTAGTTGTTTTCTGTGGCATTCCATGTGGTTCCTAAGGTGATGCTCAGCAGCATCTATGTTATCTCAGGTGGTTGTGGCTGCTGGGGCATAGCTAGCCAATTGTCCTGGTCTTAGACACTAGAGGGTTGTTGTGTGGTATCTGTTTTGACTTGGATTTGTCAACTACAAAGTCTTAGTCTTAGTATTGACAATAACTTGACCCAGTAGATGTGCCCTAATCTCAGCCTTGAGATACAAGGCTAATTCAAAGAGTTGCTACAACAAATTCTTGGTCTTGAATCAAACTCGTCCTAGTTTGTCCTAGTTTTGACCCAACTGCTTAAAAGTCTCTGTCTTATCTCTACTATGAAGTACTATAAAGTTTGAAACTTGTCTCAGACCTTGTCTTGGTCTTAACTCTGACTCAGCTACTACAAGGTCTCAGTCTTGACTCTGACTCAGCTAATCCCAAGCTTGAAGAAACATAAATTGTCCTGGTCTTGGTCTTGACTCAGATTCAACGACTGCCAAATCTCAGACATGTTTCAAACTTGAGAATTATAAAGTTTCAGGTTTACCAAAGACTCAACCTGTCTTGGTCTCAGTCTTCATTCAGACTCTTCTTGTCCTTGTGTTGGCCTTGACTCTGAATTGATTCCGGTAAAGTCTCTGCCTCATCTCACATTTGATTTGTCCTAGACGTATTAGACTTGCTTAGCAAATACAAAGACTCAGTTATGTCTTCAAATCAGGTTGTCTTGGCTCAGATTCAACAGCATTTGCATATGTTTAGTCACAACAGTCTTACTACAAAGTCTTTGTTTTGTCTTAAAATAAAGTTTGCTTTACTTAGACTCAACTTGACACAAACTCAGGCTTGTCTCCAACAAAGTCTCTGCCTTGACTGAAACTAGATTTGTTCTTGTCTTAAACTCAAGTACTATGAAATTTCAGGCCTGACTTAAACTTAAACAACCATTGCCTCAGACTCAATCAGTGATGTCAGTACTGCATTACTTAGTAATCAGACTATTTGTCCACTAAGAGTAATCTAATGCATTATTATTTCCAATCCAAGCACTTGGGCTGAACACACACACATATACAGAGACCCCACTCTCTCTCGCTCAGCCCCCCCGCACTCTCCCCAAATCACTTGTCTTCTACCCTAAAAAAAAAAAGTCTTATATTTGACTCAGCCTCTATTCATCCTAGCCCTAGTCGAGTAAGTGCTGTTATTGCAGCAAAGGGGTCTACTGTTGACATGCTTGATCATTTTAACCACATTTGAGATTAGCATGGTTCCTCAGCCTGGTTCTGCTGACCCACTGACCTGTACAGGTTCACATTTTTACACCTGGTTCTTCTCTCAGGTCAGAGGGTTCATCAGCTACAGTTATGCTCTAACCCAATTCACTTCTTCCTGTATCCAGGTTTTGGTGTCACTGGGGCTGAACTGCTGTAATAAAACATGATTTTACCTCAAGCCATGGAGTACCTCCTCCCACTCTCCACTGCTCAGAGGCTTTGAAGTAAATTTGAGCTTCTCCACGACCCAAACATGCAGTTACAGCATACAAACGATTTCTGTGTTCTAGATACAGAAACAACAGCTTCAGAGTTTCTGTAATCTTCTTTAGAACTTCGTCTAGACGTCTAGAGCGATTACTGTTGTTGTGATATGCTATAAAAACAGTTACTTATGCACATATTCTAAAACTTGTGTATTATATTTTCTTTTGTTCAGGAAGCATCGCCATCATCGTTCCTCTGGTGCTGCTGGTGATCATCGTGAGCTCTGTGACAGTGGGGGTGCTGGTCTGCAAACGACGACAAAGGTAAGGACAGAGTGACTGGCCAAATTATTAGAAACACCTACTGTACCTTGTGCTTCATCACTGGCCACTTTACTGGAAACACCCCTACCCTAGTGTACCTTGTGGTTCATCACTGGCCACTTTATTGGAAACACCCCTACCCTACTGTACCTTGTGCTTCATCACTGGCCACTTTATCCGAAACACCCCTACTCTACTGTACCTTGTGGTTCATTACTGGCCACTTTATCAGAAACACCCCTACCTTACTGTACCTTGTGATTCATCACTGGCCACTTTATCAGAAACACCCCTACCCTACTGTACCTTGTGCTTTATCACTGGCCACTTTATTGGAAACACGCCTATCCTACTGTACCTTGTGCTTCATCACTGGCCACTTTATTGGAAACACCCCTACCCTACTGTACCTTGTGCTTTATCACTGGCCACTTTATTGGAAACACCTCTTGATTCTGCTCCTCTGTCTCTCAGGGGAAAGCATGTACAGAGGCAGCCCATGGCGAACGGTGGGCTGAACGTGGAGATTGGAAACCCCTCCTACAACATGTACGAGATGGAGCACGACAATCACGTGGATGTTGGGAGCTTCCTGCACCCCAGCTTCACTCTGGATCCTCATAAGGTGAGAATACGGTGGATTACTATTTTGTAGTTATTTAAAACAGTTTTAAGTAAACAGCCCTGAATGTCTGAATTAGATTAGATTCACTGCACTGCACTGTCCTACTGATCCCTTTTAAACCTAATTAACTTCAGTTGTGTGCTGGTCTTAGTCGCCACAGGTTTTCTGAGCTCTTCTGTGTACCCTCAGCTCTTCCCCCAACATGCACAGGCTTTCTGAACTGAGAGCATTTAGGGATCATATTTCAACAAAAAGTAATGCTGCATTTACACTGCCTCCTCCAACTGATAGCATGTGGCCACTACAAAGGTGTTCTTTGTGTCATCCAATTAAATAATTTAAAAAAATGGGAAAAAGTTTTATACAAGCTTTATTCCCTATAAACTAATCAATATAAACATGTATTTATAAATAGAAATGTCCGATTGAGCTTCATAACATTGCCTAGTGAGCATCATATAGGCTAACAAAAGCAAATGTTTCCAGTTGAATTAAACCATATTTTTCGCACTATAAGATGCACTAAAAATCCTTAAATTTTCCCAAAAATCATCAGTGCGCCTTTTAATTCAGTGAGCTATATGTGTTAATATTCCCAGGCAGGTTTTAAGAAGCAGTAAAGCCACTCTGCTGAAATACAGAGTTATAAAAAAATGTCAGTTTAGTTCTCCAGCAGTATTAGCATTAGCTGCTAACTGCGCAAAGTGGTCAGAGGTGAGTGTTATCGGCCTGTAGCCTGCTGCTAACCCCGGCTATCACTGCTGGAGCAGCATTAGCATTAATCGCGCTGAGTGCAAGATCTTTTGTTGTCCAGAGGTGACTATTATCGACCTGTACCCTGCTGCTAAATCAGGCTAGCACAGTGTTTATCGTGTTAAAACAAGCTACGTACGCTAGCTAATATTGCCCTGACTTAACGGAACCCTCAAGGTTCATTAGCCGCTAACCGTTAGCGGTTAACCGCTAATGCTAATGCTTCAGCTTTAGTGGAAATCTGGAAATCTAAGCTTACCGCAAATAAACGGAAGCAATTTACTCGTCCAAATAAACAGTTTTCAGGAGAGAAATCTGTGTAGATTAACATCCAGCGCTCAAGTAACTTGTCCGACTCGTCTGAGAGTTTTTTTTTTCAGTTTTGTTTACTTAACTTAGCTTAGCTTTACAGGTCTCGCCACCCAGCGACAAGACTTGCTGAATTTAGAAGAAAACATGGCGACACCTCAGTTCCTACTACTAGTTTTTAGTATTGCATAAAATGTGCCTTATAATCTGATGCACCTAATGTATGAAAACAGATCAGTTAATGCGCCTTATAATCCGGTGTGCCTTATAGTGTGAAAATATGGTAATAAGATGTGCACCAGTCATTTAAACAGACATATAAATCAGATAAAACACTCTAAAATAAAATGTATCTATTATGATGGACTGTGCACTGCAGATGCAGCAGGTTTTAACCTTTAACTGCACTGTTTTACACTGTTCTGTTTGAGCATGATTGGAATGAATTGTTTAACACTTTGCACAGAGTATGTAGTGAATGTTGGTCTCTTCTCTTTCTCTCTCTCTCTCTCACTTTCCCCTTCTGTCTCTTTCACTTGTTCAAAATAAAGGGCTGGTGTGTGAGATCCAGTGACCCTCGAAATCTTCCCCCCCACCCTCTGCACCCCTCACACACTTTACCTGTTCACTCTGTCCCCACAGAGCTCATCCCAGGACAGGTGAGCTCTCTCTCTCGCTTTCTCTCTCTTATTCTCTCTCACTTACCCACTGCATGTACCTTTTCTTCCAGCACTATTTTATTTTGCACTATTTCTTTCTGTTCTGCTTTTATTCTGCCACACTGTTGTATGGTCACATCAACACCTCTTCAAATCCACTTTAACAGCTCCATACCCCACTACCCACAGCTTAAATCCAAACTACAAGTACAACCAAACCCACTCCTAGTTCAACTACAACCGTATAAATACACCCAGATTTCTCCTAGTACAATCCACACCCTTTTTAGTACAAACAAAACCATGCCAGGACAAACAAAACACATGGTAATACAAGACCTATCCCAGCACAACCAGTCTCCTATCTAGTACAACCAAAACTCACCCCATTACGAAACAATCTCTTTTAATACAATCAAAAACATAAGCCCCACCAGTTATGATTAAAACCCATCCCAGTACAACAAAACATTGATAATACAACCATAAATGCTTCATATCACAATCCAAACCCATCCTAATACAAGTGACCCCAATTTTAGTACAAGCAAAACCTCTCCTAGTACAAAAAACTCTTAAACAAGGTGACAAAGAAGTCACAGGACAGCATTTTTTCTCAGAACTGTAAGGAACAATAAATGAAAGTGAAAAGGATCAATCTGACTACCCCAGAAAGAAATGGGTGAAGGTGCCTATTTTTAAAGCTTTGTCTGGAAAATGTACAAATGTACAAATACAACCAAAACCTGTATTAGTACAACCTACCCCCTCCTAAAACAAAACCATTTGATTTACTTTACTTTACTTTTACTTTTGATTGACCTTTTTTTAAGTAGATTCAACATGGGTGAATTTTAAGGAAATTGAAGTTAAACACTTTTGTTCTCTCAACTTCTCAACTTCTGGCTTCGGTAGACTCATAAGTACAATTTTAAACTAATGTTATTTCAAATGAAATGAACTCTGTAAGCTGACATCGCTCAAATTCCCAATTTAAAGACATTTTATGCTTCTACTTAATACTATAAGTTGTTAATTAGTCTCTTTGACTAAAACATTAACAAATGCCACCGTCACCGCCGTTTCCCCATGGACTTCCATCTCTTAATAATTGCATATAAAATATGCTGAATGTAAGTTGATATTAATTAAGAGTTGTTGATTTCATGTAATACAATGTGCATTATATATAATTTGCATATATTTATGCAAAATGCACAGATGAATGTCCCAAAATTCCTCCACTGCGATGTGAAAGACTCATTTACCACAAGTTAACGCAAACGGTTGTTGATTGCAGTTGTTGCTTCTAAGGGTGGCCCAACCAGTTTAGAGGCAAATACTTTTTTACAAATGGCCATGTAGATTTGTATTTATTTTTTCTAAAATTATTTAGTAAAAACCTTCATTTAAAAACTGCATTTGGGCCACTATGAGCAGGAGGTCGCAGGTTCAAACCCCCGCTCATGCAGCTTTGCCATCAAGCTGTCGGCGCTCAGAGGGATCACAATTGGCCTTGCTCCCTCCGGGTGGGTAGATGGCGCTCTCTCCCCACATCACTCCTAAGGTGATGTCTGCAGCACAGGGCGTCTGTGAGCTGATGTATCGGAACCGAGCCGCTGCGCTTTCCTCCAAGCGCGCTGTGATGCTACTCGGCAATGCTGCATCAGCAGCAGCTCGAAAAGAGGCAGTGGCTGACTTCACATGTATCGGAGGAGGCATGTGCTAGTCTTCACCCTCTTGGTGTGTTGGGGCATTACTAGTGATAGGGGGACACCTAATGAGTGGGTTGGGTAATTGGCCGTGCAAATTGGGGAGAAAATGGGAAAAATTAGAAATAAAATTCTAAAAAAATAAAATAAAATAAATGAATTTGGTGTTTACTTGTGTTGTATTTGGCTAGATTCTGTTGATTTAAAGTGTTGTTCTAAAGTTAATTTTTTTATTGCTTTTATTGCTTGTATTTCCAGGCTATGAACTACTCCAATCCCATCTATGCCAAGATGTACGTCGACGGGCAGCAATGCCGGAAACCCATCATCCGGCTGAACGACTTCCGGAGAGATCCGCTCCCAAAGAGACTGGAAACGGCCATCCGTGAGACAGCCGCGTGAACCTAGCTTTTACAACTTAGCTCATCTTTTTCTAAGGACTTGTACAAAACGGACTGAGGAGAAAAACACTTTTTATAAGTCTAATCAGGTTCGGACGACCGAGCGCTCGTCCGTCGTCACGTCTGTTCACACGCCTGCCGATCCTGGACTCGGAACACGTTCTCATCTCTTTCTTTTTATTTTATTTTTTTATTATTTTGCTTTCTCACAAAAACAATGCACTCAACAATACCACAGTACGCTGCTCTGAAGACTGTTTGGAGACTTTATGTAGATTTTGTTGAATATTATATACAGTATATGTATATATATATATATATATATATATATAAATAAATATATATATATACACACACAGCTGCCCGTGGTAGCATCATCACCAAGGCATAGAGATTATAATCCCGAGTTGCCTCTGCCTTTTACTAGAACTACAGATCATATTTAAGACACATATTTAAGAAAAGATCATATTCACATAGCACAGATTTTATTTTTGATATCACTGAATGGCTCTGCGAAGTAATACCTGCGCTACTGTATCCGGTACCCTTTATACCTTGTAGGCTTTCTAATATGCAGAACCAAAAGATACAGAACCCAGCTGTAGATGTTAGTACAGTATCTTGGTTTCATATATTTAATTATTTAATTGCATTCAAATCTTCTTCTCTTGACAGTCAAATCCACACACAAGCTCCATATACTTCTACTACACACACATCCACAGAAACCTGAGGAGAATCTGAGGAGTGTGGAAAAGAAAACACTCTGCTGAAACAAATGTACACACTTGAAACTAGGAATGGGAAAAAAAAAAGGTTTTATAATTTTATATTTGATTTATATGTCCGGTTGGCTCGTATTTTCAGGTAATGTATTACATGTTGTACTTTTATACTGATTGTACAGTATGTTGGGTACACTGGTCCCACTTCAAGTTGGGTCGCGATCAAAGTGCTTAAATGATAAATGATAATCTTTTAACTTAATTCTTATATAAATAAACAGTTCTGTGTAAGTTAAGTATTCATTTCTGCATCGTTTATCTACAGGCACTGATTGTGTCGCCTAATCTGATCTTGGACCAGTGACTCTAGATCTGAAATAAACCAAATTTCCTTACCACTACATGCCTGCGCATTTCTTTTACATTGCTTTTATTCACTGTCATTTACAGTATCAGTCAAAAGTTTGAAGAAACACATAGGAAACATACCTGTCAAGTCTCCCTTTTTGGCCGGGAAACTACAGTATTTTACGGCTCTTTCCCGCCGTCCTCCCGTATTAGTATTTTCCTGTAAATTTCCCGTATTATAAAAAAAATGAATTATTAATGAGAAGTTATTATATCTCTTAACGCCAATCATAGTGCCAGTTCAAGGAGAAAGTCCCGCCTTTCAGGAGAAACAGCCAGTCAGCTTATGTAAATTCAGCAGCGTATTAGACACATCATACCACCACTTACTTTATTATCCTGAAGTACTCCCGAGCTGTTTTTGTTGCCCGCTAGAGGAATATCAAATAAAGATTATTAATTGTGTAGGCCCCTTAGAACTGATTTTTATTAATATTTCGTTTAATAATTTGTCCCTTTGTGTTATAAAAGGTAAAAGAACAAATCAGAAACAAGTGAAATGTTTACATTATTACATTGCTACACGAAATCCATTGTTGATGTACTGTTTTGGGTACTTTATCGAGGAATGGATTCACTGATGGAATATATCTGGTCCATGTCCTTTAGTAAAAGCTCATTTTGCAGAATTTGTGCACCCTTTGTTCAATTTTAAATCCACTGAATAAAAAATATACATTCCTGCCAAAAAAGTGAAGACTTCATGTAAATATTTAGAAAAGTGTTTTCATTTAGGCTGTATTATAAGAATTACATATGTAAGAATGTCCACAACATTTTAGTGTCAACAAAGGTTATTAGATTCTGATCATTTAATTGTAGTCTGTAAGTGGTTACCAGGTGGTTATTTTAGATTTCTTGTAAACCTGTCTTAAAATGTAAGGGATACTGAACCTCAGGTGGGCTAGTGGGACGGCTCAAACCGGGCGGCGGAAAATGTCCCTTGTTTTTCAAAAAATTCAGAACTTGCCAGGTATTATAGGAAATCATGTAGTAACTTAAAAGAAGTGTTAAACAAACCAAAAAATACTCTGTGAAAAACTTTAAAAAGTTAATGAAGAATGAAAACTTGAGTTAGCATAACTTAAAACATCAAGTTATTACAACTAAAGGGGAAGTTGATTTATTTCTAGCCCAGGGGGAATCACTACACACTGATGGTGAGTGTCAGAAACTGTTGGACACACCCAGTGTTTAGGGTCGATGTCTTGTTGAAGTATCCAGCCCTGCAGCAACTTAAACTTCAACTTTCTCACTGATTCTTTAACATTGTTCTGAAGAATCTGCTGAAATCCATGCGGCCCTCAACTTTAACAAGATTCCCAGTACCTGCACTGATCACACAGCCCCACAGCATGATGAACCACCACCACATTTTACAGTGGGGAGCAGTAAAGTGTTTGTGTTGGAATTCTGTGATCTTTTTCCTCCATGCATAAATAACCACCCTCCAAATAACTCAATTGTAGTTTCATCAGTCCAACAGCACCTTATTCCAAAATGAAGCTGACTTTTCGAAACCTGCTTTAGCTTTAGCATACCTCAAGCGACTCTGTTTGTGGCGTGTGCTCAGAAAAGGCTTCTTCTGCATGAATTACTCTCCCATACAGCCTCTCCTTGTGTAAAGTCCGCTGAATAACTGAACGATGAACAGTGACTCCATCTGCAGAAAGATGTTGTTGTAGGTTATGGACCTCTGGTGGTCTGTGGGTTGACTATGACTGTTCTCACCATCCTTCTCCTCTGCTTATCTGAGATGTTTCTTGTTCTACCACTTTAGGTTTTTAACTAGAACTGTGCCTGTGGTCTTCCATTTCCTCACTCTGTTCCTCAAAGTGGAAACTGACAGCTAAAATCTCTGAGATTTTTGAGCTTTTTGTATTCTTTCTCTGAACCATGATGTTGAACAATCTTTGTTTTCAGGTCTTTTAAGAGTTGAGTTGTTTTGAGGCTCCCATGTTGCCACTCTTCAGAGAAGATTCAAAGAGGAGAGAAAAATTGCACTTGGCTCCGTAACCTTTTCTCATAATTAGATTCACCTGTGTATGTCAATCAGTGTAGGTCAAGGGTCAATTAGCTTACCAAACAAATTTTGTGTTCCAATAATTAGTGGTAAAGATATTTAAATCAATAAAACAACAAGGGTGCCCAAATTTCTGCACCTGCCTATTTTAGTTTAAATAATTATTGTACACTTTCTCTAAATCCTATGGACTTTATTTATCTTCTCAAATATCACTGTGTTCGTCTGCTATATGATATATTTAACTGAAATTGCTGGTCCAAACAACCAAAAATTTGAAAAATCTATCTAAAAAAAGTATCTTAGAGGTACTAAAAGTCCATGCTACATGGTCTTCAAATGATTCTATGAGAAGATTGAGTTGATGGCTGTAAGGATTTGATTGCGGTCAGAGACAAGATAGTTAGTGAGGTCAGGATGCTGGATGTTTACCAAACTTTGGATGCAGCACCATGAATTCAGGCATGGAGCTAAAAGTTTAATGTTCATTATCTGTTCCAGAGAGTCCTCTTCCATCGGTGGTACTTCTATCTAGAGTTAGTAGACAAGCTGCAATTGGTGTGCCAGCGTTAGCTGCAACTTAACCTCTTGATGTAAACCACAGGTCTTATGAGACTTCCTTTAACTAGTTTCTAAAACAACAACCAGCTTCTTTCCTGTTAGTTACCACAAGTCCGACTCAAAACCCAGCAGAAAGTGAAACTAACAGACGCCAACAAAAGAAAAACCTTTGTTCGTAATACTCTCAGAACATAAGCACAGATTGTCGGATTGGCAGCAGAGGGATCTTTCTTACTGAACATCTACATCTTGATATTGCTCTGTTCTATTGCTTCTGCATTCTGAATTCTGCTTTTTAAATCCATTTGTTGGAATAGTTCTTATCCCAGTAGACTGCATGTCTGTCAGGATTCAGGAGGTGGTGGTGATCGTTTGGCAGAAAACAAGAGCAGCTTTGCCTCTAACGATGACCTGCCTAATCAACTTTCTGCGATCTCCTCTCCCAACCACCATCACGTTCTTCTTGCTGCTGTTAGGAGCTGTGAAGCTGATGGGGATGGTGCTGTCGTGTCCATGTAAGCCTGGGGTAAACGAGGCGTTTGTGTTCTTTACGTTTGTGGTGCCGGCTGTGATGCTCTTCACCCTGATGCTGGTTCTTATCCGGCCGTGTCAGCATCGCTGCAGGAGGTGCTCGTGCGGAAGTCGTTTTACAGAGGCCCTCATTCCCTGCCTGATCCCCTCGATCCTGTGGGTCGTTCTGCTGCTCCTGGACGGTCAGTACGTGGCCTGTGGGTTGACCTACTGGAAAGGAAATTATGAACTGGATGACAATAAGCCTGAGATGGTGTGGTGTGTTCCGTCGAGTTCGGGGCAGTTGCCAGAAAAGGCCTTGTATCAACGCTTCATTGGATGGTCCCAGGTAAGCCATTGCTACCTATCAACATTTCTTTTTTTTTTTAATACTGTCACAACAGGGCGCTGAGTGGTCCAGCGGTCTAAAGCACTGCCACTATTAGCGTGAGGACATTTTTCATAACTAATTTTTTTTTTTTTCCCAAAGGTTTCAGGACTTATTCTGCTGTTAGTCATCTGCACTGTGACCATGTTCGTCGTGGGTTGCCGGGACTGCCGTCAAGCTTCAGAGGGGAATGAGGAGGTACAGCATACAACATCTTAAACATTACCACTCATCAGCCATAACATTAACTGTCATGGTGGGGTACAGAATACAGACACTCGCGGAACCAGTTAAGGATTTTATTAAAAACACACAGGGTACAAAACAAAACAGTAGCAGTTGGTAGATAATACTGTTAAGCAGATTCCAGGAGGAAAAGACCATTACCGGATAGTGAGGCAGTCCAATGTTCATACACGAAGCAGGCAGTATCAGAGTTGATCCAAAAAACGTAAATGATAAGCAGTCCAGGTAATACACAAAAATCCACAGAGTAGGCAAGGCAAAAATCAGGGCAGGGAAATATATACAGTGGAATAAACTAATGAACACAAAGCAGGGGTATATACAAGGAGCAAGGTAACACAGAAATAAACAAGCAACTAGAAACATAAACAAGAGATAAACAAAGAAACTAAGGCGCGAAGAACAGAGGCTATGAAATACAGAGATAACTATGGAACACAGAGAGAGAGACGAACGACAGGCGAAGCTGCAAAGACCGACGAAGGACAAGTGACAGAGGAGGGCTATTTATAGTAACATGAAACACACTAGAAGTGGAAACACCTGGGGAAGGGGAGGAGCTACAAATGAGACACGTGGTGGAAAACTACTGAGACAGGGGACACAGAGGAGCAGGGCTCACGTGGGAACAACACACAGTGACAGAGAACAGTTAGTTATTAAAGTTGTTGTGTATACCACTATCATTATTTTGAGAACCTGAGACACATTAACAAGAACAGTGATGGTCTAGATAACTGGAGGGTCAGAACATCAGACACATCTTACCTATACCTACCTTCCTCACAACTTACAGGTTCCTCACAGGACTTATAGCTTCCTCTGCCAATAGATTGGTGCCAGTTGCCACAGAGATCTTGGGATCTTCAGATCATCGTCTTGTGAAGTTCATAACTCAGTGCATCAGAGCTGTTTAGGTATCATGATTGGGAGGACCTAGACAGTATATGGCTGGTGGTTTTGATATTATGGGATATTGGTGGGTGTTTTTCACTAAAAGTGAGGTTTCAGCCTCTTCAGCCTCTCCATAATCACACTGTAAAACAAAAAAAAAACAGTGTAAGTGTTTTTTCATGTCCTGTATGGCTGATGATGTCTTCTTTATTTCAGGAGGCACCGCTGCTTCATTCCTGAAGACTGAAAGAAGAGAAATTATGCTTTTATTTTGTTACAGATCAGTTATAATCTCAGGTATTGCATTAAAAATGAACTTTAGTGAATATTTCCACACAGTACAATCTATACAAACTGCTCTACTGTACTACAGAAATCTTGGATCACGTAAAAAAAATGGATAAATCATACTACTGGTTAAGATGAATTGATTCAATTGATCTACACTGATTGATCTTTGTGTTGTGTGCCTTATATTTATATATATATATTTACTGAATTCTCCCATTTGCTCCCGGTACCATTTATGTGCATACTGTACTAGATGTGTCTTTCTAATCCCTTACTCTTACCATCATTGTGTAGTCAGGACTAGATGCTGGATGTAAGATCAATATTTAAACACTGCCGTTTGAGTTATGTCCACTTAAACAGAGCAGGTGCATTTCACTATTACACTATGTATTCAGTTTAGTGTGTTAAATACGTTTTTAAAACTTAAATAGATCAAGCCTATCTGTTTTCTCAAAGCATTAAACTTCACTGAACTCATACGGTTTTACTTATTTATGTATCTTTAAATAGTCTCTAATAAGAAATACATATGTGCTTCTATTCTTGAGTTTTCTTTTTCCTTTATTTTATGTAAATTAGAAATAAATGCCCTAATGTTTTACTAAAGTTTTCTAAGAAGTTTTCTATATGTTATAAATAAACTCTGATTTCTTGAAAAATCTTTTTGTTTGATTTTCTTGATATTGTGAAACATTTTCAAAAGAGAAGATAGAACCCTGGGGCACCTACAGAGATAAATTGCAGCCTTTAAGCAAGTCATGACTGAGGGATTGTAAATTGTTATATATCTACATAAATCCGGGTTAGCACCCAAACATCCCTTTCAGACAGCTTCCTCTTACAGCGTCCACAGTTAATCCTGTTGGATGTGGTTGGTCCTTCTTGGTGGTATGCTGACATTACCCTGGATACCGTGGCTCTTGATGCATCACAAAGACTTGCTGTCTTGGTCACAGATGCAATTTCAGTTAAATACACTGCTCAAAAAAACTGATGCTTTAATCCAGGTCAGGGAGGAGATCCCTCAGGAGAACATCCGCCACCTCATCAGGAGCAGCCCAGGTGTTGTAGGGAGGTCATACGGGCATGTGGAGCCACACCCACTACTGAGTCTAATTTTAACTAATCTTTAGGAGTTTCCACTGAAGTCTGATCAGCCTGTCGTTTATTTTTTCATCTTGATTTTGAGTATGATTTCAAATCCAGATCTCCATGGGATAATAATTTTGATTTACATTGATCATTTTTATGTTATTTTGTTCTCAATGCATTCCACTATGTAATAAATAAAGATTTTATTAATTGAGATCTAGGATGTGTTATTTTGGTGTTCACTTTCTTTTAACAAGCAGTGTATATCATTTGGTAGATAAACACAGTGATATTTGAGAAGTAAAATGAAGTCTATATGATTTACAGAACGTGTGCAACAATTCTTTAAACTAAATTAGGCAGGTGCAGAAATTTGGGAACCCCAACAGACAAATGACATCAATTACATCAGTAGATCCTCCTTTAAACACTTCCTATAGCTTCCAATGAGAGTCTGGCTTCTGGTTGAAGGTATTTTGGATCATTGTTCTTTATAAAACATCTACAGTTCAGTCAGGAGGTTTGATGGTTTCTGATCATGAACAGCCCTCTTTAAATCACACCACAGATTTATAATAATATTCAGGTCTGGGGACTGAGCTGATAATTCCAGAACGTTGTACTTGTTCCTCTGCATGAATGCACCAACACCAGTAGATTTTGTAGTTTTAGAGCAGTATTTAGTGTTTAGTGTTTAGGGTCGTTGTCTTGTTGCAGTATCCAGCCCCGACGCTTTAACTTTCACTGATTTTTAAACATTGTTCTCAAGAATCTGCTGATGTTGACTCAAATCCATGCGACCCTCAAATTTAACAAGACTTCTCCATGCACACCGCCCTCCAGATAACTTAATTTTAGATTTATCAGTTCACAGCACCTTATTCCAGAATGAAGCTGGCATGTATAAATGTGCTTTAGCTTTAGCATACCTCAAGCGACTCTGTTTATGGCGTGTGCTCAGAAAAGGCTTTTTCTGCATTAATTAATTACTCTCCCATACAGACTCTCCTTGTGTAAAGTGCGCTGAATATCTGAACGATGCACAGTGATGATGTTGTAGGTCTGTGGGTTGGCTATGACTGCTTTCATCATTTTCTTGTTCTGTCACTTCAGTCACTGCCTTAACTAAATCTGTGCCTGTGGTCTTCCATTTCCTCACTCTGTTCCTCACAGTGACGAAATAGCTTTTTTTATACCCCTTCTCTAAACCATGATGTTGATCAGTCTTGTTTTCAAGTCATTTGAGAGTTTTGTTTTGAGGCTCCCATGTTGCCACTCTTCAGAAAAGATTCACCTACAGTATGTAGGTCAAGGTTCAATCAGCTTATCAAACAAAGTTTGTGTTTTAATAATTACTGCTAAATGTTTTCGAATCAATAAAATGACAGGGCGCCCACATTTCTGCACCTGCTTAATTTTGTTTAAAGAATTATTGCACACTTTCTGTAAATCCTACAAACTTTATTTCACATCTCAAACATCACTGTATTCGTCTGCTATATGATATTTTTCATTGAAATTGCTGATCTGAATAACTCAACTAAATAATTTATAATGTAAAAATCATACAAAAAATTATCAGGGGTGCCCAAACGTTTTCATTTCACTTTTTCCTGCACAATTTAGTGTTTACTCTGCTGTCAAAACACCTGATCCAGCTCAACTGATAATTAACAAGACCTTTATGAGTTTAATATGGTAAGAAAAGGGTACTAAAAGAAAAGATTGATTCAGTAAAAATAAATTAAGTAAAGTTTACTAAAAGAAAGGATTGACTGAAATTCAGTTCACTTATTTACTCTATGTAACATTTACGTCTTGAAACTGAGTTGAAGTTACTTAAATTTACATGAAATTAAATTTATTTAAAAAAAAAGCAAATGCAGAAAGTGGCGAAACTTTTTTTAAGTCAATTTTACTCATCATTTTTTCAGTGTGAGTACAGGTCTGCAAGATTCTTTCCAGGAACATGTAAGACATGTTTTAAGTAAGACCACAAGTCTGTCAAGAACTAGGTTGTTCTTCTTTTTTAAACCACCTCTGAGAGATCGCTGCCTCTCAGCGGACTTCCTTTTGCTGGTGGTTCTCTAAAACATCGGCCAACGTCTCTTTGTGGTGGCCATAAAATACCCAACACAGCAGCACAGGCTGCACTCATGAGGATCAGACATTAGCAGAACTGCTGCTGCACTTTTGTTTTTGTGTCGCTTCTCAAACAGCCTGGTTTTATCCTGATTGTGAGGAGGAGGTCTCGGATCAGAGGTTGGTTGAAGGTATCTCTTCTTTGGCCACACCCATTTCAGGTCTGGATGTCCTGCTCAGCTTCTTCATTGCTTTGATCTTCAGGTTTAAGAAAACCAAAGCAGATCTAAAAAAATGGCCGTGAGTTGAATGCCTTCGCCTTTAAAGATGAACTTCTTGAGGTGGTTCTTGTTTGAAATTGGAAGAAGATTTTACGAGTTTTGTACGACGCCTTCAAAGGTTTGCACAGAATTCATTTTTTTTTTTCTTAATATTCTTTTATGTGTATTGCTGTAGAAAACCCACACAAAACACAATGATGTTAATGTTATGCTGTTTTTCAGAACAAAAACCACAATAATCATTATTTTCTGATGAGAATATTATTTTGTTCTTTTGGTAACTTGATTTTTTCTCTTTAAGGTGTTCTGGTTATTTCTGTTGTCCATCATCTGCTTCATATTCCTATGTGCTGTGAACCTCTGGCACTGCTCTCATCTGCAGAGGAGAAGAAGGATGAGAGGATGAAGACTGACAGGTACAAAGTTTAACTGTTTAATTAGCTACAGTTAAACCCCCTTGGATTATTTTTACACTTTTTCCAAATTAAAAGTATGTATTTGAACTTAAACTTAGCTCAAATATCTCTAGAAAAAAATAAGAGCACTTAAAAATGATGAGTTTCTTAAATTTTACCAAATTGAAAACCTCTGGAATATAATCAAGAGGAAGATAGATGATCACAAGCCATCAAACCAAGCTGAACTGTTTGAATTTTTGCACCAGGAGTAAAGCAGCATAAAGTTATCCAAAAACAGTGTGTAAGACTGGTGGAGGAGAACATGCCAAGAAGCATAAAAACTGTGATTAAAAACTTTAAATTTTAACCTTAGGTTTTTCATAGTTTATAGAATAAAACAACAACCATGAAACATGGTTTGTAAAATTTTAATTGAATAATCTGTAAAAAAAAATTCAGACTTTACTTTACTTTACTCTGAAACCCTTAAATGACCCAGAAATTCAGAAGTCACCTAATTAGTTAATAGTTCAGCCATTTGTAATTAAGTCTCAGTATATATATATATATATATATATATATATATATATATATATATATATATATATATATATATATATATATATAAATAATAAATATATATAAATATAAACAGCTGTTCTGTATCGATCTCAGTGGTTTGTGAGTGAACACTAGTGAACAAACAGCATCATGAAGACCAAAGAACTCACCAGACAGGCAAGAGATAAACACAGCAAATTTCTGGAGTTAAACATAAATGTGTGAAAGTGTTACATTGTTGAGTTTATTCTCCAACATAAACTACTTGTTGAATTGAGGTGAACTCTTTGGCGATGTAGAGGTGCTGAGGGGTGTGACTGAACTCTCTAATGGGTGTGTCCCCAAGCCTTCAGGAGCGAGTGCAGGTAGGAAGGAGCTGTTCTGTCATCACCTTGTAGGCGATTGTAAGAGTTTTGAATTTGATGCGAGCATCAACCGGTAGCCAGTGGAGCTCAATGAGCAGCGGAGTGACATGTGCCCGTTTTGGTTGGTTGAAGACCAAACGTGCTGCTGCATTCTGAATCATTCTGAATTTCTTGCTGCTGCGAAAAAATTGGTGAGCTTTGTCAAGTTTTCTGTGCTGGACTTCCTTTCCCTAATTTTGTTTTACAGTTGTGCTGAAATTACCTCAGTCTACCTCGCCTAGCTTCACTTGCATGTACGGTGTCTCTTTGGTGTCAAACAAAAAATAAATAATGTATTTCATTTTTTTTTTTTTTTTTGCCAACCTTTTGGCCAGCAGAGGTTTGCGTGATGGTAAAATCCGCCCCTGCGCATAGCTGTGTATCCTTTACTACAGACTATGGCAATGGCATTTCCTGAATTGCACAACCGACCGAGAGATAAAAGGGAGCTGGGAATCTAAATTTTGACTATATTCAGCCATTTACCTTTACATAAAAGCTTACTTTATTTAAAAAATTGTAAAGTATTCTTCCTGCGTTTTATATTGTTCGTCTTTCACTTTTTGATTCTTATTTATATTCATATTCAAGTCAAGTAGTTTTATTGTCAATACTGCATATGTACAGGACATACGGAGAATTGAAATGGCGTTACTCTCCTTCCCAATTTTACAGCAAGTACAGATAATAGACATAATAAAAGAAAGAATGGGAGACACTATGTTTTAAAATACAGCAGGGACACAAATAGACATGCATGAGACAAAAACAAGGTGCAGGAGTGTGGGGGAGAAATAGATATATAAATATAAGTAAAAAAAAACAGAAATAGATATATAATATAAAAGAGTGGGAGACACTATATGTACAATACAACAAGACACAATAAACATGCGTAAGACGGAAGACAATAGTGCAATATTGATGGTGATTGAGATGGAATGACAGTATAAATAGTATATAACAGTAGTGCAAATATGGTATATGGTATATATATATATATATATAAGGCTGGTAAAGTGAATAAGTGCGTAAAGTTCTTAAAGTTCACAGTTTATGGGAAATTAAAGTGAGTATTGACAGTGCAAGTATAGCAGTAGTGCAGGAATTGGGTGTTTAGTGCGAGTCTGTTGGAAAGGGTCCAGTACTTTGTGTATTGTAGTACAGAGTTCAGTACTGTATTGGTGGGGGGGTCAATATTGCAACTCTTTTTGCTATTTTTCCCTTACAGGAATGAAAGTATGATTTAGTGTGTGTGCCCTCATGTTTCCATGGTATTAGTACACTAGCAACATCCTAGCAACCACTGTTGATACACTTTACAATACCCTTTTTAGAACAGTGCAAAATTCCTATTTAAATCACGTCAATCGTTTAATCCCGATGAGAAGTTTGCGGAAAGAGGGAATGGCGCCATCCATGCAAATGAGCAGAAAGTGAAACTTGTTCATGCGTTTGGCTTGATGAACTGGTTTTTACAGTAGCTTCATATATAGATTGCCAGAGGCAGGTTAAACACAGAATCAGTGGACCTGTGGATGAGACGGATCTCCAGCTGAAAAGATGAGTTCGCTAATAAAAGGGTTTTTTTCAGATATTAAAAAAAACATACTGACGTCGCCTCTACGCACCTCAGTTCCGTTCAGCTTAATCATTTTGGGAGTGGAGAAGGTGGCGGACCTGGAGTTTTCCTGCCCCTGCAACCCTAAAGTGAACACGCTGTTTGCCACCTTCATGTTCATCGGGCCCGCTCTGTTCGCGCTGACCATAATCGTGTATGTGACGAATCCGTGTAAACACGGCTGGCGGTGTTCGTGTGGATGCACGTATATCAGGAATTTGCTTTCTTGTCTGATTCCTCCAGCTGTGTGGGTGGTTTTATTATTTTTGGATGGTCAGTATGTGGCCTGTGGGTTCACCTACTGGAATGGAAGCTATTTCTCGGACGACGAAAAGCCTCCAATGAAATGGTGTGAGGGCAAAAGTTTACAGGCATCGAAGGACAAAGGTCAAACTCAGCTGTATCTCGCACAATCACAGGTAAGACTTTATATAACGATATAACTATAATTAATTTGCATGCTGTATGAGAGACTAATAATAAATGTCTGTGTGTAAATGTTTATTATGTTTTCTTTTGTTTAATTGAAATGCTTTCTACTGAAATGCTACATTTTTAGCTCTTTAATGGTTTGTTTCTCTTTTTTCAGATTGCAGGTCTGATTGCTCTGGCTGTCTCCTCTGGTTTAGCCATGATTGTTTATTGTTGCACTTGTTCTGGTCAAGAGGCAGCGGAGAACTCTCAGCCACCTCCACAGAGCGCAACAGAGATGGTGCGGTATTTTCTTACTTTTAAATCTGTAACCATAATGAAAGAAATGCTTGTTTTTTTGTAATCTTTTATTTTTGCATTTTTGTCTCATTAATAAATGGAATGACTGTTTATCTAATAATCTAATAATTAATATCATCGCTGTCCTCCTAAAAACACTTATCTCCATTTTTGTTGATTTGATTTTTAGTTTTCTACATAATTTGAACAGACAAATTGTCCTTACACTCTGCCAACATTTCTTGATGAACGCACCAATAAAAACTCTTCAAAATTACCTGAAATAAACTCTTTTTACATTGACTTCTATTGAAAGTTTACATGTTCCTGTAAAGTTGCTGGTTTGGAGATAAGTGTTTTTCATTGGACAACGATGATATATCGTGCAGCACAATCTAAAACTTTTTAACTGTGTCAAATCCTGGGCCTAATCTTATCTTCAACTCTAAACCTATGCTTAGTCCTAACCCTAAACTTAATCTAGAGTACTATCTAATCTATCTAATTTAACCAGATAATACTTAATACTTATTGGGAGTTCTCTGTAATTTTATTTCCGTCCAGAACAAACATGTATGTGTTTTTCTTAGACGTCCTCTGAGAAATTACAGGCTGAATTATCTACTGTTTTTCACTGAACCCGGTAATTTTAGTCCCGTCCGGACTCACATCTTCTCAGTTTCTTCTCCTCATGTTTAATAAAATAGCTATTTGTTCACTGCTATGCACCGTAGTTATTATTAAATTTTATCTACTGTTTTTCACTGAACTCCATGGTCCTCTGCCAATTTTAGTCCTGTTCAGATTCACATCTCTTTTTGATTTTAATCACCTCGCGTTTAATAAAATAGCTATTTGTCCACTGCCACGCACCATATTTACACTTTCAGCGCACGTGGAAATGGAGGAGCTACTGAACGTGATGTCACGTGACTCAGAAAGTCCAAAAACTTACTGGTCCTCCAGTTTTTCAATTGCAGTTCGGACGCAAGAGTTTTATCACTGAGTTAAATTGTGAAATATTTTTTACAGAGGTCCCTCTGAGAAACTAATCCCATCCAGATAGGGCTTTATAAGACTATTTTGTAGTTAAATAGTAGTAAATAGTAAATAATAATTCAATTGGGATTTATGAGTGTGTTTTTTTTTTTTTTTCTTATTTTAGGGACGTGTCCAACATTCCTAATGGCTGAAGCACTTTCTGGACTAAGTTTGGATGAAAAACATATCCCACATTTTAGGGATGAGGGGTTTATCATTGAAACAGAGGTGTACTGATGTATTAATGTAAACAAAGTGTAACTGATACTGATGCAATAGTGTAGAATGAGGTGGAGTGTAATACATTGCGGGTGATGGAACTATACAAAAGGCACAAACAAGTAATGGGAAAAAGGACAGTGAATACTAAAACATAGTAAACAATGCACAAAATGTTGACACAACACTGCATTGTTGCTTTGTACACAGTAAAGATATTGTAGACATGTAACCTTTAAGTAAAGTGAAAGTCTGATTAGATTTAATCATACTTGATGTGGACTTTTACAGATATATAGATTTATAGAAAAGAATATGTAACAATTCACTGTGAGCTTAACTGTTTTGTGTCCGTTTTTTATTTATTTTGTAATATATAATTTTAAACTTAGCATTTAAAACCATTGCTTGCATTCTGACAAAAAATGTGCAAAACCCTCTTATTTTTGATTACTGACATCATTTTTGCATGACTGACATTCACACATTATTATTCATGCCATTCTGTACCAATCAAAATGTGTTGTATTGTTTGTTGATATCTGTACAGCATCAAATCATCAACTTATTGGGTAATCAACGATTTGAAGTGTTGGAGTTGTGTAGCTTGATGGAGATTAAAAAACAGAAAAATAAAGCTGTTTGTGTAACTGTGTGATTACTGGTTACTCATTTAAAAATGTAATTGTATCTGATTCAGGGTTCATACACGTTTTAACCAATACATTTCCATGCATGTTCATGACTTTTCCATGCCTTCATGGAATTGAAATGAATTTGCTTTTTTTTTGTAATAAACTTCAGTCGGAGTAGGACTCCACGCAGCCACGCTAGCTAAAGAGTGAAGAGATGCAATGGATTTACCAAAACATTTAAAATAAAAATTTTGAAATACTCATATTAAATTAGATGAAGAAAGAAAATGCTATGAATAAATCGCTTAATGAAGGTGATTATCCTCAGTTGTATCTATAAGTAGATTCACAAAGTTTTAAGAGTTCAGAAATCAATATTTGGTGGGTTTTCAATCACAGTTTTCATGCATCTTGGCTTGCTCTCCTCCACCAGTCTTACACACTGCTTTTGGATAACTTTATGCCTTTACTCCTGGTTCAAAAATTTAATCAGTTCAGCTTGGTTTGATGGCTTGTGATCATCCATCTTCCTCTTGATTATATTCCAGAGCTTTTCAATTTGGTAAAATCAAAGAAACTCATCATTTTTAAGTAGTCTCTTATTTTTTACAGAGCTGTTCACCTAATTTAAAATAGTTAATTATTGTTTGGAAATATCCAATTTTACATAAAACCGGCATAATTTGTTTGAGTTCAAAAAAATTGTAGACTTACAGTTTTTTTTTCTGCTGCCAAAGCATGTAAAGATGGTTTGCAAAATAGCTTCTGTTAATGCTTAGTCATTAATAATTGCAAATGTAATTCCAATAGTCCTAAGTGGTATTTGCAGTAGATTAAAACAAAAAAAATAACACAACAACTATAGTTCCAGTACAGTATCAAAGGTTTGGACACACCTCTTCCCATTTAATGTGTTTTATTTTTATTTTATAATTTTTACATTGAAAATATAATATTTAAATCATTAACTCTACACAGGAACACATGTAGAATTATTTTGTACTGATCTGCACAGTCTTGGTATTTTAATATCATTGTCTTCATGAGGAGGGAGAGTCACCTGGAATAGTTTTCTCAGCGTCTTGAAGGAAGGAGTTCCTGGAGGTGCTGAACAATAGTTGCTGTTTTTTTCATCAAGCTGTGAAGCTCCAGCTCATCATAAATCTCAGTTCATCAGGTTTAGATCAGGGGATTGTGGAGGATAAAAACTATTTTAGTTTAATAGGTAATTTCATATGTGTCCCTTAAGTGTTTATGTCTTTAACCCTTTCAGACCCTTCATCCATTACAATGGACATCATGTATTTTCTTTATTTTTAAATGTTTTGCTGCACATGACACTATTTAAGAGCTGTTGTCCATCAGAATAGACCATGAACCCGTCAATCAACAAGTTTATAAAACCAATAAAACAGTAGCTTGATCCCGCCCACTGCACTGAGCAATTGAGGCTATGTTTTACTTATTTAACGTTATTTAAAAATATTTTACTTATATTTTATGGACTGTTTAGGGATGGTTTATGACATAAAAAGTGAATATTCAATATAATATTCAATATTACACACAGGCTTCACTGCAATGGAAATAAAAAAAAAACTATTAAATATTTGAGGTGAACAGGATTTGTTATATTTGCTATATAGATTTTATATGAATTAAATATATGAGTCTTCTTTTCTGTGCATTCCAGACAGAAAACAGCATTCCTACACAATACACATGGAGTAGTATTGTGTACTGAGCTGCAGTGATTATATTATATAATTTTGTGCATTTTAGATAAATGCTAAAATAAACAAAGTATAAAGATTTTTTTTTTGGAATGATTTAGTAAATAAAAAATGGAGTCATTTGTTCTAATCCATATTATGAGAAGCAAGAACTGATTAACTAAGGAAAGAAATAAAAAAATACAGTACAGTACAAGTGCAGTCAGAAAACATTGAAAAATGTTATGATGGAACCGGATTTTTATCAGGACCATCCCAGTAAAGTAAGAGCAATAGTTTCCTCTGTTGCACAGGATAAGCTTATCAGAGTTACCAGCCTCAAACACTGCAAGTTAACAGCTTAACCCCAGAGAAGAGTCACCTAAATACTTCACAAAGTATTTTTTAGGTTTACTACATGACTCCTTGTATTCCTTCATAGCCTGTTAGCTCACTAAACCTGCAGTCCTGCTTTGTGGTAGAGCCCTCTGGTGTGTGCTATAGTAAACAAACTACTAAATACCTAAATACTACTAAATTCCTACTACTGACTTGATGTGTTGAGTCTTCTTTTAATGTTTTATTTCACTAGCTTCATAATCGTGCAATTATGTGTGTTGCTGGAACTGTTTCACCCTAAAAAACACAAGTTTTGGGATTTAGGGCCCTCTCTGGTGAGAATGGGTAATTTAGCACCGAGCAGGCGGAAGAATCATTTTAAACTGGGCGGGTGTGTTGTGTTCTCCTTTCAGAGCAGATGAATCCGACTCCAGGTTATGTTCAGTCAGAGAGAGATAGAGTGAGTGTGCTTAGTCAGACACTTCACTCCTTCGTTTCTTTGCTTTTACTATGAGTGAATGAGCTACTGAGCTCTGAGTTTCCCCTTCTGAAGTCTCCATTGCTCCGCCAGCTGATTTTTGCGTTCAGTAAAACTAAGCCGGATCCTCTTTTAGAGGCTGTACGTGTGACGCAAGTACGTAAAGATGTGTGACGTGGCCAGAAGAACTGTTTTTTTTTTTTTTTAGAATTAATATATTAGACTTAGCAGGTATGGTGGATAGATCCAGAGAGCTTTGGGAACCAAATGTGTTTCTGCACTAGTGGCACAATTTAGCTCCTCTTTTGAATATCAGTAACATTATCCACAAAGGACAACAATGGAGCAGACAAATCATAGTAAAATTAGGAATTAGGCAGACTAAATTAAAACACCAGGAAACACCCTGTCCTTTCTCTCTCCCTTTTCCTTCTTCCTGTTCTGTATATATATATATATATATATATATATATATATATATATATATATATATATATATTCAGAGAGAGAGAGAGAGAGTGATAAGTAAAATGAGAAATGGTCAAAACAATGATAAAAGGTACAGTACTTTTCAAACCATGAATGCTAATGTTTTAAGAGTTCAGAAATCAATATTTAGAGGAATTACCCTGGTTTTTAATCACAGCTTCCATGCATCTTGGCATGCTCTCCACCAATCTTTCACACTGCTTTTGGGCGACCTTATTCCACTCCTGGCACAAAAATTCAAGCAGTTCAGCTTGGTTTGATGGCTTGAAATCATCTTCGTCTTGAGGTTTGTACTGGGGTTCAGGACTTAAGATTGGGACAGCCATGACATTGTCTTGATCTGATGGTCCTTCCTCCACACCTTAATTGATCTACCAACTCATACCTACTGTAAAATATGGTGGTGGTAGTGCTTTAGGACCTGAACAACTTGCTGTAATTGATAGAACCATACATTCTGTCCTGATGGAGATCCTGATATAGAATGTCAGTCCATCAGTTTGTGGCCATAAGCTCAGGCTTACTTGGGTTCTGCAGCAGGATAATGATCTGAAGCGTATCAGCAAATCCACCTCTGAATAGTTCAAACAAAACAAAAAACAAAACAACATGAAGGTTTTGGAGTTTCCTAGTAAAAGACTGATTGGGATGCTGTGTAATGATCTTAAACAGTGTAATGATCTCAAACGCTTGGACTGGGAATTAATTTATTTACTCTAACAGTAGATTAATCATTATTTATAAACATAAATAAAAGAAATCTGAGGATAAGGGGAGTCGGATTCTGACAGAGAGCTTAAGTTCGTCACAACATCAGGCAAAGCAACACAAAGCCAAACATAACTAACAAACAACAAAACAATTAAAACAGTCTTGGACTTTTATCTGTGAAAGCACCCTGAGTGAAATAAAAGGCTTTTCTTTATTCTTTACAAACTGAAAGACAAATAAAAGCTCATGGATTTGAAGGACAGGTTTTAATCCAGTAGTGGTGACCTGTCTGAAGCTGGTGATGACTCACTACTGTTCCCCGCTCAGGAGGAAGTGTTTCCGTCACAGTAGGAGTTAAATTTAGCCTTCTCATTTCACTAACAAAAGCTGTAACCACAATAAACAGAACTAACAGTAGCTTTAAAGGATCAATACAGGCACTTGACAAAGAAACAATACCCCTTGAACTTTTTCATATTTTGTCACGTTACAATCACAAATTAAATGTTTTTTTTTTTTTAGATTTTAAATGCTAGACCCACACAAAGAAAGTTTTTTAGAATGCTATGTATGAGCCGAAAAGTAACACTGCTCATCACCCTAAACACACCATCCCAACTGTGAAACATGGTGGTGGCATCATCCTGTGGAATGAAAAAGTGTCACAGAGTCTTCAAATTAAAAAAGAATGTTCAAATTAGATAAAGAATACTGAAAGTGCATTTTCAATTGAATATATTTTATAAAAAATAATTCCATAAACTGTTTTTTTAAGAAATGCTTTATATTATACACTGTTTTGATAGAATATCAATATATATATAGGGGTTGGACAATGAAACTGAAACACCTTTCATTTTAGTGTGGGAGGTTTCATGGCTAAATTAGAGCAGCCTGGTGGCCAATCTTTATTAATTGCACATTGCACCAGTAAGAGCAGAGTGTGAAGGTTCAATTAGCAGAGTAAGAGCACAGTTGCAATGCTCAAAATATTACAATGCACACAACATTATGGGTGACATACCAGAGTTCAAAAGAGGACAAATTGTTGGTGCACGTCTTGCTGGAGCATCTGTGACCAAGGCAGCAAGTCTTTGTGATGTATCAAGAGCCACAGTATCCAGGGTAATGTCAGCATACCACCAAGAAGATCCAACCACATCCAACAGGATTAACTGTGGACGCTGTAAGAGGAAGCTGTCTGAAAGGGATGTTCAGGTTCTAACCCAGATTGTATTAAAAAAACATAAAACCACAGCTGCCCAAATCACGGCAGAATTCAATGTGCACCTCAACTCTCCTGTTTCCACCACAATTATTGTGGTCTAAACCCAGGTGTTTCAGTTTCATTGTCCAACCCCCAGTAGCATTAAGGTCCACACAATATGTGCAATACACAAAGTAGTTAATTTACAATGGACTTCAAGTGTATTAAAAAAAGGTACCTAAGTTTGAAAAAAGTACTCAAAGCTTTAATATATTTTGTTTAAATATAGCTTAATTACAACTAAAATATACTTAAGTTGCCATAAGTTGTTCCAAAATAGTGCATTGAGTATGCATTTAAGTTTATATTTTAAATAAAAAAAAGTGTGTGCTATTCCATGTTAAGTATACTCTTAAAAAATATACTTTATACACTTTACCAATAATAATATGATCTGTGGCTATATTAAATTTGGTAATAAAATATGCCATCAGTTAGGAACTACAATATAGTGTTGATACATTCATCTTCAAACCTGATGAATCTATTCTGGGTCACAGGGAAACCCGAGACAATCTCAACAGCCATCAGGTGGAAGAAGGGATAAACCCTGGACAGGCTAATCAATATTCTCATGAACTGGCTATAACTGATTTGCATGCCATGGGAGTTTATAGATGCTTCACATGACTGTAAACTCTTGTTGTTCTACCGGTAACCTCAACTGCAGCAGCCCACATGAATCCTTTTCCGAAATCAGAAACTTTGTTTAGTTTTTCTTTCTTTTGATCAAAAGAGATACAGTTTTTTATTGTGTAAATTTAGAGACAGGTTTGTTTTAATGTTATCTCAGTGTTGCTGCATCTGCAAGATGCTCATCAGCGGGACAGCAGATGAATCAGCTGAAGACAGGTATATTTGACATTTTCTACAGTAATGTAAGAGTCAGCTTAACCCTGGTATTGTTCTCTGTAGATATTTTAGGCAGAAAATTAAAAGTCAGTTCTTGAAGTACCTGAAAAAAATGGGCATAAAAAAACAGTACCAATCTGAAACAGTTTAAAAAGAAGCAGACTGTGATGGCTAGAGAACAGTACCTACACTGTTGAAAATATGAATTCCTTGAAGAAACTTTTATTGTGCTTCAAGGAATCTTCAAGAAGGTTTAAGGTGCTTAAGGTAACATTTACTGTTAAAAACATTTTCTTGAGGGTTCTTCAGGGGTTCTTAAGGGGTTTCTTCACCGTTTAAAATTGATGAATTGATGAACCCCTAAACGTTTTTAAACAGTGCACCAAAAGTGCTCCAAGGAAGGACAACTGTCTGTTTCCTTGATGTATGATATGTACTGTATATCCCACCTCTTGGAGCCATTAGCACCAAACCCAGGCATCCTACCCAGTAAAAAGTTTAAAGTTCCATGAGGAAGGTTCAGGAGGTTCTTCAATTTGGAATTGTGCAGGAACCCCTTATGGTGCTTTGAGAAACCTTTTAAAGAAAGCTTTGGAAAAAAAATTGAGACCACTTTAAAGTAATACGTTTTAAGATTTTACCAAATCTAAAAACCTCTGGAATAAAATCAAGAGGAAGATGGATGATCACAAGTCTTCAAACCAAACTAAACTGCTTGAATTTTTGCACCAGGAGTGAGTAGCATAAAGTCATCCAAAAGCAGTGTGTAAGACTGATGGAGGAGAACATGCCAAAATGCATGAAAACTGTGATTAAAAACCAGGGTTATTCCACCAAATATTGATTTCTGAACTCTTAAAACTTTATTAATATGAACTTGATTTCTTTGCATTTTTTGAGGTCAGAAACCCTGCATCTTTTTTTGTTACTTTAGCCATTTTATATTTTACATAGAGAAATGTTGTCCGTAGTTTATGGAATAAAACCACAATGCTCATTTCACTCAAACATATACTTATAAATAGCAAAATCAAATAAACAGATTTTTTTTTCCAGAGCTGTATGTTGACAAAAGCCAATAGCACCAACCCCAGTCACACTACACTGTTAAAAGTATAAGCTCTCTTATGAACTACTTGGAGTACTTGTGGAGGAATCCCTTAAGGTGCGTTGAAGAACATTTAAGGAAAAACATTTCCTGAAGGGTCCTTAAAAAAGCTTAAGGGGTTCCTCTGCAGTTTCAAATTGAAGGACTGTTAAACATCCTAAAGGAACTTCTCATAGTTTGTGTGTAATGTAGACATCAAAAGTTGAGTTTAATGTAAAAAATGTGCAAAGGTCGATTTGCAAAATAATGCTGTGCAACCAAGCAAGTGTTTAAGTGTTTTGCATCTGTAAAAGACGTGTATGACCATACAGTATGTGAGGTAGTCCTATTTACTTTTCTGGTTCAGAGCCCAAATGACCTGTGGGAAGAAGCTCTACCTTGTACTCACTCTGTAGGCCTTTAGAGTACAAAAGAGCTTCCTTGACCGCAACATAAAGAAGTGTCCATGTTTGGGATAGTTGAGGTCTTTTATAATATTCCTTGCCTTGGTTTAGGAAGTTAACTTTTTTTACCACCTTTTTAGGAGCTCATTTGTCCTGCTTGATACTGTTTCTAAACTAGGCTGTGATGTTCCTTGTGACAGAAGGTGAAGTAGAAGTAAGGTGCAGCACCTTGAAGGGTAGGGTAAAATGTGGCAGAACCATGACAGGATGTCATACAAAAGGTGAACTCTATGGCACTTAAAGCTTAGCCTCTTAGTCTTGCTGATGATCAAAAATTGGCACCAATTTTGCTAGGTGTTCAATCACCTCTAGGTAGGCCCTCTTGTGATAGTCCAAGATTAGACCCACTACAACAATGTCATCACCAAACGTCATGGTAGAGCTACAGATGCCTACAATTAGCACACTTGTGGTCTGTCACTTAGGACGTTGAACATCCAATTTCACAAGGATGGATGGAGTCCCAGATCTTCCAAACTGATCTTTTGGAGTTTGTAGGGGATAATAGCCAATAATCAATGATAAGCTGTAGTCAGTAAACAGCACTGTAACATAATTATACATCCTAGTGTTTATATAAGACAATGCTGTTGATGTTCTGAATGTCCTAACATGTCCTAACCAACATTTTGCAAATAAATGATGAGTAACATCTTTAAATGTTTCTTATTCACAGTTCAGAACCAGCTGAAGATGCTGCTCCTGGGCCAAGTCTAGCAGATGATAAAGAGTCAAACTCTTATCCTAGCCACAATCTTATGGTGTACCAAGAGCCAGTATCTTTTCCTGATCCGAATCTAGTGGATGAACAGGAGATGGTCTCTAATCCTGACCCCAATCTTTCGGATGACGAGGAGTCGGCCTCAGATTCTGACCCCAGTCTTGCGGATGACCAGGAGTCGGTCTCAGATCCTGATCCCTGTGTAGCAGACAACAAGGAGTTGGTCTGGTATCCTGATCCCTATCTGGTGGACAACCAAGAGTTGGTTTCGTATCCTGATTCCTATATAGCAGACAACCAGGAGTCGATCTCATATCCTGAGCCCTATCTAGCGGACAACCAGGAATTGGTCTCGTATCCTGAGCCCTATCTAGCAGACCAGCAGGATCCGGTCACACATCCTGATCCATATCAAGTGGATGGCCAGGAATTGGCCTCATATCCTGATCCATATCTAGCAGACAACCAGCAGCCATACTTGTATCCTGACCCCTATCTAGCAGATGACCAGGAGTCTGTCAGGTATCCTGAGCCCTATCTTTCAGATGATGAGGAGTCGTAGAAGAGGAGCAGCAGTCATTCCTGTCACTCGTCTGCAGGTCAGTCATTTCCCAGAAACACTGAATGCAAGGCAGAAATGCCCGCTGGATGTGACACCATGCGGTCCATCAAGTGGCCTTCCTAATTGAGAAATTGGGGTTAAAATTTGAAATAGTAATTGGAAGAAAATACCTGGACTGGATGCCGGTCAACTTTTGAACTTACTTGAAGGTTTTTATTATTATGGGAGAATAAAAAATCCAAACCTACATGGCCCTGTGTGAAAAAGTGTTTTCCCCTAAACTTAACTTGTTGGGCCACCCTTATAATGCAGCAACAACTGCAATCAAGCGTTTGCAATAACTTGCAATGAGTCTTTACAGCGTTGTGGAGGAATTTTGGCTTCAATCATCTTTGCAGAATTGTTGTAATTCAGCAACGTTGGAGGGTTTTCCAGCATGAACCACCTTTTTAAGGTCATGCCACATCATCTCAATAGGATACAGGTCAAGACTTTGACTAGGCCACTCCAAAGTCTTCACTGTGTTTTTCTTCAGCCATTCAGAGGTGGACTTGCTGGTGTGTTTTGGATCATTGTCCTGCTGCAGAATCCAAGTTTGTTTCAGCTTGAAGTTACAGAAGGATAGCCTAACATTCCTAACAGTCAGTCCCAAGAGTATTTTCCCCAAACGTTTTGGGGTTCGTCAAGATGTTGTCTGGCACAATTAAACTGAGCCTTAATTTTCTTTTTGCTCAGTCTTTTCTGGCCTCTTGGATGAGTCAACACTGCACTCTTGTGGTAACCACTGTTCACCATGATTTTCACTATTTGTGGATAAGGACTCTGACTGTGGTTTGCTGGAGTCCCAAAACTTTAAAAATGGCTTTATAACCTTTTCCATACTGATAGATCTTGGTTACTTAATTTCTTTTTTGTTTTTAAATTTATTTGGATATCGGCATGATGTCTATCTTTTGAGTCTCGTTTGGTCTACTTTGCTTTGTAAGGCAGGTCCCATTTAATTGAATTCTTGATTAAGAACAGGTGTGGCAGTAATCAGGCCTGGGTGGATAAAGAAATTGATGTGATTGGTGTGATAAATCACAGTTAAGTTATGTTTTAACAAGGGGTCAAACACTTTTTCACAGAAGGCCACATGGTTTGGACTTTTTTTCTCCTTTAATAATAAAAACCTTCATTTAAAAAATACGTTTTGTGTTTACTTGTGTTGTCTTTGACTAATATTAAAATTTATTTGATGATCAAATATTTAAATTTATTTAAGAGTGACAAACATGCAAAAAAAAAAGAAATTTGATGAACACCATCCCACTTGTCTGTTTTCCTTGCAGGTCCAACTTATCAAGTAGCAGTAGAGCATCCAGCCTGTTTGGCCAGGAAGTCCTCTTTGACTGCTGGTGCCCTGGTCCTGTTCTGGTCCTGGTTCTGGTTTCATGTCCTGCTGTCTGCTCTACCTCACACCCTGTATACCCATCACTCCATATTCAAATGTCTGGTTTCATTAACCGCCACACGTTTTTGCACCAAACATACTCTGAATTACTTTAGTTTTACATCTAAACTCTTTAATTATGAAGAAGATTATTTAAGACGTTTCTTAAGCTTAACTTTAAACTAATAGCAAGTTTAATTATATTATTGTTGGGTTTAACCTTTACTTTTAGCATTACTGATGCCAAATGACTATCATCTGCTATGTGAAAAATACAGAGAATGTATAAAAATATGGTTTTAAATGCTTCATACCTTGAATAAAAAAAAAAAACAAGAACAAATGTGGCTCTACTTATATGACTGAATGGTGAAGGTTAAGCCCCATCTATACAGGGTGACAGTATAGGTGGCACAGTGGCTAGCAAGGTCATCTCTCGGTGCTGGGGTATTGGGTTCAAGTCCCTATCTGGGTGAAGTTTCAATGTTCTCTCCATGTCCAAGAGGGCTTTCTCCAGGGACTCAAGTTTTGATCCACAGTCCAAGAAACATGGTGATCAAACATTACCGACTACTGCCCTCTCTAAAGGTGTTACTGCACCTGTTACAACAAACATTACTCACTACTGCCCTCTCTAAAGGTGTTACTGCACCTGTTACAACAAACATTACTCACTACTGCCCTCTCTAAAGGTGTTACTGCACTTGTTACAACAAACATTACTCACTACTGCCCTCTCTAAAGGTGTTACTGCACTTGTTACAACAAACATTACTCACTACTGCCCTCTCTAAAGGTGTTACTGCACCTGTTAGAACAAACATTACTCACTACCGCCCTCTCTAAAGGTGTTACTGCACCTGTTAGAACAAACATTACTCACTACCGCCCTCTCTAAAGGTGTTACTGCACCTGTTACAACAAACATTACTCACTACCGCCCTCTCTAAAGGTGTTACTGCACCTGTTAGAACAAACATTACTCACTACCGCCCTCTCTAAAGGTGTTACTGCACCTGTTACAAAAATCATTACTCACTACTACCCTCTCTAAAGGTGTTACTGCACCTGTTACAACAAACATTACTCACTACTGCCCTCTCTAAAGTTGTTACTGCACCTGTTAGAACAAACATTACTCACTACTGCCCTCTCTAAAGGTGTTACTCCACCTGTTAAAACAAACATTACTCACTACTGCCCTCTCTAAAGGTGTTACTACACCTGTTACAACAAACATTACTCACCACTGCCCTCTCTAAAGGTGTTACTGCACTTGTTACAACAAACATTACTCACCACTGCCCTCTCTAAAGGTGTTACTACACCTGTTAAAACAAACATTACTCACCACTGCCCTCTCTAAAGGTGTTACTCCACCTGTTAAAACAAACATTACTCACCACTGCCCTCTCTAAAGGTGTTACTACACCTGTTACAACAAACATAACTCACTACTGCCCTCTTTAAAAGTGTTACTGCACCTGTTATTTAGAACAAACGTTACTCACTACTGCCCTCTCTAAAGGTGTTACTGCACCTGTTAGTAGAAATGTAATATAATCAAACATACCATAGGCACAAACGTATTCATGGAATTGGTTTGGTACCCATTTTGTAGGATATAAGCAAAAGTCCTCCAGCATGTCTTCTGTTTTGGTGTGTTTTCTTCTATAGCAACTTTACAACTTATCAAAGTATCTTAGGAGATTGAAATACTGTTATGCAGTACTTCTTAATCTAGAGTATTCATTTACATTTTAAAGCAGAATGAACAAATACAGTCTTATAAAGTATGCTTTTTAGTCGGCATCATGTGATTGGCTTTTCATCATGCCTGAATGGAAATGAATGACAGGTGTGAAATTCTTCACCACACCTTCCCTCCAGGAAGTGCTTATAGCTCAGGATCAACATGTTAAAACAGCTTTACCCACCTCTTCTCCTCAGTGCAGTGAACTAATTCACCGTGGTAAACTCTGCAGAACAGAAATGTATTTTGGCAACACAATGTTGTTTTCTGTGAAAACACAAATTATATAAACACAACCTAGGCAGTCTTCAGACTGCCAGACAAAATCCAATTTGGGGCACGTCTAGATATTACCCAGATTTTTTTTGTGAGGAAGCATAATAAATTGTGCTGATCAGCTGAGCAATGTTACAATCATTTCAAATTGAGACAGATGCATCTCTTTCTGGATGCTTTGGATCATCATATCAAATTCTTTCTGTCTCTGGCATCACTTCCTAACACTAGTCTCATCAAATCTCATTAAGGGCATCCGAGTAGAGCACCAAGGGTTAGTTACTGATGCTGACCTTAACACCAAAGCAAGTCATACAGTTAGATACGTTTGTGAGCTCCACACATCTGATTTGAGAAACAAACCTGATCTGCCAGCAGTCTAAACACAGCCATGAACATATGGGACTTTAATGACAATGCTCCAAAAATCTCTTACATGGTTCCAATGTCTTCCAGGTAGTAAATAGTGCAAGACCAATACAAATCCTTTACAATGCAGTTCATTCAAGTGGTCAAACCAAGACTAGACTAAGACAAGGAGTGGGCAAAACCAAGACTAAACCATGACCAAACATGGGTAAGCCCAAGACTAGAGCAAAACTAGGACTGGGCAAGACCAAGTCAGAGACAAGAAATGGAAAAGACCAAGACTAGACCAAAACCAAAAATTGGTAAGACCAAAACAAAACCAAGACCAAAAAATGGCCAGATGATAACTACACCAAGATGATGAAGAGACAAGACTAAAAACAGACCAAGACAAGGAGTTGGCAAGATCAAAACTAGACCAAGACAAAAAGAGGGCCAGATCAAGTCTATACTATGACCAATAGGATGTGTAATCAGTTATTAAGGAAACATGCAAAGTTCAAGTACTCTCATCTGTTGTCAGCAGAGCTAATGTCAGTATTTTATTACTGTAACTGTGCAGTATGTAAAGAAGACTTTTAGGAAGAGCTAAGAAAGACTTGAGCTGCTACTTTTCTCCTGAACAGGTTAGCTAACACTACATTAACATGTAAATTTATCTCAACCACTAGGTTAGCTTACTAGGGACTGAAAATGTTGTTTAATTTAAAATGTAAATGTTCGCATTTATATCAGTGGTCTTAATGAAGCTGGGATAACAAGGCAGAGGGCAATGAAGCTAATGCTAGCTAATGCTAGTTAACTATGCTGACTATGCTGGTTAATGCAGTCAGTCACAGCGGAGGAGCAGAGGTGTCGTATTTGATTACTACCCTGACAGCGACAATATGTTAGGTAGATTTCTTAGGTCCAAAAAATGAGTACTTATAGCCATTCCTAGCAACTAGCTAATGCTAGTTATTTAGCTGTCTATTTCCAGTCCTGACTCGCTACATCAGGCTACACTTTAATATGTTATCAGCTAAACTAGGCTGTACATTACTGGAATTAGCTTGGGCTAACACAGCTAATGCAGTGCATTAAGCTAACTAGCTAACTGCAGATAAAGTTATATAAAATCCACATGAGCTGGTATATAACATTGCTTGCCATGATAGAAGTTATTGAACTTGTCTTGCACTCGTTTGTGTAGGTTCAGTGTCCTCAACTTGGCAACCCGAGTGAGCTTGGCATCTGTGGACGGGTGGGCGGGGGAGATGACCACTCTCTCCAGTGTTTTGAAATTGGGCTGCTGTAGCCATTTCCCAGTAAATATAATACCTTTTTTATGTATTTGTTTATTTATTTCTTTTCAAATTCCAACTTCATTTTTAAATTCCAACATCATTTCCATCTGTTTAAAGTCATACAGCAGCAGAAGCAACAGATTTGAAGCATTTTGATGTTTTTGCTGTGGCTAAGATGGTTTTACTTTATTAAAACAACACTAAATCTTTTTTCTATCACCAAGCCCTCTGATGTGTGAATCCAAGCAGTTCCTGAGGGACGTCTTTTGTCAGAGCATTTGCTTCAGTCCCTGGAGAAACGTTGTTTGTGCGATTTCTTTTTTTAAATAAAAATTACTGTTGTTTCTTTTGATTGATTGCCAGGGATGAACGGATCCATCCGGCTGAATCCAGCTCTCTGGTGTGAAATAAGAGGATGGATGTTTACAACACGCTACAATTACAGAACAGCCTCCACTCACTGACCATTTTATCAGAAACACCTACTGTGTACTTTGTGTTTCATTCCTGTTCATTTTACTAGAAACACCCACTGTACCATTTCCTTTATCCCTGGTTACGTCACTCAGGGTTCATACACCTTTACAAGGTAAAATTCAAGCACTTTTCAAGCACTTTCAATGCCCATTTTTTAAAAGTTTTTTAAGCACTTTTCAGCTGTTGTAAATTAATGATAATGGTGATATCTCAAAACAGCGATTCAGCGATATTTAATATATCGCAAAACTGTTCTCCACACTTCACAGTTACTGTGAAGCTACGGAGAAAAAAAATGCCACCAAGGGCTTTGTTCCAACCCCCTGGGCGGCTCTGCTGCAGATAAAAAAAAACCTGGGTTGGATTTTTACTTTCTGGACCTGGGTTACCCACCCGTAGTATTTTCCTGATGATTTATTTTTTACGTTTTTTCCGGGTGCATTGTACAATCCGGACTCACAGTCATCGTTTGCTTGAGTGTTACAATCGTGTAAAAAAGTAATAAAAAATGTTATTAAAAAAATATATATATTTAACGGTTAAACATACACTAGGGTAGCACGGTTTGACAGGGTAGCAGAACTCGACAGAACACCGGCACTGTTAGCACGGTGTCAGCGTCCTCCGATCTCCGGGGCTGTTTGACCGGATTCTGTGCTTCAAACGAGCCGATCTCCGGGGCTAGTATCGCGACTTTAGTGCCTAGAACGAGCCGCTCGCCAGCGCGGTTAACCCAGCTTTTGGCTTTTAGCATAGCTAAATTGGCTTCTTTCACGGCGCTGAAGCGAAGCCAACAGCAGCTCGTTGGAAGACGGTGACACCACGTTAACAGTGCCGGGCTCGGCTTATCCTTATACTACCATATATTTAATGTGTAACCCGGATTATTAATTTTATTATTTAGATAAATCCAAAGCTTGGCTTTTAGCATGGCTAGCTAACTCTCCTGCTGTCTGTGTTTAAAAAAACGCAAAGGTGCAAACAGAGCCGGTTCCTCGTGAGCCAACTCCTCTTGTCTTATTAGGAAAAAAACGGACAAACGTGGAGGCGTGAGCAAAGCCTTTTTTATTTTACGCTCTGCGTTTTTTTTCTTAAAGCGAACTTATTTTGTCAGATATAATGTAATGATGTAATGTAAATGCAGTTACAATTTTAAAGCACTTTCAAGCACTTTCTCCAAAATTCCAGCATTTTCCAGGTCTGGAAAACAGAATGTTAAAATTCAAGCATTTTCCAGGATTTCAAGCACCCGTACGAACCCTGGTCACTGGCTATTGGAAACACCTACTGCACCTACTGCACTTTCTCAATGAAAGTGTCCTGAGCGTGGAACCTGCAGTGTGTTTGTAGATCAGCTGGATGCAGTTTGAGGTCTGAAAGCTCTAATCTGTGGTTCTGGCCTCTTTCTGGTCGTTCATTCCCAGGTTCTTGAGCTGCAGTTTAGCCGGATAACTTCAAAGCAGACTCCTGGCCTGAACAGTGCTGTCATCCCTGTGCAGGTGTGAAGGTGTGGGGGTCACAGGTTGTGTGGCTTCAAGCAGCTTTTAATTAGTGAGGGAGGAGATTTCCCTGCTCCAGCACTGCTGATCAGCTCAGCAATGCACTTCTATACTCTCAGTAATAAATGTATTTAATGGTACAAATGCTGTCATTAAAGCTCTAAAAAGGCTAATGCTTACCTAAGTACTCTAAGGGCCCTATCTAGTCATGTCAGTAATGCGTTACTCTTATCTGACCGGGGTTTTTTTCAGTAACGAGTAATCTAATGTATTATTTTTTCCAGTCCAGTCATCAGATTAAAATTACTTTTCCAAGTCATTGTGTGTTACTATTTTTGTCATTTTCCTTGTTAAAAAGATATTGTAGCATCCAGATGGACGTGATAAAAGGATGAACGAGAAAGTGGTTCACAGTTGTTGTTAAAGTAAAGGGTTATTGGTGAGAAATGTAATGAATTCTGGGAATTGTAGTGTGTAGTCCCCTAGGTGCTGCAACAGCACAATACAGGCTACAATAAATGCCCTGTAATTCCCTTTAACCCAAATTCTGCTTAACTTTCCACTGGAAAAGAACCAAAGTTTGGGAATTACCCCAGAACAAGAGGAAGGGAAGGGTTTAGCTCGTTCTGGCCCTTGAAGCTATTGTGGAAAGTATCTCCCCTGAGCATCGGGATCATGGTTGATAAAGAAACAAAGTTGACGCTTTATTAATATAATGTACAATCATAGACTGTATATAGCTGGACAGAGCATCGTCTCTCAAAAGTGAAGCCACCACAGGTCGGGCGCCCCCTGCTGTTCGGCTGCAGAAAGCTGTGTAACCCCACCCACCCCCATAGGTTTCAATGGCAAAACAGACAACTTTTAATCACGTTTTTTTCTAATATGCTGTAATTCTACCTCCATTATTTAAATGCAGCAGCTAGTGTAACCTCTGCTTATATTGTCAAATTTTTATATTCTCACAGAGTTCATTTTTAAAACGTTATTCAGCTCTATTCAAAACAGGTGTGATTATTGTAAAAGGGCTGGTTATGGGCGGGACCAATAACAGACCGTCAGCTCCGCTCTGCAGTCTGTGACCGCGAGGCAGCCCTCAGGGGCGGGCTTATTTAAATGAGTAAGAGCTCTCCACAGTCTTTCTCCCTCCTCTGGACTCTACTGCGCAGACTCTGGTCTCAGAATCGCCAAAATGGCGGAAGATTTTGACTTCATTTTCATTGAATGAATGGGAACGGCGACACGGCGTCCATCTTTATATACAGTCTATGTGTACAATAGTTGCAGTTGGCCGCAACCACCCCAAAATAACAACAGGCGAGCGAGCTAACAAGCTAACAGGCTAAAACTAGCACTTGTGCTGAACACACACACAAACACACATAGCAAGCACCCCACTATCAATTAAATATCATCAATATCAAGGTTGGTTGTTCAGTCTGTGCTGGCGACAAAGTGCTATCAAGCTTGTAGTTATTTGTCAAATTTGAAGAAACCTTTGGAGTCTCAGTGGCACACTTACAGAACAAGACCCAAAGGTGGAGCAAAGCTTCCAGTAAAGTGAGTTTTGGCAAATTTCTACCATGTAAAGGAAAACACTGGTGCACTTTTGTCAGTCAGACGTTCATTGCTATCTTGGCATTGCTGGTAAACTGTGCATGCCCAAAACAAACAAACAGAGCAACAATGGAACTATTTTAACCCGTGGAGTTTTTATAACCAAACAGATCTTATTTTCTCGTCCTCTTTAACTCAAAATCTTGTAATAAATAGTGATAATGGAACTGTGGTATAATTGCATTAATACCATAAAGGTTTGTGCTATAATCTGTAATAAAAGGCACTTAATTTATCTGTATTTAAACTAATTTTAACTAATCATAGAGTTGAGTTCGAAACTGTTCTGGAATTCTTCTTCACTTCAGCGAGTTGAAGGTGGTCTTTTTTCCCTCTTTGATGACCCGGTGGTCTCTGACTGACCACCAGTAGGAATTCCTGCCCTGTCGGCCCACAGCTGGCGTTTTCACACACTGGACAGATCGGTGGACATCTGGAAGGAGGCGTCCCTCGGATCTCTGTGATGGTGTGTGAGAGAGAGAGAGATCAAAGACTGTGGTGTGTGTGTGTGTGTTTTTTCTCCTGGGCAGTCACTCCAGGCCAAGGCACGCACACACACACACACACAGACCAAAGCCCTGATGACTCAGCAGGTTTCCTCTAAAGAATAACTAAAAAAAACTCCTTAAAAGTTATTTGCAAAGTTTTCAGAGAATTTTCCAACAACAACAAAAAAATGCTTCATCAGAGTCTATCATCTATTCATCCTTCCATTGATTCAGTAGCACACCAATATGGAGATTTTTTAGACAATGACTGAATCTTGCCACAAGGGGGCATAAAAGTATTTCCCAAGCTTCCCTATAAAAAGGCTCTCATAGGCTCTAATACATTTGGGTAGTGCACCTCCTGGTGAAAGATCACTGACTACACTGGCTTCTATTTTGGCCATGTATCAGACAGGCATAATCACATGTGTTTGCAGTGATGTTTTGAATGAGAATCCTAAATTGCTATGGACTAAAACTATACCCTTTTTAGCTACAAAGCTAAGTGTTTGTTCAAGATCTGTTGATGGTCAGGTTTGATAATATCATCCTTAGGGTGAGTGCTTCCATCCTGCCTTGCTTGGGTATGGATAAACTGCTACAGTTACAGGGGATAGTTTGGATATGACAATCAGTCACTCCTAGTAGTGATACAAGGGACACTAACAGCTCAGATATACAGCTCTGGAAAAAAAGAGCCCACTTTAAAATGATAAGTTTCTTTGATTTTACCAAATTGAAAACTTTTGGAATATAATCAAGAGGAAGATGCATGATCACAAGCCATCAAACCAAACTTAACTGCTTGAATTTTTGCACCAGGAGTAAAGGCATAAAGTTATCCAAAAGCAGTGTGTAAGACTGGTGGAGGAGAACATGCCAAGACGCATGATTAAAACTGTGATTAAAAACCAGGGTTATTCCACCAAATATTGATTTCTGAACTCTTAAAACTTGAATATGAATATGAACTTGTTTTCTTTGCATTATTTGAGGTCTGAAAGCTCTGCATCTTTTTGTTATTTCAGCCATTTCTCAATTTCTGCGAATAAATGCTGTAAATTACAATATTTTATCTGGAATTTGGGAGGAATGTTATCCGTAGTTCATAGAATAAAACAACAATGTTTATTTTACTCAAACTTATACCTATAAAAAGCAAAATCAGAGAAACTGATTCAGAAACTGAATCTACAGGCCCAGCTGAAACATATGTGGGCAAATTAATCACAGGATGCCTTATGGAATCTGTATGCCTCCATGTTTATCATTTACAGTTGTGTTTTACACTCACACACAGAAGATTTTATTGCAAGCTGATGGCTTGTCAACAGAACGTCAAAACAGTGTTTATAAGTAGGCTTGTGTGTTTCACCAGTGCATTGTGACAGCTTCTCAACAGAGTACAGTGACAAGAGAGAGAGAGAGAGAGAGAGAGAGAGAGAGAGAGAGAGAGAGTGTGTGTGTACCAGTCAAAAGTTTGGACACACCTTAAATTCTAATTTTTCATTATTTTAAAATGTTCTATAAGGTAGATTAATACTAAAGTCATTCAAACTGTGAAGAAAAACATATAAAATGATTAAGTAAACAAACCAGAATATGTTTTTACATTTAAAATAGTTCATAGTATCACCTCTTGCTTATACAGAGACAGTTTTGCACATCTTGGCTGAATTTTTTCAGTAAGCTTTATGAGGTAGAGTCACCTGGAATTCAGGCTTTCAGTTAACAGCTGTGCTGAACTTGTCAAGAGTTTATTACTTGAATGTCTTGCCTCTTAATGTGTTTGAGAGCATCAGTTGTAAAGTTGTGAAGAGGTAGAGTTACAGGTATACAGTGAATAGCCCTATTTGAGTAATGTTCTAATTCAGATTATGGCAAGAACTACTCAACTAAGTAAAGAAAAAAAACATTAAGAAATGAAGGTCAGTCAATCTGAAACATTTCAAGAATCCTCAGGTGCAGTCGCAAAAACAATCAAAATTTAATGATGAAAGTGGCACTCATCAGGGCCGCCCAGGAAAGGAAGACCAAGAGTAACCTCTGTTGCACCAGCCTCAGATACCACAGGTTAACATCACCCCATACAGAGTATTTTGGTTTTGTTTAACACTTTTAATCAAAATAAAAAAATGTACTAAAACGATCAGTTCATTCAGAACAGCAGTACAATTCCGACTGCTTTAATACTAAGATATTTATTTATTTATATATTTATTTATTTCAGCCTGACAGCTATGTCTCCATGCTGAAATGTTACGATGAAAAGTCTTGACCTTTAGTCTGAAAAGGTTTTGACCTTTCTCAGATGGAGAGGATGAAGGGCCTTCAAACGATTTCCAGTCATTATTTAGAGTCGTACTCTTACCCACCTCTAGGGGGCGATAAGACAAACAATTCTACCAATTATTTATAAAATGATTGACATAAATGAAGGGTTCAGAGTGGAACATCATTCACACAACTTATTCAGAATGGGTTTTGTAGGAAATGCTAACATATAATTAAATATAGAGGAGGGATATATTATTCAGGGTGTTGTGCCCTATTTTATTGTATTTGCCACTTTTTATGATAGACATTCCACATAAAACTCAAAGACTTGTGTATATTCACTGATGGGTTTGGATAGAAAATAAATCCAGTAAAGACATAGTGTCTTTTCACATGCTGCATCAGTTAGGGTTAAATAACTTGTTGCCAGCTGTAACATATTCACCCATGTACTAATTATCCAATGGGAGGCTCTTACCTATTTGCTTAATTAAAGGTGCACTAAACCCCCTGATTTTAGCTGACTTCACCTGCAGCTCAAATTTAAAAAAGGCTAAAAAATGTAAGGAGTAGTTTGGGAAGGGCACTGGGTGATGTATGGGTTTAGAGGCAGGGCAGAGGGGTAGCTGATTGGCTGCAGCAGCAACAGTGTGCCTCTGATAGCGGTGGGACGCAGATGGTTGGACGTCAGCAGAGGGGCAGTATTATTAACTGACTGATATGCATATTGTGATGTGCAAAAGTACACACCAAAGTACACAGACTCAACATCCATGCCTATAGCACGGAATACATTTATAGATTTTTAAAGATTAGGAAATGTTTATAAAATTTAATATTTAAAGGTACGTTTCATTAATTCAAAGGAACACATTTCAGTTACTAATGGACAAAAAAATATGATTTTGGGTTTAGTGGCTCTTTAAATCCAACTGGTCACCTTGACCTTTGGCCAGGCAGTGTAAATATACAGCTCTGGAAAAAATGAAGAGATATATATTTGAGTAAAATTAACATTATTGTTTCATTCTATAAACTATGGACAACTTTTCTCCCAAATTCCAAATAAAAATAGAAAATGAAAAGTAGCTGGAATAACAAAAAAATACCTCAGAGGCTTCAGACCTCAAATAATGCAACAAAGAAAACAAGTTCATATTCATAGTTTTAAGAGTTCAGAAATCAATATTTGGTGGAATAACCCTGGTTTTTAATCATAGTTTTCATGCACCTTGGCATGTTCTCCTCCACCAGTCTTGCACACTGCTTTTGGATAACTTTATGCCTTTACTCCTGGTACAAAGATTCAAGCAGTTCAGCTTGATTGAAGGCTTGTGATCATCCATCTTCCTCTTGATTATATTCCATTCGATTTGGTAAAATCAAAGAAACTCACCATTTTTAAGTGGTCTCTTATTTTTTTCAGAGCTGTATTTGTAACGAAATCATGGTGATTAGTACCTGGTTCCTAAATCCATCAAATGCTAATGGCCAGGTAAAGTTAAGCTGTTCTCTAAGTGAAATGAAATAGAAGTAGAATGAAACAGAACATCAAAGACTTCCGTGCAGAACGCAGTGAGTGACATCATCTCCATGCAGTCGAGTTTATATCTGGTGGTTTGGAGCCACGCTGAGCTCAGCGCAGTGAGAGCTGCAGCTAATTGGCTAATTGGCCTTGTTCTCTATCGATTATTGAAGCTTTGTGCTGAGGAAGCTGGGACATCACATCTCCTCCGCAGCTCACACGCCGAGCATCAGACGGGCGCTGTCTCGCCTTGAACACCGAGCTTTGAGGTGGGAAAGTGTGAAACATAAGCTGTGGGGATTCAGCTTCACATTTTTCTGGCTTTACATTTCACAAACAGGAGTTCAAAAAGAGCAGATGGAAGGTAAAAGTTGAGAAACTGTGCTATAGTGAACAATCTAACTCAATAAAAGAGTAAAAACTGTACTATAATAAAAAAGTAGGTAATGTAACAGAATATAACTCAATTAGAAAAGTTGCTATAGTGAAGGTATGGGTATTAAATCACAGTGTAACTCAAATAGATTTCCAAAACTGTACTTTAGTAAATGTATGGATGCTGTATCACAATTTAAATAAATTGAAAGAGCAGATAATCTTTACTTTAGTAAATGTATGGATGTTGTATTACAATGTAAATCAATTTAATGAGCAAATAACCTTTACTATAGTAAAGGTTTTCTGCTCTTTTAATTGATTTAAATTGTGATACAGCATCCATACATTTACTAAAGTACAGTTACGGCACTTTAATTGAGTTTGACTGTGATTTAGTACCCATACCTTCACTATAGCAACTTTTCTAATTGAGTTATATTCTGTTACATTACCTACTTTTTGAATATAGTACAGTTTCTGCTCTTATATTGAGTTTCATTTTGATACACTACTTATACTTTTACTATGGTAGAGTTACTGCTTTTATAATTGAGTTACGTTTTGATACAGTACCTATACTTTAACTTTAGTGTAGTGTAAATTCTGCTCATTTTAATTGAGTTATCTTGTAATACAGTGCCCATACTTTAACTATAGTAAAGGTTTTCTGCTCTTTTATTTTATTTAAATTGTGATACAGCATCCATACATTTACTAAAGTACAGTTACGGCACTTTAATTGAGTTAGACTGTGATTTAGTACCCATACCTTCACTATAGCAACTTTTCTAATTGAGTTATATTCTGTTACATTACCTACTTCTTTGATATAGTACATTCTATCATAAAACAAAATGTGAGTACAATAACACAATCTAACTCAATAAAAAAAAAACTGAAAATATACTTTATTGAGAATATGGTTATTGTATTACAATGTGACCCAATAAAAGAGCATATACTGTACTATAAAAAAAGGGTACCATAAGTAATCTAACTCAATTAGAAAAGCTGAAACTGTGCAATAGTGAAGGTATAGGTACTAAATCACAGTCTAACTCAATTAAAAGTGCAGAAACTGTGCTATAGTGGGAGTAGCTCAATTAAAAGAACAGACATTCTATTATAAAACAAAATATGAGTACAATAACACAATCTAACTCATAAAAAAAACTGAAACTATACTTTATTGAGAATATGGTTATTGTATTACAATGTGACCCAATAAAATAGCATATACTGTACTATAATAAAACAATATGTGTACCATAAGTAATCTAACTCAATTAGAAAAGCTGAAACTGTGCCATTGTGAATGTATGGGCATTGAATCTAACTCTGTTAAAAGTGCAGAAACCGCACTTTATTAAAAATATTTATTCTGTATCGCACTCTAACTCAATTAAAAGAGCAGAAACTGTACTATAGTGAAAATATGGATACTGTTTCACAATCTAACTCAATTAAAAAAGCATAAGCTGTGTTATAGTGAAATACTGGTACTGAATTAAAATCTAACTCTGTGTGAAGGTATGGCTAATGCATTGCAATTCAACTTAATTAAAAGAATTAAAACTGTACTATAACAAAAGTATAGGTTATTTTATTTATATGGGTACAGGGAAACGGTACTGTAGTGAAATAATGTGTACTGTAACACAATCTAACCAAAGTTTTATTTCTATTTGACTTCTATTCATTTTAAGAACAGAAAATGAAATATGTTGAAAATTTGATTCCTGTATCACAATCTAATTGTACTATAATGAAATTCGGGGCACTGTATTACAATCAAACTCAAATAAAAGAGCAAAAACTATAGTACAGTGAAATGATGGGTATTTCCAGCAGATTTACAGCACACACAAAACTTCTTCCAATATAATGAAAAGGCAGAGAGAAGGTTAGTGTTGCGCTTCCATCCACAGGAGGGCCTGAAAAGCCAGATCTGCTTGGCTAACACACCTCTGACCTCGCTAGCCAACCCTAAACCCTCTTATCCTTCATTCCAGCGTGGCGTCTGCTCTGAAATTTACTCAGGCATCTTCTTGCTAAAGCTCAGGCTTAGCGGAAAAGCCGCTCCACTAACCCCTCAGTACCAAAACAGTGGGAGAACTTTGGCCAGGCCAAAGGCTTTGACTTACGACCCTCAGTTCCTGAAATGTTGCCAGGTTTTGTGAGCAGAGGCCTGTGGAATATTTTTAGATTTTTGTTTTGATTTAAGCACCAACAGTTCTGCTAGCTTTTTTTGTCCTACTGTCATAATGCTAACAAGCATTAAGCCCTTTAAGGGGAACTTCACCAAATTCTCAAAATCTGACTTAATTTCAAGAGCAGAAACTGTACTATAGTGAAGGTATCTATGATGTAATACTATCTAACTCAATTTGAAGAACAGAAACTGTACTATAGTGAAGATAAGAATAATGTGACACAACCCAACTCAATTAGAGGATTGTACTATGGTGAATGTATGGGTACAGTATCACAATCTAACTCAATAAGAAGAACAGAAACTGTACTATAGTGAAGATAAGCATAATGTGACACAATCCAGCTCAATCAGAAGAACAGAAACTGTACTATAGTGAAATTATATGTTATGAGACACAATTAAATTTAAAAAGCAGAACTGCACTGCAATGTAACTAAAAATTAAAATGTGCAATGTGATACAATCAAAATCATTTGAAAGAACAAAGTGTACTATAATAAAGGTATGGGTACTGTATCACAATCTAACTCACTTAAAAGTATACGTTTAATTACACAATATAACTCAAGAGAAGAAATTATACTACAGCAAGGGTTCTTAACGTTTCTAACTGTGCAACCCCCTTGTAGGCTCTAGAATTTTTTGCGATCCCTCCCATCTCCCTTGCCAAACCCAAACAGATACACCCCATCATTGGTTAGGTAGTTTTTTAGGTAAGTTTGCTTACCTAATGTGATGCTCCGTTAACAGTGAAATGCAGCCATCAGTCAGAGAGCATTCAGTGAATCTCTGTTTCAGGGCTGTGAAAATCATATTCCAAGTACTTTAAATCATATGTTTTCAAGTTTTTGGAAATGCACCTATGAGAGCCTTTCCTGGACGGTAGAGACAGTTATTCCAATAAAAGCAGGAAAAACTCTGTTTAATACCCTTGATTTCGAAAGAAAGGGTGAATGAGCTAATATTCCAAGACATTGAAAAACAATAATGCATGTTTTTGGTCGAAACTGCAATCCAATCAAGTGGAGTTCTACTAAGCCTGAGCAGAATGTGAGGGGATACACTGTCCAGGCCAAAGGCCTCCCCCTGGAGATGCAGCCGGACAGGGGAGCCAGTTAACCCAGCCGGCAAATCCATACAGGGCATTAGGGCAAGATCCACAGTCTATCTCCTCCATATGACCCCTCCGAATGTCCAGGTGGTTCTGGATCAGTATAGGCCGAGACCTAGGAGCTCCTGTAAGCTCTGCTTGGCAAAGTAGCCTCACAGAGAGCGAGCGAGAAAAGCGAGAGAACTTAACTCTCCACACAAGCCTGGAGTCATGAAACTTTAGCAGATTTTAGTGTTTAATTTAAGTTAAAGGTCTCATAATTTTTTATTCATTTTAAAATGTTTGGTATGAATGAATGCCATGTGAGACGTTTTTTTTTGTAAAAAAAAAAAGAAAAAAAGTGCTCCGGTGTTTCTATATACTTGCTTTAGATAACTGAACTAGTGGTCTCTGAAGAACGCTCTTGCTCATAAATATTTATACATGCAAATATATCACCTATGATTGGCTAACAGCACTGCAACAGAGAACACTTACCTGCCCCCCCTTACAGTCAAATTTACAGCTCTAAATCTCAAAGGACTAAATGTTTTCAGAGATACAGCCTACGTTGTACAGATATAGTACTGAGTGCTAAATAAAGTTACCAATTAAACTTCACTTAACGTCAGACTCTCAGCATCGCTCAGCGTTATCCCCAAGCTCGCGCAGATTTCACCCCTGCAGCATGTACAACTCAAAAAGACCTATAGAATTTCACAAAGAAAAATGGATTTTAGCAGAAGGAGACCTTTAATAACTTTTAATCTTTATTCTTTCATTCCTTAATTAAAACGTAACACAAGAACCCAGCTGTGCCCAACCACATTATCACATTCATTATCGCAAAATATTGTAACTTGCTCTTATAGCCTTCAACACTGAAGCCACACAGTCAACCACTGCATGAGAAACATGATATGTGATATGTCACACAAGTCTGTGTGAGTGTGGCCTCTGACTCTTCCTGCTGCTCATTTCCCAACACTGATACCACTCTCCCAGGTTGACAGGTTTAAAAAACACAACAGCAGGGCTGCAGCCATGGAAGCTAGCTAGTCTAAAAAGCTGTGATGTTTGTTTAAAAAGCTCAGTGACCAAAGACAGAATAAAACGAGAGGTGATATTGTCAGAGAGTTTGATAGATGGAAGAACTACAAGACAGATGGCAAACGCAGTCGTGCTACACTTGATAGTATGAACTGCAATCAGGTCAGTGGTATAAGATATTGAATTGGTCTTAATTGACTATGTCTAATTATATTGTATCATTTGATTTGGTTCTCTTTATTTAAATTTTAAGGTCAGTTTATGCAGAAATATAGAACATTCTGAAGGTTCATAAATGTTCAAGCACCACTGTAAAATAATTGGTTAAATTAGAAAAAAAAAAACTTAAAACAAATTCCAAACTGACTTCTAAGGTTAACACAGTTTTTAAATTAAGTTGAAGCAGTGTAATAATCTTCACTCAATAAATTGTTTGTTCCACCTTTTTTATGTATAATAAAATGTTTTACTTGTTTACTTATTTACTTTGTTTTCTTTGTTCATTTATAAACTTCTTTATTTAATTTTTTTGTTTGTTTTTTTAATTTGTAATAAATTTTGGCTTAATTTAGTTTTTTTACATTTTGGTAAAAACCCTTTATGGTGTTTTTGGTAAAAAAAAAAAAATCTTTTTTATTTGTTATTTTTTATTTGTTAACTTTTATTGGTATTTTTCCATTTTTTCGTAAACTTTTTTGACGTTTTAGCTTTTTTCATTTGTAAAACTTTTGTTTATTATTTGTAAAAACTTTTTTTTTGTAAAAACATTTTTTCATTTGCATTTGTTTGTTTTGTAAAAACTTTTTTTGGAACTTTTTTTTACTGTATCAGTAGTGGTGAGTTGGGTGTGTAAGGGGGGTGTGTACTGTGGGAAGGTGGTGGTGTGTGTATGGGGGGGGGGGGGGTGTAATAGGGGGTGTGAAGACTCCTCGCTCTGTCTGAAGTCTCGTGCTCTGCTGTTCTGCGCTGCGGGGCTGTCCGGACTCGGCTCGTGCTTTTAGATGGGAGCAGATGACTGCGCTGGGAGCGCGAGGCTGCAGCATGTTTCTGAGGGGATTCCTGCGCGCGCTTTCGCTCTGCGTCTGCGTGCTGCGCGCGGAGCTGCTGGCGAGTCCAGGTGAGTTTCTGCACTTTTTACCAGAACCCGCAGTGAAAGTCTGAGGGGGTCTAAGAGGGTCTCTGGAGGTTTAATCAGGAGTTCAGAGAGTAAGAGGTTTTACTGGTGGCTGTGGGAGGTAAACTGGTGCTGTGTGTAAACTTGTGCTGGTCTGACTGGTTGTGGGAAACTTTTCTGTTTTAAACTGTTTCTGCTTCCAGATAAACGTGTTTTTAATCAGAGTTGTGAGTTTATCCACTCGTTTTCCGGCAAACCACGCCCCCCTGCGCAACAATTGGCTGGTAGTAGCCCTGTCCTGTCTGACTGACAGATAGTGTCCAGCCTCCTGCTTCAGGATTGCCTACTAGAGCCTACTACTTGAATTCTGATTGGCTAGATTGGCTAGAAGTGTCCTGCCTAATAGTGTCCTACTCTTTGTGTTCTCATTGGCTACAAATGTCCTGCCTTCTCTGTTCTGATTGGCTAGAATTGTCCTGCCTTCTGTGTTTTAATTTTTTTTTTTTTGCAAATGTCCCATGCTCTCTGTTATCATTGGTTATTTGTGTTCTATTAGGTAGTTGATAAGGCATTGCTATGGTATCCATGGAGGTTGCTATGGCGTTGCTAGGTGGTTGTTAAGGTGTTGCTATGGTGTCTAGGGTGGGACCTATGATGTTGCTAAGTTACAATAGGCTATTATTGTTTTGCATTCTTTCTTATGATTGGATAGATTTTGTCCCAATTTCTTTGTTATGATTGGCTACAAATATCTTATATCCTGTGTTCCCATTGGTTATTAGCGCCTATTATCTGTGTTCTAATTGGTTAAAAATGTCCTGCCTTCGTTGTTATGATTGGATACAAGGATTCCATGCTGATTGGTTAACAAATGTCCCATTCTCTCTGTTTTCATTAGTTGTTAGTGCCCTACTCTTATGTTCTGATTGGATACAAATCTCCTGCCTTCTTTGTTACAGTAGGCTAGAATGGTCCTGCATTCTCTGTTATGATTGGATAGTTGTGTCCTACCATATTTGTTATGATTGGTTACAAATGTCCCATCTTGTCTGTTATCATTTGTTGTTAGTGTCTGTTATCACTGGCTATTAATGTTCTATTATCTGTGTTCTGATTGGTTAAAAATGCCCTGCCCACTATGTTATTATAGGCTACAAATATCCTGCCCTGTTTTTTTTTTTTTTTTTATCATTTTCTAGTAGTGTTTTGCCTTCTCTGCTATGATTGGATACAGTTTGTCCCACAGTCTTTGTTGTGTTTGGATGCAGTGTGTCCCATCTTGTATTTGGTCACTGCCTTTTAGTTCTCCACTATGCAAGTTCTAATTGGTTGCAAATTGGTTGCCTTCTATGTTATAAGTGGTTACAATTGTCCTGCCATCTGTGTTATTATTGGTTACAGATATTCCATCTTGTGGTCATTGGCTATTAGTGCCCTACTATTCGTGTTCTACGATTGGTTGTAATTGTCCTACCTGTTGTATTTGTTTGATTGTTTGCAAATGTCATACCTTCTGTGTTTCTATGTGTCTCCTGCTTTCTATATTATGATTGGCTATTACAGACATCCCAAGTTGCAAAAATTTATTTTGGTCAGCTACCCTCTGACCTGGACTTTGGTGTTGCCTGCGTGCACGTTTGTGTTCCCTCTTGGGCCACTCGTTATAGATTCCTGGAGAATTTATCTGACTTGCGGGCATCAGGAAGCCATTACTGATATGCGGTAGACTCCCTCAACTTCCGGGAGACTTGGGATATATGCTATTAGTGTCCTGCTTTCTATGCTATGATTGGCTTTTAGTGTCTTGCTCTCATTGTTCTGATTGGCTAGAAGGATCCAGCCTTCATTGATATGATACCTTTAACCATTGATCATGAGCACTCTGAACAACTACACTAGCCAGTTACAGCCCACTGGGCGGGGCTTGTCTAAATGCAAGTGGGAAATGAAACCCATGACCCAGCTGAGCAATGCAGCTGAGACATTGTTCCCGCAGCAGCTGGCTGTGTGTGTGTGTGTTTGAAACACTAGTGAAGCTGCATCTGCACCAGCTGGTATGTGTATGTGTGTGTGTGTGTGTGTGTTTGCTGTAAGGTTCTCATAGAGCTAATGGAGCATACCCCCTCCCCATTCTCTCTCCAGATGTTTTTAGAAAGCATTAGCACACCTCTCAGGAAGCCCCCCGGGGGGGGGGGCTCTAATTATGATGTTGTGATGTCTGGTGCCGTCAGCGTGGAGACCGACACGGCAGGTCAGACTGATTAGCGGGGATAAAACAACACCTCTGCCCTTTACCCCTCTTTCAAGGGTCATACGCACACACACTCGCACACACACACACTCACGCTTACAGCAGAACCAACACACTCACACCATGGCACACTGAATACAGATGTGTTTGCAAGAGCCGCACAAATCAAACACATGAACGTATGAGGCTTGTGTTTCTGTTTTGGCTATAGTTGTGTACAAACCCAAATCAGAAAAAGTTGGGACAGAATGAAAAATGAAAACATTAAGTGTTCCAACCTTTGTTTTGACTTTAATTGGATTGCTGACAGTGTGAAGCCAAGATGTTTCATGTTTGGTGTGGTCAACTTAATTTCCTTTGGCAATATACATGCATTTCTATATTTCAGGACTGCACCACTATTAAAAAAATATTTTAAACAGGCGATATCAACAAGTGATACAAAAGCTGTATCCACAGTATCCAGTAAACATCTGCAGCTCATCCGCTGTGACTGATATCAGTTCCCAGCTGTACACAAACCAATGCTGCACTCAAACATGTAAATGACTTAACATGCCTGCCCCTTGTATACTAATGGTGGTGATAAATTACCCAGCTATGGTTAACAAACCTTACTGAAGCTCAGTGATTACCTGTTCAGCAGAAAAGTAGCCAGCTTGCTTGCTTCCATGACTGCTGCATTCTAATGCTAATGCATTCTAAATCTGGCAACCTGGGGTGTGGAAATAGGATAGGGGCTTGGTGGTGGGCGTGTTTGGAGGTTATAGATAGTGCTGGGTATTGAAATTCGATATCAAAAATCAAATTGGTGATCATTCAAATTGTCGAAACACCGCCGCTGTGCTAAAATCTCAGGTGCTCAGAACAGCAGCACTATAACCATCATTTAACAATAGCTGACAAAACCAGATTGGCAAGGGACTCCTTTGAAGGCTTTGGGATTTACACAACGTAAACATGGCAAAAGGCTTCCGGCAAACATGCTACAGCGGCTACACTGCCCCTAGCGGTTTTGCGCGTATTGCACCACGCATACACGTCTCAATTTTTTTGGAGGACGTTCATGATCTACGCTCCAAACAGACGCAGGACATGCAAAGCAGCCATGATGCGTACGTGAACGTGTCCAGTGATGTTTTTTATTTCCTTAACAAGACAATGCAAAGCCGCACACTGCACTAACTACAAAAGCATGACTGCAAAAAAAGAGGTTACAGGTACTGAATTAGCCTGTCTGCAGTCCTGATCTGTACCCTGAATACATTATGTTCAGGGAATTTGAAAACAAAAAATACGACTCCATACTGTTGCTCTACAGATGTGTTTGCAGGAAGAATGAGACTAAATAACACCTGGAACACTTCAGCTCTTGGTATTCTCAGTGCCAAAATATCTTTAAAGTGTTGAGAGAAGGATTGGCAACATTACATAAGTGGTAAATGCTTTACAGTCACAACTGTTTTTGGAACTTGTTTTGCAGGCCTGAAATTTCAGGGATTGATGTATATTAACAAATAACATACAGTTTAGCAGGCAAAACATTAAATATATTGGGTGCATACTGTGTGCAATGAAATTTTATTTTCCATACTGTCCCAAAACTGCTTAGGATTTGGGGCTGTAAGCTGAATTCTGCTATTTACTAGAATGTGAGATATTAGTCCATAAACACAATCAGTAAACACTCCTATACAATACAGCTAGAGATAGTATTCCAAAAGCACTCTTATTATACACTCCTCCTACACACTGGAAATCGAGATATTAGCTCATGCCTGTTACTTGAACACACTCCTGTTACTGGCACTCATTCCTGTTACTTTTTATGTTTTGAGTAACAGGAATGAGGTTTTTAGCATAGAATTAGCAAAAAACATGAAAAATAGCTAAATGGCAGCTATGCTAATAGCATGAGGACACTAAGCAATAATTCTCACAAAATTTATATTTAAAAAATAAACAAATAAGAACCAAAAATTAATCTAGGTACCAGGAGAGTGTTGAGATTGACCTCCTCCATCATAGTTAAAATAAGATCAAATATACAGAAAAACATATGAGGGAACTGATATAACTTTCTGTTGCAGATGTGACTTGTAGAATGTTCCAGATGTTTCAGATGGGGTAATGTGTTATGGTAACAGGACTGAGTGAAACCCAGAGACACAACTATAATGTGTATTTTAGGTTAAATATTATGGTTTTATTATGAAAAAAAAATAGTTTTAAAGCTGCCATGTAAGTAGAGTTCTGGAAGCTGCTGTTTGGTCGAGAAAAAGGAGATATAGTGAGAGAATCTCCTGGTCAATCTTTCACTGGAGCATTCATATTCGATACAAGCTGTGACTCTCACCAAGTGGGGTGTAATGAAGTGTAATGTATGTGCTTTTTACAATTTCTACAGTTATTAGAAATGTTTACACAGTCATCCTCAGATATGTACATCGTCAGTATCAGTTATAGACATCAGGGCAAAATTCCAATCCCAGTTCCCAGCGACTGTCACTTTAAAAGTATGAGATTACTGAGGAGTCCTCCAAGAGCAGCGCTTTGGCTCTGTCATTTTTGGTCTCAGCTGTGGCTGATGTTACCAAAGGGATGGAAGTCTTTTATTAAAGGGTTTCACAGCTGTGTGAGTCACACACACAATCTTACACCCCTCAATCAGCAGGGGACAGGGTGGTGGGGTGGGGGGAGCAGGATGTGAGAATTAGACTAAGTGTTTTTGTGGCCTTGTGGTGTCCTCAGGGGTTGGGGAAGGAATCCTTCAGATTTTTCCAAAGGCATAAACTCTATTGTTTAGGCTTTGTTAAAAGTATGATTTAAAAGTGTTTTCTATTAACTTCTAGATTTAAGGAGATTTTATTGTAATTTGCATCACATGTGGTACATGAGGTTCTACTTAATAAACACTCATATACAATAGAATAGGAGACTTTACGTCTATAAACACTAATTCACACAAAATTAGGGTACTTTTACTTTACAAAGCTAACACTAATCCCTCAATAATCATTCCAATACACTGAACTAGGAAATTGTACTTCCAACTTACCTGAATACACCATCCTATACATTACAAAATTAGATATTAGTTCAATAACTCCTCAGTTAACAGTCTTATACACTAGAATAGGAGATTTAAGTTCATAAACACCATCAATAAACACTTCTCTACTCTAGAATAGGAGACATTAGTCCATAAACACCATCAATAAACACTTTAATACACTAGAACAGGAAAAAATTGTCCATAAACACCATCAATAAACACTCATACACTAGAATAGGAGATATTAGTCCATAAACACCATCAATAAACACTCTTATACACTAGAATAGGAGATATTAGTCCATGACCACCTTAATAAGCACTCTTATACACTAGAACAGGAAATATTACTTCATAAACAACTCAACAAACATTCCTATATACTGCAATAGGATCATCTGCGTCCCAGTGTATGTATGCACAATATCAAAGTCACAGGACAGTGCAAAATTCCAGACATGTTGTGTTGCAACTTTTTCCTGTTTGATACAGAAAAAAATCACATTGTTCACATTTTCTATGACGTATCAATGCATTCTTAATATAACAAGATGATGGATCATTGGCTTTTGGTTACTTCCGGAGAGATATTTTGATCATTCCTTTTTTTGCTTTTATATTGCAGTATATATTGAGATATTCGTCACTCCTATACAGTCGAAAGGCAAAAATCTATACCTTTTTTCACTTTGACGTTTTATTCCTCTCCTGTAAAGTTGCTCTTTTGGACAGTGACAATATATTGGTGTATAAATACCACAATACACACACCTACATACTATAATAATATATATTCGTCCACAAGAACCTATATAAGCACTTCTTTAGACTAGAATAGGATATATTAGTACGTTAACACCTCAATAAACACTCTTAAACACTACAATAGGAGATATTAGTTGGTAAAACACCCTCAATAAACACTCTTATACACTAGAATATACTATATTAGTCCAGATACACCCTCAATAAACACTTCTGTACACTAGAATAAGAGATATTAGTCTACGGACACCTCAATAAGCACTCTTATACACTAGAATATAATATATTAGTCCAGATACACCCTTAATAAGCACTCTTATACACTAGAATATAATATTTGTCCAGATACACCCTCAATAAACACTCCTATACACTAAAATAAGAGATATTAGTCCATAAACACCCACTATAAACACTCATACACTAGAATAGAAGATATTAGTCCATAAACACCTCAATAAACAATCTTTTACACTAGAATAAGAGATATTAGTCCATAAACACCTCAATAAACACTCCTCTACACTAGAATAAGAGATATTACTCTATGAACACCTAGATAAATACTCATACACTAGAATAGAAGATATTAGTTCATAAACACCCACAATAAACACTCTTATACACTAGAATAGGAGATGTTAGTCCATAAGCACCCTCATTAAACACTCCTATACGCTGAACTAAGAACAAAATTAGTCCATAAACACCATCAATAAATACTTTTATACACTACAATAGGATATATTAGTTCACAAACACCTTTATGAACACATTAGAATATGATATATTAGTCTATAAACACTTTAATAAACCCTCCTATACACCAGGATTGGAGATATTAGTCCATAAACACCTCAATAAAAACTCATATACACTAGAATAAGAGATATTAGTCTATGAACATCCCAGTAAACACTCCCAGTCAAACACTACACTACACAATACACAATACACAATACACGCCTTAAAATAATGAAAATGTATAAATTGCCTTAAAGCAGTTAAACAAAGAGATCAGAGTAAAATAGAGATAAAGAGAAGCAGGTAGAACCCAAGGCCTGCACTGAGATCAGTCAGATGATAATGGAGAAATCCACCTGTGGGTCATTCAGTGAAACAATTCAGTAGCCTTACAGCTACCTCTCACTCTCACTCTCACTCTCTCGTCCTGCGTGTTTATAGACAGTGGGGATTAAAGGAGTGTGATGGAGAGAAGGAGATTAGCACTGTTTTGCCTCCACCTCATTTTAATCACTCTTTCGTTTGGCCCAGAGGCGGCCTGTCACAACACATTTTACAACACCTCACTGCCCCCTGCTCAATAATCCGGCAGGGGTGCTGCTGCTTCCTCAGGACACACACACCCGCACACACACACACACACTGGACTCTAAGCTTAAAGCACTAGAGCATTTATGTCTGTATCTAATGTTAAACCTTATACACAGCCAATTAGCACGGGAGCTACAAGACTAACATTGCTAACAAGCCACAGAAGCATGTAGCCAGTTAATTAATACTGACACTATAAACATAATGTAGCTAACAAGCAATAGAAGCATACAGCTCACCATTTTGCACTGGAGCTACAACCAATGTAAGTCAGCTAACACGTAATAAAAGCATAGCACTGGAATTATGAGGCAAACGTAACTTATAAGTTATCGAAAAGTATACACAAACAATTAGCACTGAAGCTACACAGTAAATGTAGACAGCAAACAATAGAAGCTTATACACAAACAGTTAGCACTAAAGCTACAATGTAAATGTACACAACAAAGAATAGAAGCTTATACGCAATTAGCACTGGGGCTACAAGACTAACATTGCTAACAAGCCACAGAAGCCTACAGCCAATTAATTACTACTGACACTATAAAGATAATGTAGCTAACAAGCAATAGATAAGCATGTAGCTCACCATTTTGCACTGGAGCTACAACCAATGTAAGTCAGCTAACACGTAATAAAAGCATAGCACTGGAATTATGAGGCAAACGTAACTTATAAGTTATCGAAAAGTATACACAAACAATTAGCACTGAAGCTACACAGTAAATGTAGACAGCAAAGAATAGAAGCTGACATACAAACAATTAGCACTGAAGCTACAAGCTAAATGTACACAACAAAGAATAGAAGCTGACATACAAACAATTAGCACTGAAGCTACAAGCTAAATGTACACAACAAAGAATAGAAGCTTATGTATACACAATTAGCACTGGAGCTACAAGACTAACATTGCTAACAAGCCACAGAAGCATATAGCCAATGAATTACTACTGACACTATGGTGATAATGTAGCTAACAAGCAATAGATAAGCATATAGCTCACCATTTTGCTACATCTGATGTAAGTTAGCCAACAAGTAATAAAAGCATAGCACTGGAATTACGAGGCGAACATAACGTATAAGTTAATGTGTGAAATGTATACACAAACAATTAGCACTGAAGCTACACGGTAATTATAGACAGCAAACAATAGAAGCTTATACACAAACAGTTAACACTAAAGCTACAAGGTAAATGTAGACAGCAAAGAATAATAGCTTATATACAAACAATTAGCACGTAAGTGTGATTTAAGTGTGCTCGGGAACGGATTGTTTAAACGCAGCGTGAGTGCAGGCCAGCGGGGGAGTGGGTAGGTCCACCATGATTCAACCAATTCGTGCTTAGTGTATGTACATACTACGTATCGGTTTCAGCACTGAATAGAAGAATTAGAGGTCTTAAAGGTGAAGTGCTGTAGTAAAGCCATGCATTGCAAAGATGAGAAATTAAAAAGAAATGCTTGTCTGGGTCATACAGCACTACTACTGGACAACTAATAAAATAAGGGTGTTCTAAACCTTTTGACAGGTAGTGTAGCTAGCAAATACAGTAATTGAAGCATAAACCCTGCCAATTAGCACCTCAGCTATGAGGGTAATGAAACTACAAGGCTAACAAATTTCTTTATGTGTTGGTTAGGGGGTCCCAGAAGAACAGGACCAGCACTGTTTATACTGTTTTCATGTGGCCTTTAAAGCTTTTCTGAATGTGTTTGTGTACTTGTGAGTGTGTGATGACAGCCCACTAGGAGCATAACGACGTGTGTGAGCTCAGCTTTAAACACCATGTGTTGGAATGCTCCTGTGTGAACACCCCCCCAAAAAACACCCCTCAGTAAACACATTCAACGGTCAATTGGAGCTGTTTACACAGTGGCACTGACCACCCCTGACCCCGCCTTTCTTCTGGGAGCAAGACCGAAGCTGTTTTATTGAGCTTTGACCCCTGCATGCTTCTGGCTGATTTCAGAGGGAGTGCACTCACAGCACGTCACGACCCGGAGACGTAATACACCAGGACTCACAAACATGTACACACATTACGCCACTGGGATAAGTGTTTAGATGGCTGGTGATAACACTAGAGACAATAACAGCTAAGGAGTAAAGAGGGTGGACGAGGGTCTTTAGAAAAGACATTCAACATATAGCTATTTATTTGCAATTTTTATTCTATAAACTACGGACAACATTTCTCCCAAATTCCAAATAAAAATATTGTCATTTAAGCATTTATTTGCAGGAAAGATGCAGATATTTCAGACCTCCAATAATGTTTATATTCATAAAGTTTGGTGAAATAACCCTGGTTTTAATCACAGTTTTTATCTTGGCATATTCTCCTCCACCAGTCTTACACACTGCTTTTGGATAACTTTATGCAACTCCTGGTGCAAAAATTCAAGCAGTTCAGCTTGGTTTGATGGCTTGTAATCATCCATCTTCCTCTTGATTATATTCCAAAATATTTTAATCTGGTAAAATTTAAGAAACTTATTTTTTTTTTCTAATGGTCTTCTATTTTTTTCCAGACCTATACGTCCAAATGTTTGTGCACCCACCCAAGTTGCTAAAAAAGATGTGCAAATGCACAAAAACACAGCACGTCTAGTTTAGGTGTAGATGTACTGACAAATAGTATGACACTTGATATGTGTGGGCGTGTCTGTTTGTACAGGAGCCCTGGTGTTGTGCGACGCCCTGTGTTGATGATGTATAATGTAATAGACCACTGAAGTCGTGTCGTCATTTTGTAGTTGGCGAGATGTTGTTTATGCCCATATTTGGGGCTCCTTTGGGGTTCCGTGTTTAAGCGGTTCAAGTCAATACGGGATTTGAATGGGCTTTTCAAAAACTGGCCATTTTGTGGTAAATAAATATGTTCAAAACCCTGTACGTTTTATTCTGTGTACATTTACCTCCTAAATATCACTGGATCCTCTGAATTTTGAGATCGTTTAAGGGTAGTAATTAAAAAAAGCTAACTTTAAGCTAATGCTTAACTGACGTCACAGCACAGCGGCTGGAAATGACCCAGGACTGGATTCTGCATAACAACAGTGAACTCCCATCAGAAAGCGTTTTGGATTATTATGCTTCTTCACAGAGGATCATTAAAGCATTTAAACAGGTGAAAACTCTTTCAGTAATGTTGAGCAGTGTGATGTTGAGCAGTGTAGTCTGTGTTAGAGCTTTAAAAGGCAGATAACAAGAGAAAGTGGTTCTCAGTTCAGCAGCGCTTCCCCGAAGGATTTAGTATTAAATTACGGTCATTAGTTTATACTAATTGCAACACCTGACCCAAATAATCAACTAACAACTAACTACTCAACTAATCAACTAACTACCTGCCCTCACTGAGGCGGCAACCAACCAGAAACACCAATTTATTTCACTGCATAATAAAGAGGGTAAATGTTAAAACGTGTTACAGCTGGTTCTGGAGTATTACTGACCTGTTTTAGTGATTTTATGCTGTGACACTCTCAGCTATCGTCAGTGAGGGCAGTTAGTTCATTATTAGGCTCAGCTGTGTGTAAAATACTACTTACGGCCGGAGTTCTCTGGTGTTGCGCCGAAAACAGTCCCCTGCTAATCTCTGCAGCGGCGCTGGGAGGTCAGTTAACTCCGCTGTAGCATTAGCTTAAAGTTAGCATTTTCCTCATAGGGAAAAAACGCTTAGACAAGGAGGCCGTATGAGGACTACAGAATGACGCACGACTTCAGTGGTCTATGTTTGACCGTTCCACCAGGCTAAGCGAGAGTCTGTCAGGCTAAAGTACAGATTCCACACATTATGGAAGTAGCTTCAAACACATTTCCAGCCAGCTCACAGTGAATGCAAGCTACGCTAAAGTACCAAACTTCCAAACATGATGTAGGTAGTTTCATACGCTAGTCAGTATAAAGTACAGCGTCTAAACATGATGGAGGTAGTTTCACTGATACAGCTAACAGTGAAAGCTAGCAGGTTAAAGTACATCCTCCAAACATAGTGGAGTTGTAACAGCTGTTACTGATACAGCCCACAGTGAAAGCTAAGCAGGCTAAAGCAGGGTGCGATATACTGGGGGGTTAGGGGGGGTCAGACCCCTCCAATTAAGACTTCAACACCCCCTAAAAGGGGTAAAAACAATAGTTTGGGGGAGTCAAAACATTTACATTTATTTCTTACATATAATGTTAAATACTACGAAAACAGTGCAGCATCTACGCCTGAAAGAATATTGTGATACGATTTCAAACCCCCCTAAAGTGGATCATACCATTCCATGTCAATAATCATTGCTCTCGTTTACCTGCCTGCTGCCTCATTATTAGTCAGGCGTCTTGTGTTTAAGTTAAGGTACACACGCAGCTCAAGCTACAGCATTACATGTAAGTAGCTTTTCTATCTTCTTAGCTTTCTTAAATAAGCACTTTAAACACACTTTTCCTTACATAAATAACTCACATGAATTTGCTATTCCACCTTAAGTGTTGCTAATTTACCATTCCGCCATAAATGCTGCTGCCGCGGCACACAGGCTTCAGGCTGTAGTAGATACGCTTTTAAGGTGGAACAGAGCATTCAAATGGGAATCCACGTTCTGTTTTATATGGACTGTTTGTAATTTCTGCACAACCTTAAGCAGAAATGTGTAAAACTCGTAAAACACTTTATCATCTACTAACTACAGTCTAAAAAGAAAAGTGTGTTTTAACGCAGAGAAAACGTGTTTTAATACAGGAAAACTGTAGGTGGAATGGAAATGTGTTTTAAGGCGGAAGGGAACCTAGTGAGGAATTAGTTACTCAGATGAGTAGTTTTACAGTAAATTGGTGTATTACAAGTTTTAAAGGTAAGACTTGAATATTAACAATAGCCAAGCTTTTTTAAAAGGCATTAGCTCAGCTATATAAATGCATTCCTATCTATCTCCCCTTAACATTTAATATTGTAACTACAGTGTCAAAATATGTGGATGAGATGGGACAAAATTATCCTATATACAGGGATTTTCGGTTACATTGTTATATTTAGAATTAAATAACAAATGATTCCTGTGGGTGGGAGAGATCCTGTATAATATGAATCAAAATTTAATGCCGAGAAAGCTAATAAAAGATAGCAGCTAATATCCTTCTGTGTGTTTTTGCAGGATTAACTGTGGATTTTGCTGTGTCATTTATTATTTATGACTATAAAGGTTATTGTGTGCTACATGCTACATAAGCTGATGTAATGAATTTATGTTTTACGTGCTGTAGACATTACAGTAAGGAAGCGAGACATTTGTAAGACTTCAGTTTAGTAAAGCACTAGCCTTTGCTGTACTGGTTTCCATTTACTGGTCCCCCCCCCCCCCCCCCCCCTATTATCATTGTATAATTCGCACCCTGGGCTAAAGTACATCCTCCAAACATGGTGGAGGTATTTTCAAACAATGCTTTGCCAGTTCACAGTGAGAGCTAGTCAGGCAAAAATACATCATCCAAACGTGGTGGAGGTAGTTTCACACAATGCTTTAGTCAGTTCACAGTGAAAGCTTGTCAGGCAAAAATACATCCTCCAAATGTGGTGGAGGTAGTTTCACACAGTGCTACAGCCAGTTCTCACTGAGAGCTAGACAGGCTAATATACATCCTCCAAACGTGGTGGAGGTAGTTTCACTGAGAGCTATCCAGGCCCACGAAAATACAGCTTTCACACACGTGTTACAGAGGAAGACAAGCGATGCTCGCTTTCACTCTCCCAACATGGCTGCCGGCACTGTTTAAAGGTGACGTTTTAGGTAGTGGGGGAACTGGGAAAAGAGCAACACCTGACCCAGTTCAGTGCCGCTCCCTTAGAGAGGTGACAAAACACAAAATACCCAAATGGAATTAGAAAGGCCTCAACATCGAAAGTCACCCACCCGTCTATTTCAGTCGACCGGATCCGCCCCGAGGCCCGAGCAGTGTCGGACACACTTCGCCGACTCGGGCAACCTTGGGCGTGGTATTTTTACCCTGTTAAACGTCCCTCCGCTCAGGAGGTCACGGCAACCTGACTGACGTTTCTGAGTCGCTTCTGTGACTCTCTCTCTGACCTCCTCTCTGTTTCCCCCTCCTTCATTCCTCCCCTGCGATCCCGCTCCTCCCCAGCGCTGACCCGCGTCTTTGCCGGAGGGGTCCTTTTAAACTTTTCATGAATATTAAAGTGCGGCCCCCCGAGAGAGAGAACCGGGGTCATGGGCACGAGACGGCTCAGAGAAAGACTGCCTCTGTCTTTTGTGTAATGAGTATAAATACTATAAAGGTCCGCATATGTTACTTTTTTGATACCTTTTGAGTATGACCCCTGTTAACCCATTAGAGATAAAGTTTGGACACACCTTTTTTCACTATTTTAAAATATTTTGCATTGTAGATTAATACTAAACTCATCCAAACTATGAAGAAAAACATACTGAATTATTTAGTAAAAAAAATATGTTAAACCTTCAAAGTAGGCTCAATCTTGGCTGGATTTTCTCAGTCAGCTTTATGAGGTAGAGTCACCTGGAATTTAGGATTTCAGTTAACAGCTGTGCTGTATTTGTCAAGAGTTAATTACGTGAATTTCTTGCCTCTTAATGTGTTTGAGAGCATCAGTTGTAAAGTTGTGAAGAGGTAGAGTTGGTATACAGTGAATAACCCTATTTGAGTAATGTTTTAATCCATATTATTGCACTACTTAACTAATAAGGAAAAAATACTTTAAGAAATGAAGGTCAGTAAAAAAAAAACAGTAACTTTAAAAGTAGCATCAAATTGAGTTGCAAAAAATACCATGAAAAAATGTAATGATGAAACTGGCTCTTATTAGGATTTCCGGAGGGAAGGAAGACCAAGAGCTACCTCTGTTGCACAGGATAAGTTCATTAGTGTTACCAGTCTCAGTAACAGCAAGTTAACAGAACCCCAGATAAGAGCACCTAAATGCGTCACAGAGTATTTTGGGTTGTCTTTTAAGTTTACCACATGATTCCTTATCATGCCTTTCTATAACTTTAGTATTAATTCACAATGAAGGAAAAACTAAATCAAAATATTAAATGAGATGTGAGAAGGTGTGTCCAAACTTTTGATTTGTACTGTATATGTATGCTTATACAAAAGTATTTGTTCAGTTCAGCTGTTCAGTTATTGTTTCCGTCAAAACCAAAAATAATAAAAAGAGTTTATCCTGCTTTTGTTTGAGTAACTGTCTCTTTAACTATATCTTTTTGCTAGATTTTGGAGCAAACACTGCTTTGAGGATTACTTTGATTACATTGAGCAGTCAGGATGGTCACCGCCCTACCTTATCATCCCCAACTTCCCAACTCATCCTAAAATTATTGGAGGGAGGACCATTATTCTAGCTGGAAGCTTTATACCCATTTATCAAGCACACAGATGGCGTTAAGCTGTAGGTGCTAGAGGCCGACCGATCGATCGGCCAGCCGATTTAATCGGCCGATTTTTGTTATTTTTTTATCAATCGGCATCGGCCGATTTTCTTATTTGGCCGCGCCGATTTTAATCCGGCACATCTGCGGGCAGCTACTTGGAACGCAGCGCAAGGTTTCAAGAGTGAGCAAGACTTTCAACGGGTAAGGCATCCATTTTTACAATCCAGTGTCCCAAAGTCTATATTTTCTCTCATGATTAGTAATCTGTGATGTTGCTTCATTTACTGAAAAAGAATAGAATTTCAACTGCATCGGTGTTGTAGCATTTCTCTCCAAACGAAACTATGCTTAGCATTGATGGCAGGAGTGCATTTGGAATGCGCCCTGACTATGCAAGGCAAGCCCTATCTATAAGCTCTAGTATAAAATAACTGACGTCTCTTCTTCAGAAACGAAAATCTAAGTAAATAAAATCAAATTAACACTTGATATTTTCAGTATTTAAATTATTTTTAGACGAAATGAAAAAGGGCAGGACTAAAACTGTTTAAGGATATTCGCAGCATCAGCTGCGCTGAAATAATAATTACTGGTTAGTCAGGATTATTAGAGGACTGTACTTCTCCTTATATATAAACAGTGTTGGGCACGTTACTTTGAAAAAGTAATTAGTTATAGTTACTGGTTACTTCTCCAAAAAAGTAATTGAGTTACTAACTGAGTTACTCCACTATAAAAGTAATTAGTTACCAGTAAAAGTAACTATCGCGTTACTTTTTATTATTCGCCCCTCAAAAAAAGGAAATCAATTATGCATTTACTATTATTATTAGAAAAATAACAAAAAATAACAAACGAAAATAAACCCAAAATGTTGACAAAAATATAATCTAACGAATTTCAAAAAAATAAAACGAAATTCTCCACACAACCAAAGAAAATTACTAAAACTTGTAATACTGAAAAAAGCGGAAAAACGCGTCTGGGGATGAAATTTAACAAACCAAGCCACACTCAAAAGAAATATGTATATATAAAACAAAATAATGGACAAAAACAACAATTTAATGCCCGTTAAAATGGTATTAATATAACAGCTTCACCAAAAGAGAATAGAGCTTAGATCCTGCCCAAAAAATCCGACCCAGCCGGAGCCCGTGCACATTCTGCCCAAGCCCGAACCATAAACTGTCATTATGAGCCTGACCCGATCCGCCCCATAAACTGTCTGTTTTCGGGCTGATTGAATGAGCGAAATATAATCAGAATTATGTTAATTAACACTAACATAGAAGCATAGAACTATTATTTAATTTAAATGATTTTTAAGAACAGCTACACACAATGCTGCAAGTCAAACGCGGAGGCGTTCACGTGCGCCCAGAGCTACGTGATTACAGTTTTCATTTTTATTATAGTTTAATTTTATTTTGTTTTTATTTTTTCTGTTCATTTTAGGGTGGGCTTGCTAGCGCGAGCGCTTTACACAAGAACTAACGGACCACGAGTGCCGCGCGCTCGGCACAACAACTCCCGCTGTACAACTCCGCTGTACAACAGCGCTTATAAATAAATTAAACACAAAAATGAGGGTATTCTATCAGTAATTTCAGTTCGTTTTAGTTAGTTTTATAAACACAAAATACAGTTCGAGATAGTTATGTTTTTCCTTTTAATTACCGTTTTTATTAGATTCAGTTAACACAAATGTTTTTCACTTTCAATTTTCGCTATTTCGTTCGCTTTAGTGAACAATAATAATTGGTTACTTAGCAACATTGTGATTATCACACCAGAGCTTTATATAAAATAAAAATAGGAGCCTGATTTCGGGTCGGTCCTCAGGTCAGGTGGGATTCGGGCAGAGAATCTAAGCTCTAAAACAGAAAGCAGCAGCACCACAAAAACCGGAGCAGCTAAAAAGAGCTTAACGTCCTTAATTCGGAACTTGGGTTGTCCACGGCAATCACTGAATTGATTAGAGCACGCAAATCGTCACAATTGTGCCTCACTTCACCACGCCAAACGCACAGCGGCCAGAAGCTCAAGTTCACCGGACAGAGGAGGGGTTAACCAGGGCAAAGCGAAATAAAAAAAAAAGTTCATAGAGCTGCTAAAGTAACGTGTAGTAACGGGGTGTCGGAAATGGTAACGGCGTTATAGTTACAGTCATAGTAATTAGTTAGATTACTCGTTACTGAAAAAAAGTAACGGCGTTAGTAACGCCGTTAGTTTTAACGCCGTTACTCCCAACACTGTATATAAATAAGCTTTATAATTAATAAAACAAATAGTTTCTAAAATAATGGAGTTAAAATAAAACATCTCTTTTTCCTTCACTACAAACAGACATTAAATCATGCCGCCTCCTGCTGTTCTGCTGTAAAACTCACCCGTTTAAAGCGGTTTGCGCTGTTAGATATTAAATGAAACGATGAGCAGAATTTTCTGTTTTGTCGGGTTCTACTTTAGAACCCCCTCCAGACTTTTCTGATAAAAGCTCATTTTATCCTGAACCTATAAAGTCCGCGCTCTTCAGCTTTCTCAACTCATTTCCGCTCACGCACCGAACCTCCAGTACAGCTGATGAGACGCGTTTCTCTGGCTAAGGAGCTCATTTGAAGAAGAAAAAAAAAAACAGATAAAGCTATATTTAAATTACAGCACCTGTCTGTTTTTGCATTATTTAGAATTTTATTCTTAATTTAAACGTCACCCATTTTTGTAAAATAATAGCTGCAGCCCTAATGTGAACATTTTATAACATTGTCCTCCCATGCCATTCGTTTTCAACTGCATGGAGTTGAAGAAGAAATGAGCTTTGCCGTTTTGGAGTAACTATCTAAAGTTGTCACATTATGGAAGTCTTCTTGCACTCTGTTAAACATATTAAAATGAATAATTAATAGACTAACAGACTGCAACAAGTCATACATTTGTTAATTAGTAGGCCCCTACAGTAAATTTTATATAATAGCCAACATAATATTTCTACTATAAACATGAATATATAGTGTATATAGAACATATGTTATATAATGAATAAAATAAAATGTTATGGATAATACAATCTAAATAAAATTAATATTTTTTTTATTAACATAGTGATATAGTAACATTAAAGTCACTATAAAATGCTAACCTTATTTTCAATAAAGTGAAGTTTACAACTGTTGTTCCTCCTCTTACTAGTATGATTTTAAGCATGCCAAATAAATATAATACGATAGCATATCGGCCCTAAAAATCGGCAGGTCACATCGGCCATCGGCTGACTCTGACCACTAATGATCGGTATCGGCATCGGCCTTAGAAAAACCCATATCGGTCGGTCTCTAGTAGGTGCCATATTAGGTTCATGGTTATTTGCTCAAGAGGGTCCTATTCTAATGGCATTACTTCTCTACATGGACAAGACAAGCTCTGTTTGTGCATTTGGATATCTGTGTGACCAATGGTTGCAACCTAGTGCAGGTGAAGGCATCCATTAGAAGGGGTGTGCAAACATATTTGGACATATAGTGTAAATCATTTGTAAAGCACACCGGATTATATTATGAGGCGTAGTATCAATAAATATCAGTTTTTTATACACAAGGCGCACTTGACTATAAGGCTCATAATGGAACACTAGTAAGGAACAGGGGTGTCACCATGTTTTCCTTCAGCAATTCTTGCCGCTGGGTGCCGAGACCTGTAAAGCTAAGTTAAGTAAACAAAACTGTCATTTTTAATAAAACATTTTCTTTTAAAGTTAAGCGAGCGCTGGATGTTAATCTACACAGATTTCTCTCCTGAAAACTGTTTAGTTTAGATTTTTCAGATTTCCACTAAGGCTGGGTGCAGCAGCATTATAATTAGAAACTAACCACTAGCGCTTGCCATGGTTGGCAGCTAATGTCCCCCGACAGTGCTACACTGAGAAACCCTGGGTGTTCTGGTAAGCCAGGGGATATTAGCTAGCGGTTTGTCCCATGTAGCATGTTTTAACACAGTAAACCCAGAGACTACAGGCCGATAAAAATTCTGTGTAACGCTGTACTTCAGTGGAGTGCCTTTACTGCTTCTTACAAGCTGACTGGTACAATTCATTCAAAAAGCGCACCAGACTATAAGGTGTACTGCCGTTTTTTGGGATAATTAAGGGAATTTAAGTGCGCCCTTTAGCTTGCAAAATACGGTAATAAAGTTAATAGAAGTCAGGGGCACTTTTGATTAAATGTAGCCACAGTACCAATGTTAATTTAAATGCTAAAACTGTGACAAGCCCTCCGGTGCAGTATACAGTATATCTGACCTGGCCTGCCTCGTCCACAGCTCCAGAGTGTTATCCGGGAGGGTACCGGACATTGAGGAACCCGTACCGCAGTGTTCACTTCGACTCCACAGAGCTTCAGAACACAGCCATACAGGACCTGATCTGTGACCACTCGCTGGAGCCGGGATGGTACCGCTTCAGCATCAACAACAAGCCTGCAGAGATGCCCACCAGCTGTGTGGAGGTGAGTGAGAGATCAGACCAGATCTGAAACCAGTTTAGAGATGGTAGAGGTAGAGATGAACTAATGACTAGTCTCTGATCAGCCATAGCATTAAAATCACCTGCTTTATGTTGTATATGTTCCCTTTAAGTAGCTCTGACCTGTAAAAGACACTCGCTTAGTCGTGTAGTGGAAGCTACTGAAAGACGCTTGCTGATCCGCCCATGACTGGTTGCCAACCAGTCGCAGACGCCTAGCAAATATTTGGCATGCTAGATATCTGACCCAGTCTGTGACAAGGAGTCAGGGGCAGTGGCTACATACTGCCAATAGAATTACGGAGAAAGAGAGAACCACGGGTTTAAAACTCACCCACTGCATTACCAGAGCCATTTATGGAAAGTCTAAACATTTTCTGTCCCCCTGTTAGATCCTCTATGAGTCCTCTATGAATGCGGTGTACTTTAAAGTAGAGTTAAAAGCTAAAAACTTTACTAATTAAAATATTAATGAACTACTTGTTCTGAGTATTTCTTTAATGTTAAAATATATTATGTATTTTACTAAAAATGCAAAGAAAGCGTTCCTGTATGTTTCAGTTTATCTATATATTCTAAGACAGTAAATGTGTGCCACAATCAAAGCTAAAGGTGGTCCAACGAAATATTAGACTGTGTGGTAGCGACTTTTTTTTAACCAGGCAGTGTGTTACTAAATGTCAGCAATGACAGCTGGAAACTCTCTCTCTATCTGTGTAGATGAATCGTTGTGGTACACAGGCTCCGGTATGGTTGTCTCTGAAGGACATGTCTCTGCCACGGCCAGGAGAAGTCAGGCAGCTCTCGGCCTGTGCCACCTGGCAGTTCTTCCACGGTAGCGCTAAAGACTGCTGTCTGTTCCGCATCCCCGTTACCGTCCGCAACTGCGGCCACTTCCTGCTCTACTACCTGCAGCCCACGCAGGGGTGCATGGGTTACTGCGCTGAAGGTAAGATCTTTTACCTCCTTACCATTTTCATCACATCAGATCTGTCAGAGTAAGGGTGATTGTCATATTTCAAGAGATCTGACTTCTCAGATGACCTGTAGTATGGTCTCCAACTGGTTTTGGAAATAAATTGAAAAATTGATTGAAATAATAATTCAAAGTTTGTAGTGACACTGGTTGCGGGACCTTATTAACATTACATGGTGCTGTCAGTGTGCCTGTAATAAAGTGCAAAGGTGATCGGAATTGCAACCCATGCTTTGTAATCTTGCGTCACACGTCCAGAAGGCCTGGTGTCTTGGTAATAAGGTATTGCAACCAGTTGTCCTACCTTTCATGAACACATTCTCCACTGCACTATTCAAAAAGGACAATGCTTGTCTACATACTGCTGTATTCCAGGCCTGTATTCCACATTTTCACAGTTAAACGCTTCAAAAATAAAAATAAAAATGTTTAATCTTTTTACCTCCTACCAAAATGTAATGTAAGTTTTATGAACAGCTTCTTTTTTTTAACTTTTTGTCTGAAAAGCTGTTCATTGTGCTGGACAGGGATAAAATAGAACGCTTGTCAATTTAAAGTGACAAAAAATGTGTAAAATAGGCTCCCCCTACAGCTGGGAGTTGTTATTGGAGCTTTTGGCCACCCCTAAAGGACAGGTTTTTCTGGACAAGCTGGACACAGAATCCACACACTGTTGTCTTGTCCACTTTACCAGAGTTACATAGTGCAGTTAGCAGCTTTCTGAGCCTGGAGTAGCAACAATAAAGACCATATTCTCCCTATTACAAGCAGTGAAACATAACATTGATTCTTAAGCTGCTTTTCTAGGGTAAAAGTGCTTAATAAACTGAGCATGTTTTCACTGTTACTTTTTGTTCTTTACAGAAGAAAAAAAAAAAAAACATGTTTTGCAACTTGGCTAGCCAGCTGTGAGTGCAGGGACAGGTTCGCTGGTGCAGCGAGAACATTTGAATGTGTATAAAGCTTGTAATAAAAGGCTGGAGTTAATAGTGTGGCTGGTTTTGTTTTAATAGTGGTTTTAGAGTTTACTCCTAAAGCCTGCCTTCCGGGAGAAGTGGAAGTCAGCGGAGTCTGTAAAGGTAGAACACTGTCACACACTCTCACACTCTGCTATACTAAATAAAATGAATAAATGTGGAAATATGAGAATACATATGTATAAATGGATAAATTAAAAAATGTTTTTCTATGGACAGCCATCGCCCCCCCTCTGTCCTCCAAGCCAGTGGTGACGGCAGAGCTGGTGGGCAGTAGTGTCCATCTGCGATGTTCGTACGGTGGAGTTGCGAGCGGACGGCCCCTGGGTTACGAGGTGGTGTGGGGCCGCTATTCCTCCAACAGTATGAAGGTGGAGGTGAGGAGGGACAGAACCATTCAGCTCTATTCCCGGGTGGAAATGGACGGACTTCACTTCAGACTGGGGGAAACGGTACACAGTTATTATAAACACTATAATTACACCAGTTGAATATACTGACTATTAAGCATTTATATATTGTAGGTAAATTAGCTTTCCTCTGGGTTCAACTATCAGGTTTGGGGGTTGCTGTTATTGGGTGAGGGGATGTTCAGATGGATGCAGTTATGTCTGATAGTGTGTGTGTGTGTGTGTGTGTATAAAGTGTGTCAGGGGGTGGAGGCCCCTCTCAGAGAAGTAGTCCAGACCTGATGTGGGTTACGAGGTTACCTCAAACAAGTTCCACAGCTGGGCTCAGTCAATCACACACACACACACACACACACACACGTACGTTAACCATACACAGACCTCTGAACCATACTGTACATTACACAGAAGGTATGTAAACACACACACACAAACAGATGTGTGTATGTACCATACATAAGCATATATGCTGTTTGTTTTACTGTAGGATGAATAGGTAACACTAAACTGCAGTAAGCTGAAGGGGTGGGGCTAAAGTGTTGTAAGCTAAATGGGCGGGACTAAACGGTTGTAGACTGAATGGGTGTGTCTAAACTGCTGTAGGCTGAATGAATGGGTGAGTCTAAACTGCTGTAGACTGAATGAATGGGTGAGTCTAAACTGCTGTAGACTGAATGAATGGGTGAGTCTAAACTGCTGTAGACTGAATGAATGGGTGAGTCTAAACTGCTGTAGACTGAATGAATGGGTGAGTCTAAACTGCTGTAGACTGAATGAATGGGTGAGTCTAAACTGCTGTAGACTGAATGAATGGGTGAGTCTAAACTGCTGTAGACTGAATGAATGGGTGAGTCTAAACTGCTGTAGACTGATATCTTAAAGACTTTTCTGTGAGTTAAGTTTCTTAATAATTATCCGAAAATAAATTTCACAGAAAGTTTTTTATCCGAAAACTTCTTTCACCTTCACTTTCTCTGCAGCTGATGTTTTTATTAGCGCTACACATGTTTTTAGATCCCGCCGCTTCGCTCTATGTGCAAATCAATACCTGTGCATCCCTTTGAAATTAATTAGTCACAGTTACGACACATAAAACAGAAGTCAGTATTTTTCAGCTTAAGATAAATTGGTGATTGTGAATACTGAGCAGTGCTGATTGATGTGGCTTGATTGACAGTTCTCCTGCAGTGTCTCCACGTACCTGCTGAACTCCTCCAGCGTCCAGTCTGCATCCAGAGAGAGCGCTGGTTTCTTTACCGGGATTAAGGTAAATACATTTTGATTAATTCAAACTTAAAAAAAAAAATTCATAATAAAGTGGCCAGTGATGAAGCACAATAGTAGATAAGTACAGGTGTTTCTAATAAAGTGGCCAGTGATGAAGTGCAAGAGTAGTTAGGTACAGGTGTTTCTAATAAAGTGGCCAGTTATGAAGTACAAGAGTACCATAGGTAGGTATAGGTGTTTCTAGTAAAGTGGCCAGTGATGAAGCACAAGAGTAGATGGGTATAGGTGTTTCTAATAAAGTGGCCAGTGATGAAGCACAAGATAGGTAGGTATATTTGTTTCTAATGAAGTGGCCAATGAGGAAGCACAAGAGTAGTTAGGTACAGGTGTTTCTAATAAAGTGGCCAGTAATGAAGCACAATAGTAGATAGGTATATGTGTTTCTAATAAAGTGGCCAGTGATGAAACACAAGAGTAGGTAGGTATAGGTGTTTCTAATAAAGTGGCCAGTGAGGAAGCACAAGAGTAGGTAGGTATAGGTGTTTCTAATAATGTGGCCAGTGATAAAGCACAAGAATTGATATGTGTAGGTGTTTCTAATAAAGGGCAATTGATTATATGCTTTCATTGTTTTTGTTTGTAGTTTGTTCCAGACGTTCTGCAGATCCGTGAGGATGGTAAAGAACACACACTGGCTGTGCACAGTACTGTACCGATCTCTTGCTATGGGTCAGAACCAAATCATCAGTGCAGACTGACATTACAGCTCAGTGTCCAAGAGCCAGGTGTGTGTCCAACAAGTTCTCACAGCAATGTTCCAAAATCTCATTTAAAAAAATCTCTAAAAAAGCTTAATTGTTTTTATTGTACACCTGATTTTGTTAAAAATAATGAACAAACAAGTGTCCAAAATACTTTTGTCCAGATTGTGTAATTCAACTAACTAGAAGCCCTAATTTTATATATCCCCTCCATTGACTGGTTCTCTATATTCTCTGGGTTTCTTCTTCTTTCAGACAGTTTATTAGCTGCAGCTCCAAACATGGCCTTGACCTCTTGTCAGGTGGAGCTGGTGTCCCAGCCGTGTCGGGATGGTGTTTGTGCCCATGGTACTGTCACAGTTACCGCAGTGACGGATTTCACTCGTGATGGGAACCGGCAGAGCCTCCTGACCGCCCGGCCCACAGCCACCAGTCCACGGCTCTGGAGAGGATACTCACCCCCACCACTGAAGGTCAGAGTTTTATACATCAATGGCAACAAATTGGCAAAACAACTGTACAATTGAAAGCAGTCTATAGTTACCTTTTGGGCTGCCTGTGCCATTTAGCCTAAAGGTCGTGAATGCCGTCTTGTGAGACTTCTGCTCACAGATATTGCAGCTGGGCATATACAGTGCCTTGCAAAAGTATTCTGCCCCCTTGAACTTTTCAACCTTTTGCCACATTTCAGGCTTCAAACAAAGATATGAAATTGTATTTTTTTGTGAAGAATCAGCAACATGTGGGACACAATCGTGAAGTGGAACAAAAATTATTGCATATTTTAAACTTTTACTTTTACTTTACTTTACTTTACTTTACTTTTCAGCAAACTCGCTCCAGAAGTGCAGTGAGGATCTCTGAATGATCAAATGTTGACCTAAATGACTGATGATGTGTGTAGTCAAGTCTCTATAAATGCACCTGCTCAGAGTTCTGTTTAAAGCGCAGAGAGACTGATCAGAAATGCAGCCAAGAGGCCGCTGATCACTCTGGATGAACTGCAGAGATCTACAGCTAAGGTGGGAGACTCTGTCCATAGGACAACAATCAGTACACTGCACAAATTTGGCCTTTATTTAAAGTTTGCCACAAGCCAACTGGGAGACTCGCCCAAACACGTGGAAGAAGGTGATCTGGTCAGATGAAACATATCTTTCATATCTTTATGTTTGAAGCCTGAAATGTTGCAAAAGGTTAAAGTTCAAGGGGGCCAAATACTTTTGCAAGGCACTGCACAGTCATTGCCAAACATGCTCTAAAGGTCCAGCTATCTGACCATAGCAATGTGACTCTCTTCAAAATGTCTCAAGTCCTACGCTGCCCATTTCTCCACAGTAGTTCTGGTCTCTCCATGGCCACTTTATCAGAAACAGTCAGAAACACCTTGCTGGTGTACAGTCAGTGGCTGTGTAACATCTGCTGATGCATTCTTTGGCCAGGAGCCCCCTCCCCATCCATGGAGCCATTTGGAGGATGCTCTGATGGTTCAGTTGTCTGGCCATTGCGGTTTGACCCTTGCCAAAGGATCTCAGATTCGTATGCTGCCCATTTTTTTTCACAGTAGTGCTAATCTCTCCCTCGGCAATTTATTAGAAACCATACATTGTTGGTACAGTTAGCAACTGCGTATCATCTGCTGATGCACTATTTTACCAGAAGGCCTCTTCCCAAGCCTTGGAGATTTGGAGCCTTCAAAGACGCTATGATGGTTCAGTTGTCTGGCTATCGCAATTTGATGTTATCAAAGTTTCTCAGGTCCTACTTTGCCCATTTCTCCACAGCAACATTGATCTCTCAATGGCCACTTTATCAAAAGCCATATCTTGCTGGTGTACAGCACAGTGACCTGTGTTTCATCTGCTGATGCATTCTTTGGCCAGGAGCCCCTCCACAAACCATGAAGCCATTGGGAGGATGCTACAATGGCTCAGTTATCTGGCCATTTCAATTTGACCCTTGTCAAAGTACCTTCTACCTATGAAGATTTAACAGAAACCCTACCCTGCTTGTGCACAGTTTTTGAGTCTCTGTTGAAGCACTGTTTCACAAGGATCTCTCGCTGCAAATCCTGGAGTCATTTAGGAGATAAAACAGTTAACTTTTGTCTCACACTGCCCATTTCTCCATATCAAACACACCACTCTGACTACGAGAATCGACTGTTTTACCCCATCATCAACGCTACCACCTTCATCTGGAAGTGCATTTGTTTGGTTTATAGATCTGTCCTGATCTTTAAGACCCTCTTAAGTTTAAAATTTAATTCAAGCTTTGGAGTTGGACTACAAAATGCACTTTAATGGGCTGGAAAATAGCTTCAGCTAAGGGTTTTGTCTTCATAAGAACAGAAATATGTGCCCAGGGGTCAGAAATGTGGCTATTACAGAAATGACTGTTTTATGTGAGCATGCCTGCGGTGTGATGTAAACGTCTCCGGCAGGCACAGGTACCTTTCAATTCACCTTGAAGCAGCTTAATCATTTTTGCAATTATACCTGAAAGTAGAGGAGAGTGCAGTCTGTAATAAGCCACATATGGGAGGAAAGACAGCTATGTCCACACACACACAGATACACACACATACACACACACACACACACACACACACACACTGCTCTAATCTCCTATGTGCCTTGAGAGGCCCCCAGACCACCATCTGTGTTTGGTGTAAACGCTTGCAGTGGAGGCTCCTTTAATCATGACTGAAGGCTGCAGTGGTTTATGATTAGAACTGGAGCCTCATCTAGCGGTGTTTTAAACTTTACTATATACCTGCTGCAGTGTTAACCTCTACTTGGCCGTTTTATCAGAAACCCAGCTTTACCGGTGTACAGCCTCCATTGCACTCTTTCATCAGGGGGTCGGGGAGTCACTCTTGTCCAGATATAGTATTGTCTGAGGGTGTCAAAGTGTCTGGACCTGTGTACACTTGTGTAGCAAATCTATAGGTGTTTCTTATAAAGAGGCTAATAAATGGAAGTACAAATGTTTGTATTTCTAATAAAGTGGCCAGTAAGTAGAAACACAAAGTGTGTGGTGGAACACAAGAATGATCTTTCTACTAAAGTTGCCAGTAAATGAAACCGTTAAAAACAGTGGTTGGACAATGAAACTGAAACACCTTTCATTTTAGTGTGGGAGGTTTCATTGCTAAATTGGAGCAGCCTGGTGGTCAATCTTCATTAATTGCACGTTGCACCAGTAAGAGCAGAGTGTGAAGGTTCAATTAGCAGAGTAAGAGCACAGTTCTGCTCAAAATATTGCAATGCACACAACATTATGGGTGACATACCAGAGTTCAAAAAAGGACAAATTGTTGCTGCACGTCTTGCTGGCGCATCTGTAACCAAGACAGCAAGTCTTTGTGATGCATCAAGAGCCACAGTATCCAGGGTAATGTCAGTGTACCACCAAGAAGGACCAACCACATCCAACAGGATTAACTGTGGACGCTGTAAGAGGAAGCTGTCTGAAAGGGAAGTTCGGGTGCTAACCCGGATTGTATCCAAAAAACATAAAACCACGGCTGATCAAATCACGGCAGAATTCAATGTGCACCTCAACTCTACTGTTTTCACCAGAACTGTCAGTCACCACAATAAATTATTGTGGTCTAAAACCAGGTGTTTCAGTTTCATTGTCCAAACCCCTGTAGATGTTTCTAATAAAATGGCCAGTGATAAAGCACAAGAGTAGGTGTTTATAGTAAAGTGAGCAGTGAGTAAAAACCCTAGGTTGGTGTTTCTAATAAAGTGCCCAGCAAGTAGAAGAATGATACTTTTTAATAAAGTGGCCAGTGAATGAAAGTAGATGTAGGTGTTTCTAATAATGTGGCAAATAAGTGTTTCTAATAAAGTTGGCAATACATGGAAATACAAATGTAGGTGTTTCTAATAAAATAGCCAGTGAGTAGAAACACAGTGTGTGTTTCTAATAAAGTGGCCAAACATAAGAATTATACTTCTACTAAAGTGGCCAGTGAATGAAAAGCGTGACATAAATGAAGGTGTTTCTAATAAAGTGGCCAGTGAGTGGACGTAAAATGCTTGGGTTTCCAATAAAACACTTATTGAAGGTGCATGTCATGGTCATTTGTCTCTATCTCTCTCTGTTTTTCTCACTATCAGATCACAGTTCAGGACGTCCCCACCAGCAGCTGTTACTCTCTCACTGACCCTCATGTCCTCACCTTCGATGGCAGGTAACACTGACACGTTCACAATCACACCTGCAGCACACCTGCCACATCTCCTAGACTCAGACTCAACACCTTCCTGTTCCACACTACACTAGTGAATATATTAGTTGAGGTAATAGCTGACTATCACTGATGTTGACTAGAAGATTTATTATTTGATTAATGACAATATTATCTGACCGAAGTAATGTGTAAAGCAAAATGCCAGAATGCTCAGCATGTAGTTGTAGAGGTTCCTAATGGTGATAATTGATATACTTTTGTCTTGGTGGGGACACCCAACGAATCTGTGTGTAGAGCACTGTGGTCAACACAAAAGATTAACAGTTTGTTTGACACACATAGTGTGTTTAAAAGGTCTGGTGTCGTGGTGTGGGGTACAATTTCTGATAAAGGCATATAATGAAACCATGATATACAGGGTTTGGACAATGAAACTGAAACACCTGTCATTTTAGTGTGAGAGATTCCATGGCTAAATTGGAGCAGCCTGCTGGCCAATCTTCATTAATTACACATTATTGCACCAGTAAGAGCAGAGTGTGAAGGTTCAATTAGCAGGGTAAGAGCACAGTTTTGCTCAAAATATTACAATGCACACAATATTATGGGTGACATACCAGAGTTCAAAAGAGGACAAATTGTTAGTGCACGATGACCGTGGCTCTTGATACATCACAAAGACTTGCTGTCTTGGTCACAGATGCGCCAGCAAGTCTTTGTGATGTATCAAGAGACACGGTATTCAGGGTAATGTCAGCATACCACCAAAAAGGACCAACCACATCCACCAGGATTAACTGTGGATGCAAGAGGAAGCTGTCTGAAAGGGATGTTTGCATGCTAACCCGAAATGTATCCAAAAAACATAAAACAACGGCTGCCCAAATCACGGCAGAATTCAATGTGCACCTCAACTCTCCTGTTTCCACCAGAACTGTCCTTTGAGACAATTAAGTATTGTGGTCTAAAACCAGGTGTTTCAGTTTTATTGTCCAACCCCTGTATGTATGTGTGCACAACCAGCGCAAAACAATTCTTAGTCGAGGGAAAAAAAAAATCAATAAATCATGATAAATCATTATTGAGTTCATATCACCCAGCACAATAGTATATCAGCCACCCAGTTGAGGTATTATTTGACTACAGTAAGGAGGAGAAGTAAAAAAAAAAAAAAAAAAAAGTTTTTTATTATTATTTTGTTAGTTGTCTGTTCCAAACTCCCAAAACCTCCTAACCAGAAACTATCAACACTGATGTGGACCTTGAAGGCTCTACCTTTTTAAGACCTCTAATTCACTAAGTGCTAACTGCTACTTCTTTCTCTTGATGCTGTGATCGTTCATCATGCTGATTGATGCTGAACTCATGCCTGAGGACACCTTATTGACTTTTCTAGTAGGAGGTCTGAGATGTGGGCGCAGGGCTCTGTTCTATTTTCTTAGTTGGAAGTTGGGGATGGTGGGAAGGTGGAGGATTATAGCAGTGTAGGAAAAGTAGAAGGTCGCTCTGTCTTTTAGGGTTTTGTTTATGTGTTTGGAGAACACGGTGATCTTTACTTTGGCGCACAAGGAAGGATCTTTAGGGAAGCATATGGGATGCCTTCTCATTAAGGCCGACGTCCTTGACTAGCCCTCCTGCCTCAGCTTTCTCCTCCACACACTAACACAGACACACACACAAATATTGCAGCCATATAGGGACCCTCATTATACACCACTACACTCTTAGAAATGAAGTTGCTGCAATAGGCTGTTTGTGTGATGCTGTAGAAAAATAATTTTTGGTTCTTTAAACAGTATATAAAGCTCAGTTTCTCTTAGTTTACTATGTATAGATATATGTTTGAGTAAAATTAACATTGTTGTTTTATTCTATAAACTACCGAAACCTTTTCTCCCAAATTCCAAATAAAAATATTGTCATTTAGAATTTATTCTCATTTAGAAACAATACAGATATTTTAAGAGATCACAAATCAATATTTTGTGAAATAACCCTGATTTTCACGGCTTTCGTGAGCATGTTCTCCTCCACCAGTCTTACACACTGCTTTTGGGTGGCCTTATTCCACTCCTAGCACAAACAATTTAAGCAATTTAGCTTATTTTCATGGCTTATGACCATCTATCTTAATCTTGATGACATTCCAGAGGTTTACATTGGGCTTCAGGTCTGAAGACTGAACGTCAACTTATTCAAATGTTCGTCAGCAACTGCAGGATGACATCAAGTGACCTACAAAAAGAATGGCGAATGGCAGCTGGGTTGACGTGAACGGAAATAACAGTTTGAAACAGGTTCCAAGAGGCAGGGCTCAAGTCATGTAAAGCTAGAACAAACGCTTCATCAAATACAAGCAAAGCAGAGCCAGGCTAAAATTTGCAAAAGAGCATAAGGATCAGACCATAAAGGACTGGAGTAATATCATCTTCTCTGATGAGTCCAATTTTCAGCTTTGCGCAACTCTACTGGTTAGATGGAGATCTGGGAAAGCATGAAATCCACAGTGTCTTGCATCCACTGTAAAATTTGGTGGAGAATTAGTGATGATATGGGGATGCTTCAGCAAGGCTGGAATTGGGCAGATTAACCTTTGCAAAGAACACATGAATTAAGCCACATACAAAGTTGACCTTCTGCGCTGGCAATGTTCACCAACTCCGAGGACTGTTGCACCTTGTTTGACACAACTAGGTCAATCAAGGTGTGGATAATGAACCACAAAATCAAGACTTTATCATGGCCAGCCCAATCTCAAGACTTGAACAGACCGTTGAATACCTCTAAATGTAGTCAAAAATAAGATGGATGATCATAAGCCATCAAACAAAGCTAAACTGCTTGTATTTTTGTGCCAGAGTGGCATAAGGTCACCCAAAAGCAGTGTGTAAGACTGGTGGAGAGCATGCCAAGACACATAAAAGATGTGATTACAAATCAGGGTTATTCCACCAAATATTGATTTTTAAGCGTATACTGTGTTAAGACATTAGTATTGTTAATTCTAAATGACTAAGAACTTAATATCTATGCATTATTTGAGGTCAGAGAGCTCTGCATCTTCTCATTTTCTGCAAATGAAAAGTAGTGAAGTTGTAGTTTGGACCAAAGCAGGCAAAGACAGAATGGCAGCAGATCATCTTCAATGAAGGGTCCTGTTTTAGTTCTGGTGGAGATGAAGAGAAAAGAAACTGTGGTCAATAAACGGTTCATTGTTTGGTTGACGTGGGTTGACGGTAACTTGTCTGGGAGGCCTGGTATCATGGTGTGGGGTTCAATTTTCTACAATGCCAGATCACCTTTGCTCTTCATTGCAGGCAATTTTACAGCCCAACATTATTATATTATTATAGTCCTGCAACCACTAGCCCTACATTTCTGAATGCACATTAAAGCATGCTATTCCAACAGGACAATGCTTATCCATATACTGCTTTTACTTTGAAGATACAGATGCAATGCCATGGCCAGACCAATCTTTGAGAGAAACTGTGAAACATGCTATTTGATGTGCTATCAACACTCCCAATCAGACCTACCGCAAAATCCTTTAGAATGTTCTAGCTGTATAGGATTGAGCATTGTAGGACACCATTAGGAACCTCTACAATTCCATGCTGGCATGTTTTACATCACACAGGTGTTCCATATGCATTACACACTACTATCCCAAGATTTATTGACCACATCAGTCTAAATTTGTAATCATTTTTCATTCCTTGTAACCTTCGTCATCTTGCCAGATAGCACTGCAGTCCAGCACTTACTTTTGGACGCAACCATTTTTTTGGATGATAAGTCTATAAATATAATTCTATGTATTGATATTTGTACATATGGGCCCTTTAACAGGTCAGTGCACAATAGGCTGCCCTGTGGTTCTTCCTTGAAAGTCACTTGGTGGTTGTATCTTTATTGTAATTGAGGCGCGAGATCTCGCTGGAATCGAGGGTCATTATGTGCCTGACATTTCCGTCTCTCTCTCGGTTGACGTTACTTTCGTTCCTGCCCTTTTACCGTTAAACTCAAGTACTCCTCTGAGAGGCCGCTCTCAGAACCCCCGACAGTCTTTTTAACTATCGTTTTAAAGGTCGGCTTTAAACAGGCTGCTGTTAACATATATCTTTTATTTCTCATCAGTCCACCACACGGCCAGTAATGACTAGATCAAACAGAACCCCACTCGTTTTAATGATGGGTGAAATCGATACGAAAAACACTTTTAATGTGTGTTTTTATGCCTTCACTCATTTTACTAGTTAGTGAAAGAGAGGGCGAGATGCTGCCCCTGGCCTTTCGCCGGGAACACCTTTAATAGATGAGCTGGTCTTTTTTCTGAACTGTTAGGTGCTTAAAACTACTTTAACCTATAATATGAACAGTCTTGGGACTTGGGAACCCAGATAGTCTCTTAATAGAGAAGTGAATTATTAAACTGGAGAGAAAGGGATTCAAATATCAGCACTGTATTGAATCCTGAGTGAATCCTGAGGTTTTAAAGGTCTCATTCTGCTAAAATCCACTTTTTCTTGTTCTTTGTAAAATACTATAGGTCTCTCTGAGTTGTGTATACATGCTGCATATGAAACTATTCTTTAGCCTCCCTTGTATGCAGAAGCTAAGAAAAGAAAATCATCAACCAGTGAGTTCATGGCCTCGCCCACCTTGGCTCTGGACCGCCCACAAGCAGCACTGAAGCCGGGCTACAGCATTAGGAGCTATAGCTATGGATGAACTTGCAGCTCTGCTTATAGTTAGCATTAGCTATCTTGTGTAAGTAACTGCAGGTTTAAATTGGATCTCCGGTTGATTCTGCATTTTACAGAGACCTTAAATATACACTAGGAAAGCACGGTTTGACAAGGCAGCTCAAATGGACAGAACGCCGGTCAAAGCAGGCAAGAGTTTAGTAGCGTTAGCCTTAGGTTATTCATGCTGTTGAGCGGATAGTGGCGTTGTTGCTGCGGTGAGGGGGTTATTGGTGCTGCCATGGGCAAAGCGGCATTGTGGCCTTGGGGATAGCGGCGTTGCAGCTGCGGGGGTTATTCGCATTGCTACAGGAATAGTGGCGAAGCGGATTTGAATACATGACCTCCAAATTGTAGTTGAAATTAAAAATGCTAACAGAATGTCATTGGTTTAAATCCCATGACTGACTGTAAGCTGGTGTTTTAACCATAGATACACTTAGACCTTGGAATTGATTCAATGACGTTCCAGTTGCAGCTCACTTGAATTCTGAAACTGCAACGTGAAGGCCATGGGTTTAAATCTTATGACTGTTTTAAGGTGTTTAAACCATTGATACAGTCAGTTTTGGGATTTGATTTCATGACCTTCAAGGTTTCAGCTCACTTAAATGCTTAAGCTGCAACAGTAAGGTTATGGTTTCAAATCCCAGGAATGACTGTATTCAGGTGAACTTTACCCTGTGACCTTTACCCTGTGACCTTCCAGTTGTAGGTTAACTGAAATTCTAAAGAGTATATTCTTGGTTGTGCTCATAAGACCAGAGCAATCATTTTATATAATTGAACTTATATCATACTGTTGTTTTTTCTCTAGGCGCTTTGAGAACCAGCAGACGGGCACATTTGTGCTCTATAAAGCAGTCAATCGAGTGTTCGAGGTTCACACACGTCAGTGGGATTGCGGCAGTCGGCACTATCCAGTGTCCTGTACCTGTGGCCTGGCGGTGCGAGAGGGCAACGAACTCGTGACCTTCGACATGTGTAACGGCCATCTGCAGGAGACACGCCCACAGCTGTCAATCAAAGCCTTAGGATCTGCCTCAACCAACCAGGTCAAGATTCACGAGACGCATCAGGGAAAGAAGATGACGGTATGTCTTTTTATATATATATATATATATATATATATATATATATATATATATATATATATATATATATTTATATATATAATATTTTTTATATATATATATATATATATATATATATATATATATATATATATATATATATATATATAGAGAGAGAGAGAGAGAGAGAGAGAGAGAGAGAGAGAGAGAGAGAGAGAGAGAGAGAGAGATCGCATCTCTAGCTGTCTCTACAGTCCAGGGATCTTGCTGCATAGTTTAAATCCCGAATCATGCTGTTTGCCATCAGCAGCCAGAGTCTAAGAGAGCACAACTGCCATTGCTCTCTCTCGGTGGATAGATGGTACATTTTTGCTCATTATTCTTATTGTTATATTTGTCCGCGCAGGCTTCTGTTAGCTGTTGTATCAGAGCTGTGGATCTGGCGCTTTCCTCTAAGTGTGCTAACTACCAGTAATGCTGGATCAGCTGCAGATGGAAAAGAGACAAGCACTGTTGGAGGCATTACCAGTGGTAGGGTAGCAGTAGTTTATATTAATGGAGGCTGAAAAACATAGGATAAAATAGAGTTAAACATTTTTACAAGACTTGCTTTACTCCTGAGACCAGCAGCATTCTCTAACCCCTTTTCCAGCAAATATATGTAAAGTGTCGGACTGTAATCCCACGGCTGAACAGAACACACAGCACGTTTCATAATTGATCATTTGAGTGAGTACCTGAAGCTGAGCAGGAAATCCCTGCAGTCCTTACTGTAAACCTTCACAGTTCAACCTTCGGGCACACGAGTTTACTTTTCCTCCGCAGAGTTGAGTTTTTTGGAAGGTAAGCAGAGTTTCTCGTGTTTTTTTTTTTTTTTTGGAAACAGGGAGTTTTCGCAGTGCCAAGGTTCCTCCACCGTATTCATCTCCTTAGACCACGGCACTGTCAGCACTGCTGAGTTGTGCTGACTGTGGTGCTGAGGGTGAATTGCTGCTGTACTGTTTCAGGAGACTTTAGTTCAACTACTGTGAATAAATGATGAGTTAAGAAGTGAAGTAATGAAGGCTGATTATTTGATCAGGATCTGTATTTGATTGGAATGTTGGTGTGCAAAAGTTTGTGCTGTTTTGGTCAGAACCCACGTATAGTTAATACTCAAGAGTAAAAATAGGAAGTCACTCATATCCACTATAGATACACGCATTATATATACATTATTTATTAATACACAACTGTGCCTTTTTTATGTTTGAATAAAATAAACATTGTTGTTTTATTTTATGAACCATGGAAAGTTTTAATAGAGTTCTGAAATCAATATTTAGTCAAATATCACAGTTTTCATGCATCTTGGCATGTTCTCCTCCACCAGTCTTAAACACTGCTTTTGGATAACTTCATGCCTTTAATCCTGGTGCAAAAATTCAAGCAGTTCAGTTTGGTTTGATAACTTGTGATCATCCATCTTCCTCTTGATTATATTCCAGAGGTTTTCAATTTGATAACATTTAAAAAACATATAATTTCTAAGCGGTCTCTTATTTCTTTGCAGAGCTGTTTATAATAAATTGTGCTTCATGTAGGTGTATGTCTTATAGTATAAAATATTATAGTAGAGAAAATGATTGATTTCTGTCAAAAGGGAGAACTGTATGGTTGAATTTGTCATTTGTTGGAATGAGTTATCACTCATTTTTACCTAATTTAACAGACTGGGGGGATAAATAAATAAATAAATAAAAATGTGTGTGTATAAAAAATAATAATGATTAATATTCTATTATGTTTATGATTACACCATCATGACATTGCATTATGAGCTAGAGTGAAATAAAAAATCTATGTAAAGCTACTCTTTATTAAAATATGTAATATAGTTTAAAATCATATGATATAATATCATGCAATATAATTTAATATAATATTTTATTTATTGAACACTGTTACTTAGAAATTTTTAAAGACTTCTTTGAAAAGATTTTTTAGTGATTGTCTTTTTAATGTATTGTTTGGACTATAAAAAAACTCTACTGTAAAACTACTGTGATAATGTCATATTCTTTAAAGAAGCCTATTGTATTTATTTTGCAATTTACTGGCACTATTTGCGGTTTAAATGCATTAAAATGCAATATTTTAGTGTTAGATGTGGTAGATTTTTATTATGATTTTATTTTTTTTATTAGATTTGTTATTTCTGTTTTCTAGAAAATCAGGAGCTTGGTAAGCTATCGTTTACTAAATAAGAAAATATATTAATGTTTGTTTCTACAGAATTTTATGAAATGTATTTCTATATTAATTATTGAAATTAATTCAAATAATGTTGTCCTATTGCCAATAATATTGCTTTTACACAAATACCCTGAAATATCCTGATACTGATTTTTAGGGCCAAAACACCCGCCCCTAATATATATATATATATATATATATATATATATATATATATATATATATATATATATATATATATATATATATATATATATATATCTTTTGGTGTTATTAAGTGTGTTTTATTTATATATATATATATATATATATATATATATATATATATATATATATATACACACACACAAATAAAACACGATAACACCAAAAAAATCAAGGAATTAATTTAAATTAATTAATTGTTAATAAAAATAATAATAATAATACAACTTTTTAAATAAATAAAAATTATTTTTTATTTATTAATAAAAATACATTTAAAATGTAATTAAAGTTAAATGTAAGACACTGGGATCAGTTATATATAAGCAATGATGAGAAAAAATACTTAAAAAAAAAGTTAAAAAAAAAAAGAATTTTAAACATTGAAATATTTAAATAAAGCAGTAAAATGACCAAAAAATACAAACAGTAAAAAAAAATAGAAATAATCATTAAATAAAACTAAAGTTATTCTAAATAGTATGTCTGCATTGTATATTTGTGTGATATTTTATTAATCAGAGAATACAAATATAGCAGTTATATTTCTGTTACATCATGACCTCTGTCACATGCATGTTTATGGCATACTATACTGAGGTATACTGTAAAAATCAGAGTATAGGGGAACGTGTTAGAGCAGCAGCAGAGGAGCAGATGGCCGAGTGTTTCAGGTACTGTAATTAAAGCAGTGTATTAGTTTTAACGGTGGAGTTTTGACCGGAGGGCAGCAGAACGGATTGTTTCTCTATTGTCTATAAGCCAGATTGACGCACCCGCTCTCTCCTACTGGGCAAATGGGTTATTTTGGCAGTTGGGTTGGAACTAATTGCTGCCTTTATTGAAAACGCTGCCAAATGCTCCATATTTCATATATAGACATAAGTAAACTCAGTACAAAGTCATCAGATGGCCTAGTTTCTGACTTCAGAGGAGGTGGACCTGATGGTCTGCAGACTTCTAGCCATTGTTACACAAAGCAAAGCTCCAGTTTGGATCATTTTAACAGAACCGTTCCCTCAGTTTAGCACATCTAACATTGAGCCACGTCCTGAAATAAAATCATTGTGTTGAAGTGAACCTCTTTAGAGGAGATCAGTTGAGAAAAGTGTATTTGCTCGTGCCAGGCGGAGGCGTCCACGCACCTGACTTGGGTTTTCCACTGCTGTTACAAATCTGTGTGGGTTTCATCTCTTAAAAAGTGATAGAAGAATGTAGAAACTGTGGAAAGTTCAGATTATTAATTTTCCATCCACTTGACATCAGTGTAAGTAAAATAAGCCACTCATTATTATCATTTGAATCTCATGGAACATGTCTCATTAAGCAGAATCTATGTAGCACACTAAAACAAATAGAAAAAAAGTGTATCATTAGCAGATCAATTAGGATCAATTTAATAACACCTCAGCAACCACCTGGGACACTTGGCAGCCACCTGAAATTCAATACCAACCACTGTTCTAATACCTTGGATACCTTTGCAAACACCCAAGAGAATAATTAACTTAGCAACACCCCAGCAACCACCTTGAACACCTTAGCAGACACCTGAAATACTACAGCAACACTTTTGAAATCATCTAGGATACCACTGCAACCACTTTCAGTAGAAGCATATTAGCAACCTCAGCAGCAACCTTAAATACTATAATTATCGCTTTAACAATCACCTTGGATACCATGAAACCTTCCAAAGTAGGAGCACAGCACAAAAACACTAAACTAGCAATACCTCAAAAACCACCTGGAGCACCATAGCACATGACCAACTCCATAGAACCACCATAGCAATTAATTGGCAAGACCATAGCAGCCACAAATGTGCTATAGCAGCCTCCCTGGCAACCACTTTGCTTACCATTAAACCTAAAAGCACATTGGCAACATATGGCACCCAATTAGCAACATCTCAGCAACCACAGGGATACCTTGGCAGCCACCTACACACTGTAGCAACCACATTGGATACAATACCAGGGTATTGCCTCTTTACAGGGACTAGACGAGCTGTGAGTGTGCATTTGCACATCTATGTCAGCAATCGGTGCAACTCGAAGTCATAAAAAGCATTTATTAGAAGGGGTGTCCACAAACATTTGGGCCCAATTCCATTTCACCTCTTGGCCCTACCACTTACTCCTACCCCTTTTTTATGAGTGTAACTCTTCCAGGGAACAAGGAATCCTCCTCCTAAGAATTGGGACAACCCTTTAAGCACCCGATACGCCATCAGGAGCACTAAAGTGCAGTAACCTAGCTGCTGGTTAACTAGTTTATTGAGGGCATTGTATGTCTTCAGAAAGGGGGCAGGTGATGCAGAAATTAATTATTATTGTCCATTCCTTAATTCCTCTTTGATAGGAAGCTGAAATTAGCTTTGTTTAGCTTTTATTTCATTTTATTTTATTTTTCCATTCTGCCTTAAATGCTGCAGCCCCTTCCAATCCGGGAAAGTTAGCTAGCTAGTTAGCTACTAAGACAAACTACTAGTGATCTTTTTTATGCTTGTTGTGAAGAATTTGACATTGAAACTACACAAACTATGGTAATATAGTGGTAATTGTAGCTTTCAACAAGGAAAATACTTGTTGTTCCACCATCCTGCCAGTGATTCTCATATCTCTCGGTTTGAAGTGTGCCTCGGAAAAATCACTTCCCCTCTGGCCTTACAAGAATCGGGACACCCCTACCCCTTGGTGTGCATGCGCAAAACAGAGGGGTAGGGGAAAGTGGTAGGGAGAAGGGGTGAAATGTGACTGGGCCTTAGATATAAGGTGTAGGTCTTGTTCAATAGGTAAAGGCTGATGTGATTTCCATTTTCAAATTTTTAATGAAAATCAAATGTTGCACGCTTTTATAACCAACATGCCTGAGCGCTCCTGTAATCTGACCCCTGCAGATCCTGTTCCCCTCCGGAGCGTTTGTGCGAGCAGATGTCGGAGACTGGGGAATGAGTGTTTCCGTCAGAGCGCCGAGCCAAGACTTTAACGGCACTCTCGGCCTGTGCGGAACTTTCGACAGGAACACTCAAAACGACCTCCTCGGTCCAGACAGCAAAGTCCATCAAAGCAGCAACCTGGAGAACTTCATACAGGACTGGAGGTACAGAACAGCGTTTATACTTAATATGTAGTGCATCATCATTGGCTACCTTATCAATATCAACTACTTACTCTTGTTCACCATTGGATACCATGGCAGCCACCAAGGGGCACATTAGCAACACCATAGGATTCACTTATTAACTGATCATAGGATTCCATTATTAACACAAGCAACAACATAGCAACCACCTGAGACGCCATAGGAGCCACCTAAAAGAATGTTAGTAAAACAAGGTCTCCCAGTTAGCAACACATTGGCAACCACTTGCGATGCCTAAGTCATAAAAAAACTTTATAAACACCTTATTAGACACCCCTGCTTTTGCTTATTAACTTGACGCTTTGTTAGAAACACCTACTCTTGTGCTTCATCACTGACCACAGGCCAAACTAGTTAAATTTGACTTGCAACCACCTAGGATCACATTAGCAACACCCTTAGAAGTCCCTTAGAAACTCCAACCGTTGACAGACATCTTACTCTGCAACACCATAGCAACCACCTGAGACACCCTAATTGTCACCAAAATGCTTGTTAGTAATACAAAGGCACCCAATTAGCAAAACATTAGCAACCACCTAGGAACCAATAGAACCACTTTATTAGACCTTAATTATACCTACCTTATGATACTCAATCGGCCACTTTATTTGAAACAACTATCCTTGTGCTTCCACGCAAGTACAGTAAATTTGAAGGCTAAAGTTTCTCACCAGTTGCAGATTTTCATCATAATCCCTAAAAGCTGCAAGTGACACGGAGCCGGGGAAAGAGGAAAAGCTGTTAAGATTCAGATTTGTGTCCTTATCTCTTCCTAACCTTGAGTTACTTTTTTCCTGAGATAAAAGAGGAGTGGGTGGGGGGGGAGTTCGGGAGTCAAATTGAACGGCTAACCTTTATCAAATCCTAAATCCTCTCTAGATTGCATGTCTTGGGGGCTTAATTCAAAAGGCTAATGCGGAAGCTCATTTCCGGAGGCCATATTTTCTCTTTTATTCCGCCGCGTCAGGTTGGAGCCGGGGGAGAGTCTGTTCGACCAAACGCCGACCGCTGAGGCTGAGCAGATAACGAGGGGCTTCTGCACCTGTCAGAGCGAATACGGCCCTCAGAGCGTCCAGGAAGCTTCACCAGAACTGTCGGTCACCCCTCACTGCTTCTCCTGGGACCACGTGGACAAGACCTCGCTCTTCCCCTACCGAGACGCCACAGCCGAATTTACGATCCACCGGCCGGAGCTTAGGAGCGACCTTACTGTGGAGGAGCTGAGGATGGACTTGCTGTTTGACCCGGTGAACCCTCATTTCAATAGGTTATTATTACCTTTAACATTTTGGGTAGCTTGTTGGTTTTAGGTTTGGGTACAGTAGTAGACCTTTAAAGTCGTAAGTGACTGGTATCTTAAACTTCCCAAGTCGGGTTTCCTGGCTTTTATGGGGAATAAAAAACTGTCCATCACACACTAAACAACTAGCGTTTATACACTAGATGACTACAAACTTCTTGTCAACCAAACAAAAAAACAGTTGTTTCACAGTATTTAGAAGGTGCAGAGTAAATATGGAAGCTCAAAAACTTGCTGCAATCATTGTTTGTTTCCGTTCCACCTTTAGAGGTGTCAATTAATGAAGTACAAATAGTACAATTAGAATTGTAGAAAGTACTGGAGTAATTATTTTTTAGACAACTTTTTACTTCTACTCCTCACATTTTCACCCAATTATCTGAACTTTCTACTTCTTACGCTTTTAAAAATAGCCTTGTTACTCCTATTTCATTTCATCTTTTTTTCATCCCAGCTTCTCATCTTTCACCAAAAAAATTCTATCTAGATGACTTTCTCCATCCAGATAGAGTGAATCTGATTTTGGGTGGATGGGAAGTATAAATATATAGCATTCCAACACCCTATTGGTTTAAATGTGATCCCTCACACCTGCACATTTTATATCACTTTATCAAGGACAAAGCAGATGTATGGACATGTAGTCTAGTATAAAAATGGTTCGTGGCAGAGACTCCAGAGAACTCGAGCAAACTCGAAATGTCCCAACTAAGCTTCTTTAATATATTTGCTTTGTACTAAAATGCATTTATTTTTCAGTTGGCATATATGCAGCTAAAACAGGGAGTCTAGTGCATCCCACATTTATTAACATTAAGATTTTAATATAAAACTATAAATTATTATGGCTTTTAAAAAAAATGTGTTTTGGGGAAGGGGGGGGGGCGCAAGCTAAATAGCTTTTGTGCCTTTTGCCTTTTTTCTTACATTATTTTTACTTTTATACTTTAAATAGTTCTGAAAGCAGTACTTTTACATGATTACAAAGCTTGATGTGATACTTTAACTTATTTAGAATTATTTTTAACTCTAGTACTTATACTTCTACCTGAGTAACGAATGTGAATTCTTTTTACACCTTTGTCCACCTTTAAATAGTGCAGTGATTTTGGACGTGATCTAGTGCCAGAATGTAGCTGTTTCATCTTTTAAGGTGGAACATAAAAATTAAATAAGAAGCTTCCTAATAAAAAGACAGGTTCAGCTTCGCATAATGGTAGTTGAGTTCATTGGCTGGAGACAAGACCAGCCCACACTTTAGCCTAGCATCTCTGGTCAGATCCTGAGCACATCATTTGGGTTTAATCAACTGCATCTTACAGAAGCTCTTCCACGCTGAAAACAATTTTTCTTGTTTTAGTTTCAGAGAAGCTGCCTTTGAGCCCCTTTTAGGTCACAGAACCAAAAGGCACACCCATCCTCAAGCCCTCCAGAGCCTCAGCCACATCGACCTGGACAGCGTGGCGTATTTCTTCCCTGATGACCACCTTTCCTCAGACCGCCCCATCACTCACCCTTCCTGGCCCACTCCTGGAGGCCTCACCTCAGCCAAAGCGCTGGAGCTCTGCCGGCTAGCCCTGGTAAACTCTACCGTGGGCGTGGCCTGCGGGGGTCTCCTAGGCCGGCGGCTGGAGGAGGCCGTGGACCTTTGTGTTCTGGACCTCCAGCTGAAGGATGACCTGGCCTGGGAGGACGCCCTGATGCCCTTTCTGGAGAATGAGTGCGAGAGACGCTGGCTGGAGAACAGAGCCTCTGGTACAGACACACAACTCAAATCTACTGTATTAGGCCACTTTATTAGAAACTCCCTACTCTTGAGCTTCATAACTGGCCACTTTATTTGAAACACCTACCTCTTGCTTAATATTTGGCCACTTTATTAGAAACACCTTTTCCTGTGCTTAATCTCTGGCCACATTATTAAAAAGACCTATTCTTGTGCTTCATCACTGGCCACTTTATTAGAAACACATTGATTGTGTTTCATCACTGGTTAATTATTAGAAACACCTACCTTGTGCCTAATCACTGGCCACTATTAGAAACACCTACCTTGTGTTTTATCACTGGCCACTTTATTATAAACACCTTATTTTGTGCTTCATCACTGGTCACTTTATTAGAAACATCTATTGTTGTGTTTGATCACTGTTTATATTATTAAAACCACTTTCATTGTCCCTCTGGTCTCTGGTTTAGTAGAAACACCTACTTTTGTGTTTCGTTACTGGTCACTTTAACGGAACACCTACATAACATTGTGCTTCCACACTCTGGCCACTTTATTAGATAAATCTACCTTGTGCTTTCACTGATTGGCCACTTTGTTAGAAACCCCAACTCTTGTGCTTTGCATTTAAATATAGTTAGATTTGTCTGTTGAACAATAAAATAAAAAGATTGCATTGTTTCTCTAAACCTGCCCTCTAGTGTCCGGAGCAGCAGAGGTGGACGTGGCGATGGCCCTGCGGTGTCCGAACCTGTGCAATGGAAAAGGGAAGTGCATGGATTGGGGCTGCCAGTGTGATTCGGGACACAGCCACTACGACTGCAGCCTCACCATCAGTAGGTGCCCATTACGTATAGTCCCAGTGGGGCCATTCAAAAGGAAAGTGCATAGTAGAATTTTCTTAGCAGTCTTGGAAGATACGTATAGACTTGTGCAAAAGTTTTTACACCCCTAGTCCCATACCATGTGGTGTTGATTTTCCGAGTCTATCCAGGGAAATAACATTTTCCCTAATTTGAAGGATCGTCCAATTACAGAAAACACTGCGTTCATAATCAGTTTTGGATCAGCGCTTCCAAAGCCTGCCTTCAGGGAGTCCGAGCCGTTCCAAGCAGACGCTTAGATCTAATTACAGCGCAACCAATTAGCTAATTAAAGACTACGCTGACTGCAGGGCCAATTGAGGCAGGTACGTTGAAGCTGGATCTGAGCCATTGCAGGAGGCTTTCAAAGCTTCTGATTGACTGCCATATGAAAGCAGTACAAGGCCAGATACAACCGAAGAGTGTACCCAAGTCAACAGACCTTCAATAGACACTGTGTCCAGCTCTGTGAAACCAACCTGAGAACACATACAATCGTTTTGCCCTTCAATCAACAGCAAACATACAGACCGACAAACCTATATATGGGCAATTTTCACACCGGGTCTTAACCAAAGTTCATATTTTTTACATTGTGTACAGTACATTTTGTTGCATTTAGTTTTGATTTTAAACTGCAGTTTGGTGAGTGGACTAAATAACTTCTCTTTGTTCTGTCATCATCAGCTACAGTGGTGTGAAAAAGTTTGGGCGCCCCTGATAATCATATGATTTTTCTTTATAAATCAGCAATATCATATAGCACACAAATACAGTTATATTTGAAAAATTCATAGGATTTACCCCTGTCATTGTATTGATTTGAATACCGTTAGTACTAATAACTGGAACACAAAATTTGTTTGGTAAGCTGATTGATCCTTGACCTACATACACAGGTGAATCTAATTATGAGAAAGGGTTGAGGTGGCCAAATGCAATTTGTTCTCCTCTTTGCATCTTCTCTAAAAAATGGCAACATGGGAGCCTCAAAATACAACTCTCAAATGACCTGAAAACAAAGATTGTTCTCCCAAATTTGACTGGGTGAGTGTGCTAGAGGCCGCCCATGCTTTCACTCTGTTTGTGTTTAGCATGAACGCTAATCCAGCAAACCACCTAACAAGCCATCCGCTACACTCTAAAAAAATAGTTTGGTTCAACAAAAAAATAAAATAAATGCAGCGGTTTGCAATAGACTTCCTGAGCATGTACTTAATAACTGTCACGGTCAACAAATATTTTTATGTATCAAGTTGCCTTTATTTAAATAATTAAGTACAATGTATTATAATAACAATTATACTTAATTGTAAATTGCAAATTATATTTAAATACATCTGCAGCCTATCATTAACCAAAAATGATTTATTCTTCTTGTTGATTTGCTCGTATAATATATTTTCTCAACCCTCTCTGTTGCCTGTATATTGTTAGTTTTGCTTAAGTTGTCTTTATAAAGTTAAACAATTGCAATATTTAACAGTATGATCAACTTTATTCAATACTTTAGTCCCACAGCATATCCCTCACACACTTAAACTGGAAAAAGAAATGGTAGGCCTACTGTATACTGTATAGAAGTCACAGTTATAGAAGACAACAATGCATGCAAAGAGCAAGTTTTTAACCTTTGTTTCCTAGAGGAATTATTTTTTTTCAAAATTAAATCATTTTTAAAACCATTTAATAAAGAGTATATGAACAGTTTTGAAAAGTCAGGACTGAAAATGACTGGTAATAGATGCCTGGTTGCGTTGCCAAAATGGGCGCCGAGTGAACTGATTTGCCTGTCTTTGGCAGAGTTAGTTGACTAAGCTAGCTTGCTAATTAGTTTCTGCCTACACCCACAATTAACACAGCCAAAAGTGGCAAACTTAAACACCACTACAGCAAACCACATATTCGGCTCATGAAAATAGTTATAACACTCACCTTGGTAATGTTTTGCGATTTTTGCCTGGTGGAGCATCTTGACTTCTCCAGACTGATCTCCAACATGTCCAAGTGGGCGGGAGAATTCAGATGGATGAGGAAATTAAGTCGCCCAATACAGATAATTAGGTTGCCAAAAATTAATTTAGCTTTTTAGTGATTGGGATTGATGTAATAAATTTAGTCTGGTTAGTCAGGAAAGTGTGTTAACTCAATAAAACATTAAATGAAAATAAAAATCCTGCCAAAATTATGTTTTTTTTTTTTTTTTTGCCATATCTTCAACAGGGCATTTATTTTTATTATGGCTAAAGGCCATCAGAATTACTTTTTAGAGTGCACTTTCATCAAAGAGACTATTAAATAACAGGATTCATTATGGATAGAACTATTTTACTTTAAAAGTACCAAGTAGTTATGCAACAAGAAACAGAAATCCTGTATAGAAGAAAAATATGCATCAGGATTCCTCAATAATCGTTTTATAATAATCACATCACAGACCCCTGAATCATAACCTCATCAAATCGTACGGTACCTAAAGATTCCCGCCCCTACTTTTGCTATTCAATAAAACATCCAAAATGACTAAATGAGACGACTCAGATGAACCTGAGTGATGAATAGTGAAGGCTGCATAAACTCAGGTGTTTTGCTCTCAGTTTAATCTGCTGTATTTTGTCTCTGTTTGTGAGACAGTAATATTTTAAGCAGTGTATGTAGCCAAAATGTGTTTAATTAAATGGGCTCGGGGACCGTTCTGCCGCAGCTGCTTTTCACAGATGGTGGTGAAGATGCTGGAGCATCTCTGTGGCTTTGGATCAGGTCCTGTTTTTTTTTTTTTTTTTTCTTCCCTGGCCCTGTTCTTTTCATCAATCCCACTATCTCCGCTATCTTACCTCATATGCCTAAAATATGGCTCTTAATTACATTTTCCATTGGACGCCGTTATCTCTGGTCCCTAAACTCATTTAATGTAACCCTCTGCCTCTCCTGTCTCTCTGCGAATCACAGAAGACGGCACAGATGGTAGCTTGTGCGATTTGTTTTTTTCTTTTTTGTTGAATTGCGATGCAAAACGTCCTCCGTCACCATGCTGTCGAAGTCCTTGAGTGGGCTCAAGCGGCCGCCTCTGGTGGGCAGGGCTGGAGAATCACTAAAAGCCTTTTAACTCCATCAGCCAGATCTCCTGCCCAGGAGATATTTTCATGCTAATGTTAAGCTAACACCATCCAAACAGCCCTAGACCTTTACTGATCTGCTCTCAGGTATTAAATGTACATTTTCCATTCTCACTCCACGTAGAATTGAGCTGATCCTCCGAGACCTTTTAACATCCCATTAACCACAGAATGGAAAGAAAATGAGGAAAGAATTAGCAAGTAGTGCAGGGCTGGAGGCTTATGCTTTCGGTGGCACCAATAACGTAAGGAGGATACATGTTTAGTAATAGTGGGGATGCACCTGGATATTTGGCAACCAAAAATATTGGTTATATTGCAGAGTTTCCTATAAAGTTAGTCATTTTTAAGCAGCAGCGTGCAGCAGACTCAAAATCCCTCTCCTCTGACCAGGATGGCCAACAAATGGCAGGTTTAAACTCATTTTTATACTCTGTTTGCATTCATTTACCTACATAAAGCATCCAGCATCACTTATCACATTTTTGTAATTTTATTCTAAGTTGCCTACCTCTTAATAAACTGGCTTTTTCCATATTAAAGGTATAAGCTGTACAGGGCTAGCTACAGGAAGACTGACTGCATTTTAAGTTTTAAGCTATCTTCAAATGACTGTAGTAAAAGTAATACCATGGTAAATCCATAACAAAATAGCACTGATATATAATACCACTGAGCGCTCAAAACAAGAACCTTTTTGAGCATAAGGAAATGACACTAAGAGGAATCAAAAACTTACTAGGAGCATGAAATAGAACCACTGAGAGGAAGTCATTGTGACAAGTGTTTCTTTTTGATGGTGAGGTAGAAACACTAGGAGAAACCAAGACTCAAACAGAGAACTACCTACTGTGTGCACAAAGAATAATCACTGAGAGAAAACACCACTTTTAAAGAGCATGGGGAAAAAACACTAAGTGGATCCAAGACTCAAAAGGAGAACCTCAATTAGAGCATAAGGTGAAATAGGAGAAAATGACAAAGAACCTCTGACAATAACCAAGTCTCAAAACAAGAATCTTTATATGATCAAGAGGAACCAAGACTCACCAAACCTCCCTAAAACCCCTGAGAGGAACCAATACTCCAATGAACAACATGTTTAAGATTGTAAGTGCAAACTCTATGAAAAACTGCCCTAATATCATCATATCATAAAGAAAAACAACTAAATGGAACCAAATCTCAAAAGTAGAACCTCTAACCTGCAGCTTCAAATGTATCCTGTTTACCAGAAAGATTAAAAGAAACAGATCCATAAAAAAGTGAACTAGCTACAAGTATAAATAACACTACTTAAGTTAATGTATGTTATAAAAAACACTACTGTTTTGACTAGAAGTAAAATATGATTAGAATATAACTATAGAGCTAAAATTATGACTAAAATTTCACTATTTAGGTACATTGGTTATTAAAATGGCACTGTTGTGGTAGTTAAATGTGCAACTAAAATAATGTAACTGCTGAAAAGTGAACCACAGCTAAAATAAAGTGGCTGTATTGATATAATTAGGTATATCTAACTTCAGGAAGAGTATAATATCCAAATAATGTCAGCTAGAATTTTTTTTACTTCTAAGTAACATAATGCGCATTGTCTGAAGTTTGGCTTCTTTAGTTTTACACTGGAGCTAAAGACCTTTAGGCTAATGGTCGCTAACAAGTAACTGATTACCACTATTCATACTGCATGCCTCATTGTAGCATGTGGAGGTCTTCCGTTATTTCCAACAGACATGTCTATTTGGTTTCTGTCACTGTATGACTCACTGTTGTCTATAAACATGGAGTGAAGTGTGTTAGCATAGCCGCGGTAGCAGCCTGAGTGTTGTTATAGATTTATGGTAACAGTGTCATAGTGATAGAAACCATATCTCTCTCTGAATGGAGAGACGACAGAGGTTATTTATAAAGGAGCTGTGCATTTTACCCATCACTGGGATCGCTCTGATTTATGCTGTCCGCTGTGGGACCGGGGTGGCGGGATAAATCTGTGTAATTGGCCGACTGATCACACAGCGGAGAAGGATCCATCAGTCCTGTTCTTCTGAAGTCCATCGCTCTGTTTATGGCCAGCTGGGCCTCTTGCTTTAGAGACTGATCTCCTCAAGTTCCATTTGTTTCAGGCTGTTCCCGTCCCAAACCACACAATGTTTTATACTGGTACTTCAGGCCACAAACCCCAAAACCCTACACACTTTCATTCATCACAATTAAGAACTTAGTTTAAACAAAATTGCAGTGCTTTAATTGATGTCTTTTTTTGGTTTCGGATCAACCCTTTCTTTTAGTAAACTTTACTTAATTTATTTTTGCTGAATCAATCCTTTCTTTTATTAATCTTTACTTAATTAATTTTTTGTTGAATTAATCCTTTCTTTTAGTAAACTTTACTTAATTTCAGCATACAATATTAACTAATTACAATCACTTAATTTATACAATATTACTGAAATAATTAATTATACATAATATATTTTAATTCCTGAAATTTTAATATTTTAATTTAAATATTAGTTAAAACACACGTTACATTTTCTCAACACATGGATGGCATGCAACATTCTTTTTAGTATACTAAAAACTACATGCCATCCATGTGTTGAGACAGTAAGACTTCGTCTGTTTATAAAATAAAAAAATAAAATATAAAAATTATATATATATATATATATATGTGTGTGTGTGTGTGTGTGTGTGTGTGTGTGTGTGTAAAATAAATTATTTGAGTAATATTGTATAAATTAAGTAATTGTAATTAGGTAATTTAGGAAATTAAGTAAAGTTTACTGAAAGAAAGGATTGATTCAGTAAAAATAAATTAAGTAAAAATTACTAAAAGAAAGGATTGACTGAAGTTCAGTTCACTTTTTTATTCTATGTAACATTAAAGTATTGAAACTTTACTTTCAGTTACTTAAATTAATCTGAAATTAAATTTATTTTAGAAAAGCAAATGCAGAAAGTTGATATACTTTTTAAAAGTACATTTTATTCGTAATTTTTTCAGTGTGTAACTAGATTGATTATTTGTTTATTTGTTTAAGTATTTGCTGATTATTTGTTTAGGTTAAACCTAAAGCTAGTTTAGCAGACCAGCATTCACACATCCACTCACTCATTCAGAAGAACATGGAAACATCAGTGTTTGTACGAGTTTCTAGTCGCATAAAGCTTCAGAATCCTGATGGAAAGAAATGAGAGGAAGAGTGATTCCATCACAAATCTGTGTGCTATCTGTTATTTTTAATTAGCTGGCTCTGTGCGGAGCCTCGGAGAAGAGCAAGCGAACTTCTCTCCTTTTTTAAGATATCGTTAGCGTTGGGCTTTTATGAGCACATTAAAAAACACGCCATCTGGAGTTAGCCTGGGACAAAACCAGCGAAAGTAAGAGCGTAAGTGCCTGAATGTTGAGCCTCAAGAGATAAAGAGAGCGAGTCCTCATTTTAACTTCAATATCGCTCAGCCTCTTCCTTCCCCCGGCCCATTGACGCTAACGCAGCTTTCAGCCTAGCCTAGCGTTCAGCATAAGTGCATCTATTTTGAGTTTGAGCTGGAAATGCGGTGTAAATTAATTTGCGTCTGCAGAGATTGTGTGCACAGCAGGCAGCTGAGGTCTGCGCACTGGAAAGGAAAGAAGAAAAATGAAAAATAAGAGCTGTTTTTGCTGAAAGCCAGCAAAGTCCTGAAAGCTATTACTCACAGCTAACGCTAACACATCCCACTAATTCCACTGTACTATTTCTTTTAAAAGGCCTTAGTTGGTGTGCTTTGTCCACTACACTGGATCTTTACAGAATCTTTGTGTTCTTGTTAAAGTACAGTGATGGTTACAATGTCACAAATTGGGATGTGTTCACACAGCAGGTAAAAGTGGCCCAAATCCATACTTCTTGTGTCTATTCATTCAATTCAGTTCATTTAAGAGTTTATGGATAAATCTACACTAATGGGTGTGGTGGTCTGGAAGTGAGTGTTCAGGTAAATATCTGCCATGTTTTCTATCTTCAGAATCAGAATTGCCTTTATTGTCACATGGTCAACCAGCGAAATTAGCCATCAACCCATCCATACAATAACATACAAGGGGGAAACAGGACAGGATAGGAAGACAGGGTAAGCCGCAGCGTGTGCACGCGCCGCCAATCATTTCTTCAGTTAGAGGGATACAAGGGGGAAGAAGAGGGTAAAAAAAAAACATACCCCTAGACTGTGCCCTGAAGAGCACAGTGTAGGAACATCAAAATTCACATTTCAGTTTCCTCAAAGTCAGAAAGCCCCTGACTCTTAAAGGGACTAGCAAGTGATACACTGATGATTTAGTAAGGGATTTAGTTCATGCCATTCACACGTTTTGAGATGTGCAAGGCGCACATTGACACACCCTAAATCAAGCTGCACAATGTGTAATTGACTGCTGTGCTACAGATCACTAAAATAGGGCTCTAAATCTGATATTTTTAATATCTGATTCGTAAGACTGAAACTACTTACTATCTTACACTCTGCACAAGGCACATTTGCGATGCTCATAGCTATCCAACACCCTGCCAACACCCTGTCTTATTTTCACGTCTCGTGCCTGCGTCCTTTAAAATTAATAGTGTTTAGTGTTTCTAACGAAATGGCCAAATGCGGCAACAGGACAGAATAACGTGTGCGGAAAGGATTGGCTGTCTGTAGCTGAATGATATATCCTTTTTACAGCAAGGTTGAGAGAGTTCTCGGTGGTAAACCCAGCTTTTGATATTCTGACAAGGACGAAACCGAAACTTCAGGTGAAGTAATTATTTTTTTTTTGTGAAAGTGCATCGGTAATAGATATAAGTCGCATTAAAAAGACAGTTTAAACAGGCCAAATTTGCTCTTTTTTAATGAACGTGACACAAACATGTCATTTGTGTGGCTATGTAAACAGAAAAATCACACTAAACCGAACAAAAACAACAATAAACTGTATTGAAACCCAATAGACATAAGAAAAAAGGCTGTACAGAAAAATAGAAGACAGCAGTAAGTGATTTTTTTTAGTGGTGGGATAGAGAGGTAGCAGACCTCAGAAATGTTTATGCAAGCCACTGTATCTTTCATGCGCATCATTTGAAAGTGAGTGAAATACACCTGAAACAAATGAATGCCTGTTTACAGCGAAACATGAATGCATACAATTCCCAACACAAAAATATTCCTAGTTAAATAAATATAGATTATTGGAATATTGGCTTGATTATCCCAAAATGTTGTATTTTGAATTTTGCAGCTATGGCTTTTTTTTTTTTTTTTTTCTAAGCTTATCTATTCAGTGTAAATTATCCACAATACACTGTGATGTACAGTACGTTCACAAAGACAGAAGTATGCGGAATATGCATGTGTATTAAAATAACTTTGGGATTATTTTTATGTGGCTTTGGGTTCTGAC